>NC_066838.1:12429797-12793131 GCF_001640805.2 Lates calcarifer | reverse complement strand
TTTATTATCATCAAGAAAGAAGAGTGAAGAGGCAAAACCAAAAATGTCACCATTAGTCTGTCGCTCTATACTTCAGTATACATTCAGTCCTGCTGAGGATATAAATCTATAAAAACGGCTCAAAAATATATGATTTCATTTTGGCTGCCACTACCCCACTATCGTGCTGGCAGGGCAGTCAGTACAAACTTGTGCTGTACAGTCAGACATTGTTCAAACCCACATAACCCAAAGTTTATGTGGGTTTGTTTGTTTGTGGGTTTGTCAAGATGAATTTTGAAGAAATGTGTATAAAGATGAACAAGAATAAGTGAAGCATTTCCATTTGATGGAATACTGAAGCCACAATAAAAACATAGAGCATTGTCTTTAAAGATGCCACTCAGAGTAAACATTATGACTTTAACCTGGAAAAAGCTGATATAGAGTACATGTGATACTGTCAAAGTGTAGAAAAAGATTTTCTTTCAACCTTAAAGCTAACATTTTTAAAAAATGGCGCGATTATTAAGGACTGTTTTTAACCACAGATTAATTTACATTTGGTGTGTAAGTAAATACTTTCAGCACTTGGATGGCCTATGTGGGATTAATTAAAAATCAACTACAGTGCCCATGTTCATCCTAATAAAGGAAGATGTCACACACTGAAACGGTGTAGCTCATAAAATGTTTTCAGTTTTTGGAGATGAATGAAGGTCTATGGCACAGAGTAATCAACAGGTTCTGAATACACAGACAATATTTGTTAGTGTGATCAATTCATTGTTGGTCTTTGTCCTTCCATGAGATATGTTGACAGAATGAAAAATAGATTTGATTTTAAAACTACTGTACATTGGACAACATGTACCTAACAACAGTGGACGGATGGGAGATTTGTGTCTGACATCTGTTCCTGGCAACAAGCATATCCTGTGAGCTTTATTGGCTTCCCATGTGTGGAATGAACCACAAAAAAACTCTCTTTTTTGTGGTAACATGAAGGTCAAACCATGAACTCTTCTACTTTTGATTGTGTTAAGTTTTTCACTAGTATCACTTATGTTAAAGATCCATTTATTACTTTTATTGTATCTGTAAGCTTGGACATCGCTCAGCTGGAGTGTTTGTCATTATGTAACTTGAAAGTGGTTTCCTGCTTATCCTTGATCTGAGTTAGTGTTAGTGTCGAATTGAATATACAATGGATGCATTATAAAGTTTCTTTAGTTTAAGCACCATGCTTTTGAAAGGTGAAAAGAGAGTTAGTTTAACACACAAGAAAATCCTTATAGTAAGTCCTGATACTATGCAGCAACATTGAGCAACTCTTAATAACTGTTGAGTCACACTGAAGGAATGTAGTATTATGTAATACTTCCTTAGACTGAATAAAGCATGTGTGAATCCAGCAATGCTTGTCATTTAATTAGAAGGATATTACTTAGTTACAGAGAGCATTTATCCTGTGTGGAAAAAAATAATCAGTAATGAGGATACTACAGAGAGAATGAATCCCCTCTGAAGGAGTAGCTCAACATTTTGGGAAGCTTTATTGCTGGAAGTAATAGATGAGAGATGAGAAGATCGATGCCACTCGCATGTCTGGACATTAAATGTGTGGCTAGAGCCAGAAAATTGTTAAGTTAGCATAAAGACAGCTAACCTGGCTCTGTCCAAAAGTAACAAAATCCACCTACCAACACCTCCAAAGCTGGTTAATTAAAATATTATATCTCATTTAATCTGTGAAAAAAGTGTTAAAAAGTTATTTTTGCTTTCCCCAGTTAATACAAACTCAAAACTTGCCTTGATAAATTCAGTAGATTAACCTATAAATTAATTTGTCCACAAGATGATGGAAAGATAGACCACAACACCACCACCAGCAGCCACGACTCTTCACACAAGTCAGGTCAGGTCCATGGATTTATGCTGCTGACTAAATTCTGACTGTATGATCTGTGTATATTTTTCCAACCTTCAACCATCCAGTTTCTGCAAAACTGTGCCAACTGCGGTCTCAGATTTCTGTTCTTGGCTGATGGAGATGTAACCTAATCTCCTGCTGATTGGTCAGTTGCATGAATAAACAGGTATACCGGTGTTCCTCATAAAGTGCTCCGAGAACAATACAAAGAGAATGCTAAATTTGTTGTGAAGGTGTGGCATCAGTCATGTGGACAGGCTTTGGCACTAACTAACAACCACAGGAACTGAAATCCCACCAAAATTAGGGATGTGGGTCTGTCTCTGAAATTAATCAGATCACGTCTCCTTTTTTGGCTGGATTGGTTCCAAAATAACGAGTATCAGCAAGTACTGCTTGTTTATAGGAATGCACATTGTATGATCTGGATTCTGGATATGCCATCTGGATTCTACCACCACTCCTTTTGTAGCTATGTTGTGTTTACATTTTGGATCTTGTAAGCTGTTTTATTACAACATAGCTGGACAGCTGCACACATCCATCTCTCTTTTACTTCAGTCAACACTAGCATTAGCAGGCGAGCCCTGACGTAGGTACGGGACACATTTCCTGCATATTGGAGAGGCTGCTCACAGCAATCAGCTGTTTTGGCCACATTTATAATGCAACAATTTATAACCAAACTTGGACTCCTGGCATTGTAGTCAGATTCCTCTGATGTTGGATGATTATTCAGCGTGAGTCACAAGTATCTGACCCTTCAGCCTCACAATCTTAGACCTAAACATTCAGGGCCATTACACTGCAGCTGAGAGCAGTTTTCTACCATGCATGGGGATACTGGCTGGTAAACCTGACACATGCAAGGCAGTTTTGCAGCCTTTTGCAGAAAGGATGGGGTGCAAAATTGTCAGACCTCTGAACCTCTTGGTGCAGCATTGCAACAATATGTCTCTGGAACCAGAAAGGTGAAGTGGGTGGGGCCAGAAGCTTCTCATTCTTTAGCCTTAAAGCACCGGCACCTCTTTCTAGTTTGGGAGACATATAAAGTAGAAGGAAAGAGTCAGCTATCTGCAGGACATTTTATGTACAGGGAATTTTGGTGCTGGATTGAGCCAAGCAAGTCTCTGTGGTGCACAAACCATCTCCCCCTTTTGTTGAGTTCTCTCTCATCTTGCAAGTCATGGGTATACACACATGGTGAGTAGTCTATGGAAGTGGGAGATGAATGTCGGCAAGAAACATGAGATATTTCACATATAGCACTACTACCACCACTACTTATGTGTGTAATCTGAGTGAACATGAATTACATTACTGTATGCAACTAAGACAACATCAGTCCTGGCTGTGAGCTGGCCAGGAATGGTGCTGCATGGGAAGATGGAATATGAATGCATCCAGTCAGAGAGACCTAGTAGGAATGAGGGGAAGTAGGAAGGAAGCCAATTGGCCAGAACCAAAAATAAGTAAAACAGTGAACTCGTTAAACTAAGACAGGAGGAGAAATTTAGACATTTTCCCATGCAGCCTGTTTTCAAGGTTAGAGCGCATGCCAGAGACAAGACAGAGTCACACAGGCCTGAGTTCTGTCTGGTATAGCTGACGTGGTGATATCATACCTATGGTAACAAGCATATTTGATGGTATACTATTAAGCGGATTGCCGTATGTCTGGGTGGGTACATGGTGTACAGTAAAGCCTAGAAAGTTTTCTTTTCTCCCAGAAACCTAAACTGCAGAGACATCACGGAGACACATTATCTCCAATTCCAGTATTGGGCCTCACACACTCACACAGATCACATATCTGCAACAAATCCAGTTAAAATCATGCAACTTCATTCCCCTCCCTCTCTCCACAGCCCCCTACTGGGATGTCTAAAATAAGCAAAATATCATATGAAATATTTCAAGAATTTAGTGTAAGATTATCATCATAATCATCATCTGCAACAAAAAAATTCATTCACTCATGATACATAAAACAAAATGGGAAAGAAAGTGCAACTTAATTACAATGGGGGAAGAATTTACATGAGTTACAATGGATAACTTCATGCTCAGCTGTGAAGTAAATCATTATCATGTCTGGTCTTGCCAATAAATATTTTTTTCTGAACAGAGGTTCATCAATTCTTGTGAATAAGTACTAAAACTATAAATCATTAGTGCTGAAGGCAGAACGGTCATTTGTTGTCTGACGTCACATCCAGTGTGTCAGTTTGATCAGTATGGCAGGAACTGAAAGGAACTTTCACTGAGAAAGTGTGCACCGAGAAACGTTTCTGTGATGTCTGGAGTGTAAAAATAAGTCAGTTTTATTTATATAGCTCAAAATCACAAAATTGCCTCAAAGAGCTTAAATTGAGTATTAAAAAGAGGGATCTTAAATCTCTTTTTACACAGAATGAAGTGGGATGACACAGATGTACTCGCCACTGTGCCTACAAGTCTGATTGAAGATTTTTTGAAAAAGGAAAAAAAAAGATAATCAGATGATAATCAGAGGGCCTTCTGTTCATATATGATAATATCTGTTAGGGTATGGAAAGTCATATGTCAGGTTGTGTAGTTGATGTCACTGTATAAACCAGGACTAGTTATTTTCCACTGCCATTCTCAGAAAACAATGTGGGGAAATTCACAAGAAGTCTTCTAATTCAATCAACCATATAGAATGTTTGTTCCTACCTTCTGATGCAACCTATAGGAGCATCTACACAGTTTCCTTATAGCAGCAGGCAAATTGGACATTTGTAGTCTTGGTTACAATAACAAGCAAAAAGCTATGGGATGGTAATGGTGTTGTCAGGTTTGGGCACAACATTGACAGATTTAGAAAGGATCATTTGGATTAAGATAAGTACTTGATTATGGTTAGAGGACATTTGTAGTAATGGTTACAGTTATAAACAAGAGGTTGTAGAACATCAGTTTTCAAATGGGAAGCAGACAGCAGTCTAGCACATGAAAGTCCTGTGTTTTGTCCTCCTCCCAAATTGGACATTGTTGCTCCATGTACTATATCACCTGACTTCCTCCTTTGCTCTCATCATAATTACAGCATCTGCTAGAAGTGGGCCAACAATAGACAAAACTATGTGTCCTGATAAGCTTCTGGCACAGACAACCTTTGTTTTGTTTACAGGAGGTCAGCCTCCAAATTTGTATAATAATAATTGTATTTGAATTATTACCTACTTTTATGTAGGTAATAATGTCCTATGTAACTACAATAATAAAAGATAATAAATCATATTATATTGAATTAGATTAAGGGAATGACTGCCCTTCAAGTCTACCACTCACATTATAAGAAATAAGCCTCTCTTTTCTCTCAGTCATCAAAAAGAGGGCTTCAACTAAAGTTTATTCTCATGAGCATTTGATCTTTCAGTTATTTTTTTCTTGATATGTCAATTATTTATTCATAAAATGTCATAAAATTGTGAACAAACATCCATCATAACATCCCAGAACAAAAGAAATCGTCTTCAAATGACTTGGTTTCTACAATTAAGAAGAGGAATTGAGGGATAAATTATTCACTTTAGAGCTGAAACAATTAACTGATTAACAATTTTGACATTCAATTAATTGTTCAAATTAAAGAATAGCTTTTGGTTTGGAGACTGCTGGTTGAACAAAACAAGGAAATTTGAAGATGTCACAACTGATCAAAAAAACAAAACAAAACAAAAACACTGGATCACTGGAGTTATTGAGATCAAAGCAAAACTATATATATATATATATATATATATATATATATATATATATATATATATATATATATATATATATATATATATATATATATATATATTGCATGTGCAAACCTGTCCTGAAAATCACAGACAGACAAACCCAATTGTTATTTGTAACACTTTAAAACCTAGATAATGAATACCAAGACTTTGAAACCTGGCAGTCACAAAACAAAGAGCTGTACACTTTACATACATGTAATCACCTCACTCATTCACAAATACCACCAGCTTAGAGACCTAACAGAGCAAGTCTTACAGGCCAGATGGCCAAACTTGATCAGATAAGTGAGGATAAACTTCACCAAATGTGCTCCCTTGGCAGTGCACATGCCTCAAGTCCAGCCAACTTTATCTTTGTAGCCTCAAATATTCCTCTGAACAAGATTAAAAAGGAAGAGGCATAGGAACAGGGAAACCTCTGACCACAATTATCAACATGGTTCTATCCTTGTTCTCTGCTGGTGTAAATATGTGTACTGTAGGCTTTTAATGGCTATATGATGATTCAATTCTTAACTGAACTCACTCATCTGAAATGTATAGAATCAATATTGATACAATTAAAGTATATGATCTGACATGATTTCAGAGAAAGAGAAAGAGATTTCCCCATTGCTGTTTCATTATGTGTGGGAGGTACAGTGCAGTAATGGTGAAGACTGGATCTTTCTAGGACTGCTGAATTACTCAGGAAGCCAGCTGTGGCTGTTCAGACTGAGTTAGAATTTTACAAACAGGAAGTAGTTGGCATTATTCAGGTTTTTTGTAATGTGAAACATTTTCATTGCAGAATCTGTCCGTCTGACTCATAGGGGTGCCTTGGCATGGTCGCACTGATTTATATAGCCCATGGTTTTTAAATATGACCAGTACTCTCATGCTGCAAAAGCAGCTGCAGTTCACACTGAGGTAGGTCATGACCCTCCTCACCTCGTTGGTAATAGCTATCCATTGTCAAGCACTGCCTGGCCAGGAAAACAAGTTACTGATGTTTTCCTAACGTGTTTCCTCTGTGAAAACCAGATGGCTGCTGGTCTGAGTTTCATATATTTACATAGCATATACAGATCTGTGATTGGGTCACAGTGGCAGCAGGTAAAGTGAGGCAGCCCAGACATCCTTCTCCCCAGCAACATAAATAGTATAAAAGTGAATAAAAGCATTTCTCTATAATACCGAGTGAAACTTACACACTTGCAAACACAGCAAATGTCCTAACGTGACCTAATGTGCTAACTTGTTGTTGGTATAAACACCTCACTTGTACATGCAGGATGCATAATATCCACATTAAATACAGTCATACAGAGTTAGTTAGCACTGTCACATTTTTAGAATAAAACATATAATGTATATCACTGAGTTCAATGCAGCTACAACAAGTGTTTGTCTGGGATATAATATGCATTATATTTGGTGTGTATGTATATGCCTTGACATGGCATGAATTGTATCTCTAACAACACTAAAATCTTCAGCAGTTCCATCAATGCTCGGGTTCGTGCCATATAAACAACACTAGGCGATACATGATCTCTAAGAATAGTTCAGCAGATTAAGGAAATTTGCTTACTGAGGCACAGAGTATGGAGGGAGGGACCAAACTGGTAAAGACAATATTGCTGCTGCCTGGAGCATTACATAATACCCTTCCACATTTCGTGAAAAACATGACAATGTTTAAATAACTGCTGGAGCCTAGTTTTACCTGGTGACAGTGAAAAATACTGGACATCATCTCTTTCATGGTTTGTAAAACTGCAGGAGAATATAAGGCTGTATTTCAGGCCGACACACATCCTGCGACAGCCTGTTTTTTTTTCGTCTTCTTCTTCTTTTTTTTAATAACCAAAACACGACAGAGACGTACACAGCCTCATTTATTACGCACCGCTCTAACAGGGCCTCACCCTCTGCAGGCCCCAGCATTTACCACTCTAACACCTTAACAATGAAATAAACTACATGAACTCTTACCTTCAGTTAAATGGAGATTTCAAAACATTGAAAAAGTGGAATGGTCCGTCTCCTCTTCCTCCTCTCGTAAGTACTCCGCCAGTCCAAATATCCTACTGAACATTTCCTCCCTCCATCGCTCACTTTAAGGCAGATGTTGTTCCCATAAAAATCGAACGCTCAGGCTCCTACCGTGGTTTTTTAAACCGAAGAGAAACGGATTTTGAGCGCCGAGCAGTTCTCCCTGAGCGCTGACAACTTTGAGCAACGTAGAAAAGTAGGTTAGGCTCACTTCCCTGTTACGCACGATGTGCCACTAAGCGGAGGAGCGCGCTTTATTTCCTGCCCTCACGTTCAAGTTCACACATGACCGAGATACTGTGGTGTTTGTAATCCGGGCAAACACTGGGGCTGATGTTTAGTTATATGGTCATGTATGGAGACCATGCATCTGGCCGATTTGTTTTGGTCCAAATGTGCAGCTTGATCTTACAGTCGCATGTTACAGTTACACTTTGTAGATTACACAGACATATAACAAAAACACGCACTCTGCAGCCTTTAATGTCTCCAAGATGGAACAATAAACTTGACTGGAGCGCAAATATGTCGGGTATCTATCTTGTGTATTTAAAAGAGAAACTACAACCGCCTCTCGCGGGCATGGTAAACTTCCACTGAACGAGACGTAGGCGGAGTAATGTTGAGTCATTTCACCAGATGCTGTAACTTCCAGTAAGTCTACTGAGACACATGATACCATATCTGCAGATGGCAGCGCATTCACGTCGGTCAGCTTCCCAACGGCATTCACTTGACAGAAAACATCAAGGCCTTTACTACTCACTAATATTCACTATTTAACCTTGCTCTAACCTCACGTTGTCTGGGGTTTTGGTTTTTATTCTCTTAAACTCTGTTGCTTTTGTTTACCCTAAATACTGGGGTTATGACAGCATAACAGGAGTGGTTGTGTCTTCTCCTTCTGTGCACGTACAAACCACATCACATGTGGATGTACTGCATGACTACTGGATGACTCAAATTTGAGATTATTTTTTGCTTGAGTATTATTGAGTATTATGCTACTTTATTCCTCTATTCTGCTACTCTTCATGAGCAAATATTGCATTTACCCTCCGCATTTATTTGATTTGATTAATTACCAGTTACAAATTAAGTTTTGACATATACAAACCTCAGAGCTATCTAAATATAATTCAATGCTAAAGGTGGAAACGATCCAACAGTATTTTAAGTAGATTACATTTGCTCCACAGTGCCCTGCTACACTATCAAAATTCTGCTAACAAATTAAAATGCATCATACAATAACATAATAAATTTTAACACAGCACTGGAATCATATGCTATTGCTTGTATGTAAATATAGTTTGTCTACAGGACCACATAAGTTTGCATATATAAAAACATTAAACACATAAATAACATAAATAAAAACTTTTTTCAGATATATGCTGACTTAAAATGTTACTTCCTATATATTAATGTATGAAGTATAGATGTTTATTAGATATGCATATACTGCATAAATTCATATTTTGATATGACTTTACACAGGTTAATTCTTTATGGTAAAACAGACTGGTTTATTCTATGTTGTCTCTGAGTGCATGAGTCATGTAATAATGTTTCCTTTTCAAGGAATATAACTCTCCAGTGTTTCCCAAGTGGAACCACCAGGGGTCATTAATGTGTTTAATATAACTACACAGCTTTGTTGTGTGAGGTTTTGATGTTGTGATGTTGTTCTATTTGTAGGTATTGAGTGGTTGTGTGAATGTGAATGCTGTGTTTTATAACTGTGAAAATATTTCTCTCCCTGTTACATTGTCATATTTGACTTGGTCATTTTAAAATCCACTGGATTTAAAGCTGTATGTCCTGTGTGAGCTTTCAGCGTCCCCAGACTGAGTTCAGCAAAAGTAATCACACAGGACGTTGACTAAATCCATATATTTTGATGAAGTTTTACAACAAAATAACCTCCACCCCTCCCCCAAATTTCATCCGAATCTAGTTTCATCTGTCAGGATCTAATCTGAGTGGATTCATGGCACAATCTGGTCATTCATCTGGTTTTACGTTTTCTTGTATTGGCCACATGAGGGAGGTACAGACCTGAAAAAAAACCTGCCTGTCTTCAATGCGTTCAGGGGTCTGTTTGAAATTAGGTGCCATCATAGCAACATCAAACATCATCATCTGCAGACTACCCAACATGGAGTGAGTCTAGCTTTGTAGAAGAATCTCATGTTAACTGTTTGATCTGCTTCTATCAGTGTCAGATTCTGCTGTCGTTCTTACAGTGACACAACAGTCTGAACTGTTCTTAAACAGAAACTGTTTATTCTCCTATAAAGATATTCATCTTTTATTTATTTTCATGATAACATTTTAGTCATGTGAGAGGGGGCAGGCCAAGACATTTTACCAGGGCATTCCACTTGTCAGATCCAATTTCCTGAGAGCTTTGAGTGACCTCTCCAACACAGAAACAATGCAGCTGCACAGATTTGATTATTTCCTTTTTAAGAACCTGAAGAGTTTCCATTGTTCCTTCCTTTTCTTCGCTTGATCTAGATTTCAAATGAGCTTATTTGCTAATAATCTTAGCTGCAAACTTCATCTACTGATGGTGATTCAGTTTTTCCACACTCTCTCCTCAGGTATTCCTACTCTTTTCTGAACTGCCAAATGTAGCCAGCCTGATGGACTCAGACCATAAAGACTCTTCAGTATTCAGGCCAATATTTGTGATGACAGCTACACCTTCCAGGAAAGCAAGAGCCAATATCTAATGTTAAATGGCATTGATCTTATTCTCTAAAAGCAGTCTGCAGTGTTAGTGCTTTCTGTATCCCAGTATGCAGCTCCTCCTCTGTCAAGGACAAGAGTTTGAGAAAATTACATAAATAAATCCACAATAATTTGATAATAATTTGAATTAAAGGAATATAATGGTTACTTAAAACTTGACAATAGATAGATCCGGCTTAGGGTTTGTTTTTGTTTTTGTTTTGTTTTTTGTTTTTTTTGTGTGTGTGTGTGTGTGTGTGTGTGTGTGTGTGTGTGTTTTGTAGTGGTGTGTTGGTTGCAAGTTTGGTTGTGATGCATAATTTAAGTTTTAGTTCAGTGTTTGTGTTATTGTTGTTTGTTGCAATAACTGTTCTCTGTGCAGGTCTGATATAATAATTTTTGGGGTCCTCTTAGGTAAAGGGCCCTTACTGCTGTCTCGCAACATCTGGAACCAATACAGCTGTGCTGGCTATCTGTGGGACCAGGGGGCTTGGAAGTTGTAGGCTGGGTTGGGTGGTTGGGTGGTTTTGGGTGGTGGTGGGGTTGTTGGGAGGGGTTGGGCTAGTTGCTGCTTTGGCCCTGGGGGTCCATGTGTCCCTGACTTCAAAATAGACTTGATTGCTAACAGCTGGCAGTCCTAACTCACCCAGTGTCAGAGCTCTCCTCTGATGTCAACCTTGTCAGTATCAAGGCCTGGACAATGGAGGAACAACAGCTTGGCAAAAGGTAAAGAGGAGGACTGTGTGAAATGAGATTCAGAGAATGACCCCCTTTTTTTAATGAAGGTTGTTACTATAAATAACCTTCAACTTTTTGTCAAGGCACCTCTGAATGACACACACACTAAAGACTGGCATGAACACTATCAAAATCTGATATTGATATTGATATCGCATGCTGCCGAAACTGAGTGTACTCACAGGTGACATCAGCACAAAACAAACAAAGACTGAACAAACAAACTAGTCATGAATGCATCAATTAGTACAATTCAGTAACTAAAAGCTTTGGTTTCCACATTTGACATTATCAGATCAGATATAATGTAATGTATTCTAAGGTCATATATTCCTATAAGACCGTAACTACTTTATAAACCCAACTTTATAGCAGTAATGTTCTGATAATTGACATGTATATCTTTCAATTATTGTGAAATGTACTTTCAGTAACACTTTTTATTAGAGTTGTAACCCAGTGAGGAAAGTGTGACAGAGCTGCGTCCTCCTATTCACTGCCACAGTATGAGTAAATAGGACAGCAGCTCATTAGCATCTTTTATTATCCAATTACAAACCCTGCTCGCCTAATTACCTCCAATCAGCAGGGAGAAGAAAATGATTGACTTCCTGGAGGACAGGCATCACTCAGGACAAAAAGGACAAACTGGATTTCAGTCACTTTTTACTCGAAGTGACTCACAGAAAGTCAGACTACGGAAGTGAATGCACATTAAAGGACTATCTGGATGTTTAGGAAATGAATTCTAACAAATTAGTGTACAGCAATGGCATCACACTGTGTGGAGGTAAAGGCTTTACAACTTGATTTAGTAGAAAAATATCTATTAGACTCCAGCTGGTGTATTATTAACACTAGACATTTTTAAAAGGTTTAACAACTCTAGTGTGAAATTAGTATATAAGTGGTGAAATAAGTCTCTCTTCATATTCCAATGTCACATTTCCACATGGTCTATCCCACCTATACAAGGTTATGTTGTTCTCTGGATTATGTTATTGAGTTTGTGACAGGAAAAGATAGGATATAATTTTTAAACAGCTGCAGAAACGATTATCCTTCATCAGAGGATGAAGGGCAGCCGCTGCACAAGGTTGCGCTTATAACAGAGCTATGCATCATTATTAGACAATTAATTACTCTGTCATCAACACCACCAGCACCACTGTGCTACTGGGATTCAGACACAGATGTTTTCGGACTCTGCTTTGACACCACTATCCATAACTGGGGAGGGGAGCAACAAATCCTGTCTCAGGCTTCAGCTAAACTTTCACTTCTTCTTCGTACAGAGTTGCTCAGATTTACTTCTTCTCTCAGTTAGTTTTGAGTCTTTGAAAGATGTCAGGAAAGGCCAGAAATAGCAGAGGGCAGGCCGCTGGGACGAGCTGTTGTTTACAGACAGTGACAGGGATGAAGGACCTCTGTGCTCTGGTGCTGGGCCTGAAGCCTCAGGGGTGTACTAGCACTGCCTCTGTTGCTGTTCTGGACACTGCAACACACACAGAAAAACACACGAGCATGCAGGCCGACCAACTAATATGCACATGGACACACAAAATATATACAGTGTTCCTTCTCGTCTCTCGCTTTATCTTAACACATGCACACACACACACACACACACACACACGGCTTCTTTCCTTCTTTCTAATCTCCTACCACATACAGATACACACTCTTGACACACAGCCTCATTTAAATTCTAATGGCAGTGCACATTCATGTGAAAAAAAATTAAACAGCAACCATTATGTTGCTGTTTAACTTTTTCATATTGACTTTACCTGCTGACTACATGACCTACTGTGGGAAGTCAATCCAGGCTGATGTTAGAACAAATCCAAAGCCTAATGATGTAGTCTGTTTGTGTGTTTATACGTTGAAACGATTTAGCAATCACTTTAAGTAACTGTGCTGACCTCAACAGTGGGGTCAAGCCGGACTGCAGACACAGAGACATAAGGTAAGCAGCAGCATCGTGTAATTTCTGCACTCTGGTCAATTGCAGTACATTGGAAAAAAAACAAAAACAAAGACGTAACCTCAGTGCAGTATTGACAAATTCTGTTTAATATTGTGTGATACTCTTCTCTTAAAATACAGTCTTTTCTGAGGTAGACCATTACAGTTCAAGAACATTATTATCATTTTTAAAACAGACATCAAAAAAGACATGAAATAAATACTTTCATGTACAATATGCCGCAAAAATGAGGTAGAAATGGTTACAGAAAATGTACAATAACCAAGAACAAAGTTACCGCAATAACAGATCAAAACATGTAAAAAATAAAAGCCTGTTTTGTTGGACAAACTGTAGAAAGTAGTGGGAACAACAACAAATCAAAACGTTGTAGCTATTTGTACCTCTAAGACATCGTTATTATTTCATTTCTGTAATTACATGTGAATAATCGCTTGCATTATCTAGACGGTGCTGCTTGAGGCAGCGGTTGCTCTGTAATTTGTAAATGTGTTTTCAGTTTCTGAGACAGTGATCAGTATGCACAGCAGGGGTGACTCTGATTGATCTGGCTGTACGGCATGACTGAAGCCACCAGCTGGAGAGGGAAGGCTGCACTCTGATATAGGGTTGCTGGACATCAATCAGACCACTTCTACTCCAGAGGAATCGGTATAAGAGAAGGGGAATTGGGGGGGGGCAGGCTGGAGAGAGGATACAACGCCACATGGTCACCGGGGCTTGCGGCCAGGGGGCAATCCAATCTAATGAGACTGCATTGGTGAGAGAGAAAAAGAATGATGAGGGAGGGAGGGAGAGACAGAGGGAGGAGAGGGCGGTAGGAAATATTACATCATTCTGTGTATCCCTCCTCAGGACCATGGCAACAGTCTAACACGAAGGACCTCTGTACCTGCAGTCCAGTGACCAGGTTTTTCCAGCTTGTTAAAACAGAACCGTAGCGCTGCTGGAAAAGGAGAGATTTGTCTGGATTGTCTACATGTTGGGTTTATCCACAATATGTACACATTAAGTGTGAATTTTTAGACTTTGGGATTTGCTGAAAGCTACACATGACGACATATTAAAACATTTTTTGTTTTTGTTTGTTTAGTGTTTTTGTTTGTTGTCGTTTTGTAAGGTATTTTGTGCTCAGATGTCCACCGTGAGTGCACATGTATGATTGTGTGTGTTATATTTACATTTTCAAATGATATTTTGCAGCTGTAAAACTATAAACAGCAGTCATGCATATACAGGATATGTAAACACTAAATAACACGGAGATCTGCAGGCAGTTTGTCCAACAAAAAAAGGACTATTTTCTGTATTCTACATAGCATTTCTTGAAGACAATCATCACTCCACCATAAACTACAATAAAAATAAAAGGTAAAAGAACAGAAAAGAAAACATATTTATATATTCATATATAATAATACATGGATTTATGGCATCAAATATCCTTTGAAATACCTGAATTACATTCAATGTTACTCTTTGTAGCATATTCAAGTTTCTCCCCCGAGGTAAAAGCCCAGCTGCAGTGGGTATTACAAGACTGTCAGGTTTCTCCTCGCTCCTTTATCTCACTCCGCGACACTCCCTACTAAGACCCTAAGATTACATACATTCTTTATTTCATATTTCTGAGGTAAAGAAATTCTTCCTGAGCGTTTCAAACAAGACTACGTACTAAGAAAACAAAAAGAGTAAGTGAAATAGAAAACAGATACGCTGTAGGAGAAGCTGGGTGTGCAGGTGGGTTAAGTGTTGTAAGTGTGATTCTCAGGAAAACTGCACTCGATGAGGAATGTGAGATTGAGAACAAACTATGAGGAAGTCCACAACAACAATCCAAAAATAACAAAGACGGTTGCCTGTGAATGGTACCATTGTAAGTGAGAGTATACTTAAATGAAGATACACGTAAGCTTATTTCTACAACCAAACATATCGACCGTAACTCCAAGGTTTGAACAACTGAACTCCTGGAGGAGGACAGCCACATGATCAGATTTTATGATAAAATTTCTTCTTTTTTTTCAGAAAGGTAAGGACTAACTGTTGTGTCATATTTTGGTAAAAGCTATCGAGAATATTAATATATTGTGATTTTGAGGACCAGTCTGTTTTGAGAAATACAACAGCGCTGCTGATTATGCATTTGGTTTGACATGTTTTTGGTCAATAACTGTGGTTTGCTGAAATGTTGCTGATCCCGAGCCCTTCGTACTGAATGATTAGTGACAATCCAATGACTAAATCAACATTAGGACAACATGGAAGTGGACTGGCAATAAATAGGATCCTGAGAGTCGCAGTCAAAGGGGGTATTTTCCAAACCCTGATTATCCATAATCTTGGACCACGTCACCTAGCAACAAATAATTGATTTTGTCCTGGACCAAGGCTAATCAGGATCTCTGAGAGTATCCAAATAGCTATCTGATTCTCCCATTGGTCAAACAACTAATACACTACCCCACTCAGCAAGGCCTATTCATCTTTCTTTTCTTTGGGAAAAATAAAATATTGCGGATATTTATAGCAAAACAAAAACAGTACACCATGGCATGCTTCTGCCAGTAAAACAACTTTGTCAGCTCTCCTGTATCGTTGAGCTTCTCTGGCTCTTTTGGCTTCATAATCTGTGATTACAAAACAACAACAAAACATTCCCAAGGCTTGCCATGTCAAAGCAAAGACAGGTTTGTAGTGCAGTCCGAGCACAGTGACTGGCTGCTTTCTCAGTGGCTATACATCTTGCTCCATTCTATACAAGTGTCCAGTTCTTTTGTGGTGGTGTGTGGGCGCACCTTGCAGAAGGCATTCTCAAAGTCTGTGAAGGCTGGGGGTTTGGAGGATGTGGGGAGGCCATGCATGGCTCCAGTGGGGGAGGCCGCTGAGGAGAGTGCCTGCTGGCTAAGCTGCAGCAACTCCCACACTGAGAAGCCCTCAGTGCGCTGAAGCACAGCGCTCAGCTCCCGCTCGCTCAGGCTGCAGCCATGGGGTGTCAGCGCCTGCAGCAGCACTTGCCTGCGCATACCCACATCTGGCAGGCCAACGTGATATCGCTTGGCAAAGCTCCGATGGACTGCATCTTGCAGCAGATCTGGCCTGCCGGTGGCACATACAAGAATCACCAGGCCTGTGGTCCCAACCTGGGCTTTCTCCAAGGTGGTCAGCAGTGTCTGCCTCAGCCCATCCTCTTCCATGGCCTCCACCTGGCTGAGCAGCACCACTGAGGGCTGCCGTGCCCCTGCCACCTGCAACAGAGACCCTAGAATGTGCTCTGCCTCAGCTTTTCCTTTAGAGGCCAGCATGGCTCCACTCAACCGGTAGAAGGAAGCCCCCAGCTGTGAGGCCAAAGAACGAGTCAAAGTCGTCTTGCCCCCACCCCGGGGGCCAAACAGCAGGACGGTTCTTGGTGGCCGCACCACTGGACTGGGCCTCAACACGGGCCACAGCAGGTCCTCCTCCAGGGCAGTCTTGACATGGGTGAGCCCGGCCAGCTCACCCCAGCCTAGGGCCGGGTTGCAGTCTAATAACTCCCCATTGACATGGTCCAACAGTCGGGGATCTGGGCTCTTCATAGTCTCAACAGTCGGACCACACAGCGGGGGTCGTTTGTGGGCCTGGGAGCGGTGCTGCTGCTGTTGGGTGAAGCCCTGCTCTGCCACACCATTCTCCCCCGTCATACCTGCTGGAGGGCTGTATTCCCCTGCTGCCCCATACTGAGGAGACACCAGGGGCTGGGAGGAGGGCTTGCTGGGCTTGAAGGTTTGAGGGTCTGTGCTGCCTGAACTGCTGAAGCCGTTTCCCCTGCACTCTGTTTTGTCATTCACACTGTAGGGTGAGTTCCCCCCAGCCTTCAAGGGGTCGTAGCTATATTTCCTGTAACGAGAGCCATCCTCACCCTCATCCTTTTCTACACTCATCTCAAATGCTTTTCTTTTTAATGTCCCTCCAGACTCAGATGTTCCAAGGTTGGTGCTCTGGTAACTATAGCTGCCTCCTACCACTGTGGGCCTCGAGGGTACTGGAGAAGGGGTTGGTAGGCCTGAGGGCAGGTAGGTTGCAGAGGGGTGGCTGTAGCTTGGGGCAAGGCTGGTCTGGGGCGGATACGTGCTTGGGGGATAGTTATAGACAGGTGTGGTGGGGCTGTAGCTGGGCACCAGAGTGGGGGTGGACTGGAGAGTGTGCAGGGAGGCAGGGGGAAGTGCTGCGCTGGGTTGGGGACAGTACCCTGAGGAAAGGTAGGTACCATTGTAGGTGGAGGGGTACTCACTGGAGCCACTGCAGGAGCTGCTGCCACTGTAGCCAGAGTCTGAGAGGTTACTGTTCACCACAGACACACTGTTAACTCCTGCAGGGCCTGCGGAAGTGGCTACAACCTTGGACCCCGAGAGGCTGTCATGGCCTCCAGGGGGCACCAGGGAATAGGAGGAGTCAGTGCTGTGCGTCAGCGGCCAGGGCTCCAGCTCAGTCTTCTGGCCGTTGAGGCCCCCAAAGGCTCCTGGCTCAGGATAGGTGGCAACAGTAGGTGGCCGGTCATACGGTGAGTCCAACACACCGGCGTACTTCTCCGCATAGCGCTTCAACAGGTTGGAGGCGGTCATGGCAGAAATGTCATCATTGGCCCACGCGTAGTTGTAGGAGCTGCGGCTGCGGCCAGAGTAGAACTCTGACTTGTGGGCCGGAGAGGAGGTGGTGGAGGAGACGTCCAGGTGCTGCTCAGGCCACTGGCTGAGAGACTGGGCATGCTCTGGGTTCCAGTGCATCTTTAACAGACCTGACAACAGAAAAACAATTATTACAATTATGTCCAAAAATAGGATACCAGTGTAGGAGTGATTATATTCTTAAGAACCTAACTGGAAAACTGAGAATTGTTTTTTCTCTCTCTTCAATAGCTTTGATTAAGTAAAATAATTCTCAACAGACACTTTTAACATTTACATAAATTAGCTAGATTGCCAAAGCAGAAAAAAATAATCCCACTTAAATATGTTTTTAAATTTTGAATTTGAAACACCCTCTACAAGACTAAGAACAAGACAAGCACAGCTCCCACTGTTTATGTCTTAAAGAAGATAAGACAGATAAAAACTGATAAAAGACTCAGCAACATTTGGACTAACTGTATTTGTTATGGCCAGAAATGTGCGACAGTGTTGTAAGACAGATCAGTGCTGCTTTCAACCAAAAATAATGCTTGATATACATTAGTAGACTACACAGAAGTCCCATGGTTGTTTTTCTCACTATCATGTGCACATGTCTGAGCTGGTACACTCCATGCAGCCAATCACAATAAATGGCATTTCTTCTGTTTGGAAATGAACCTTTTTCAGTGTTACCATCATGCCTGGTAGCAGAGGGGGTTTAGATTTCCCAAAGAGAGAGAGGAGAAGAAGGTAAAGAGGAGGAGGAAGGAGAAAGAGAAAGCCACAGAAAGAAAGAGAGAGTGAAAGCAGATCGGTGGGCTGAATGTTTTGTTTTGCTGTTTCCCAGCTTATGTTGGAGTAGCGATAAGATCCCACTACTATTCCCTATACTGCTAGCATCTGCAGGTCTCCCAGAGGAGCTATTGTTATCTCCCTGTGCATGTTACTCTGAATGCATGCTCTCTCCGCCCTGCACCCCCACCTACCACCCACCAATCCACCCACCCACCGTACACCAGAGCTCCAAAGGCCCAGTGGCCTGCTGGACAGAGGGAGGAAGGGAGGGAGAGGGGAAGGAGGGTGTGTGTGTGTGTGTGTGTGTGTGTGTGTGTGTGTGTGTGTGTGGACAGTGGTGTAGAGAGAGTGAGAAAGAACGAAAGGAAGAAAGAAAGAGGGGGGTTGGGTTTGGAATTGCAGCATAGTGTGCTATTCATCAGCACAGTCTCCCATGGAACATTGGGAAAGTGGAATGTCTGTTCCTCTGGCTGACTTCAGCACGGGCCGAGGTCTGATTGATCATGGCTGCTACGCACTGAGCACATCGCCGAGCTAACAGGAGAGAAGGCAGCTGGGAAAAAAAGATATTTCGTTCCAAGAATTGTTTTCTCTCCATGTCCCCTCATAAAAAATTTCTTATTTTCCTGTAAAATATTCAACTGGCATTGCATTTAAAACATGTGAAACATAAAGAATCGCGTAACAGCTCCTATAGGGCAGCAACTAACAACTACTGTCATTATCAATTAATCTGCTGGTTATTTATTTGATTAATCTAATTATTGTTTTGCCTATAAAATGCCAGGAAACAGTGATAATGGCTGTAATAATCCACAGAACAAGGTAAGGCCTTCAAATGTCTTATTTTCTTTGACTGGCAACCCAAAAAAACCATAGACACTCAGGGTACTATCACATATGACAAAGAAACGTATCAAATCAAAACATCTGAGATGCTAGAAGAAGACAATGTTTTGTCATTTTTGCTTAAAACAACAAAATAGTTGCTGAGTTACTGATTATCTAACTGATTAATCAACTAATCATTGCAGCTCCAAACTCCTTTGCCTGCATGTAAAATTAATCTGCTAATTTTGAGTGTTTGCCTGTTCTCTTTACCCTCTCAAGCCCATTTTATAATGTGTCTCTATGTTGTCACATCTAAAGAGAAGGATATGTTCATGTGTGTACTGACCAAATACATCACAATATGATAGTTATAGAATCATTTATTTCGTGGAGACTAGCACTACCTCTTGCTGAGGCATTAGCTTGACATTCCACACATAGCTTGGCATTATTGAACTGCTACGATTTACCCCGAGGTGACGACTACTCCAGCTAGAAAAGAGAGGTAAAAAGGAATATGGCAAAAGCCGTCATTACTGGCCTTACTGCCTTTCCTTCAGTGGACGCTTTATGATTCATTATTCATGGCTGTCTATGTGTGTGGAGCCAGGCTTCTTATTGCCATTTAAATCAAATCTCAATATCCACAGCCTGTGATTTCTGCTGCTGCTCTCGCGCTCCCTCGCTCACTCCTAAACTTTGGCCTCTTTCTCCCCCCCCCGCTTTCCAAACCTCTGCATGTGTGTTTTCAGATTACACCCGTTATTTATTCAGTCAGATGAGACCAGCAGACCAGATGGCCGTTGGATTATCATGTCCTTCATATTCAAATCCACTGCCTTAAGTTCCCAATGGCCAAACCGGTTCAAGTACTTCCCCGAGCTTCAGCCAGCCCACACAGCCACACACCCACCACAGCAAGATATGCAAGAACATTCTCACACTCTGTCCACTTGTATTTTTACAAACATGCTGAAGACATTGGCTTGTCCACACCCAGATGACCACATATTTTTGTGGTCTGACTTGCAGGTCTTTGTCCAGGCTGCAGAAACCATATATGTCCTGCAGGCCCTTCCCATCTGCAGCCCAACCAGTTTGTGAGCAGCCCCAATAATGGGGCCTGTGTGTGACAGAGATGGATGAGAGCCCAGGGGAGCTCATAAAACCTGCAGCGGGGAGGGAGGGATGGAAGGAGGGAGGGATGGAGGGAGGGGAAAAAGTGGACAGCAGGCGCTTCGTCCTCTCTAAGCGGGCAGGAGCGGACATTAGAGGACTCAGTGAGGCGGGCTAACTGCTGTCCACTCCATCATCAGAGTAGCACAAATACAGAATGGACGTCTCTCATACTACCCCCATGCCCAATGTAATGACCAGCTGCCAATACCTGAGGAACCAATTCACTGTTAAGTCTGAGAGTAATTACTTTCTTTAAGTCTTTGAAGAAAGTGCATTATACTCTATAATTCCTTCTGTATGTACACAGTGAGTTAGATGAGTGATAGGCTGCCACTCACCCCTGATGAACACAGCAGGGTTGCAGTGCAGTTTAGCCCTTTCCATGTAATTAGATCTTGCCTTCTGCTGGATTGTGGTTTTTAGAGCAGTAGCACTCTACAATAAACTGAGCAAGCTCTAATCTACACTTCTGCTTAAATCAGAGCCATCATGCAGATTAATTCACTGGAGGGACAGAAAGAAAGCTAAGATTAGATGTAGGAAACCAGGACAATGTGGGCACACTGAGGGTAGCAGTGCAATCATTAGATTAACTTCAATATATGTTTCAGTACGCTGCTGGATTGCCAACTATCCTATACAAGACATGAACAAGAAAATTGCTGCTTAAATAATTTGTGAATTTTGGAGATGGGGGTAACAATGTTTCTGCTTTTACTTATATCATGCTCCATTTTTCAGCTCTAACATTATGACATTTCCCTTTCCCGCCACAACCTCACCAACTCTGTCTCACTTATATTAGAGGAGATTATGGATTAAAAAAAACACTTTTATTAAGCATGGATCAGGACATCAGAAAATAGGAATCTTCTCCTCATTCAATTGTTTTGGAAGTTTTTGTAGCTATTGTCAGTATAAGTAAAGCCATTCTATGATTCGGTCCAAGGGGGTTGGAGAAGTATTTAATCTATTTTATCACTTACCAGTAGCTTTGTTAGATTTATACTAAACACCATGACAGAAATCAGTTGCTGCTTTTATTGACTGATGGTCTCATTTGGCTGTGAGGAGGTTGATAAGGACCTTGTGTTATGCACATGAAACTTCCCCCTGTTTGTGTGTGTGTTCTTGGCCCCAGGAGAGACAGATGTTCCTCTGCTGACCGCCTTACTGTCTGTGCGGCCATTGTGGTGGACAGCCGTCCAGCAGACGTGCGCGGCTCGGACAATCCAGTTGGCCCTGAGACAAAGCCTGAAGGATCCTATTGTCAGGGGCCTGTCTAATTATGGAAATCTTATTAATCTATTCAGCAGAAGTCCACTGACAGCTTTTGTGTTAGCCTGGGATTTATTGAGGGACCTGTGTGCGCTGCATCCCATTGTAGGAGTGCGTGATGAAGACAGTGGCATGGCACTCTTCAGCAGAGCCCTAAAATTCAAATTAGACCACTTATGGCTCAGTGTGTTTGGTTCATTTGTGATTTCTTGCCCTCAGATGCTCAAATTTAGTATTTACAAAGTCACTGAATCTAATGTTGACTGAGTGAAACCGAAGTAGCTTCTGGCCCATAAAGGCTAGTCGTACTCTAGACTGTGTCGCGGTTTCCTATAAAAGAAGTATCAGTGGGTGAGGTGAAACGTTATCTTGGCAGGAAGCCCAGAGATGGAAGGCTCCAGTGCAGTTTCACAGCTCCCCTGAGGTTGCTTTCCCCTTCTCCCTTCCCGGCACTTTTGTTTTCCCTGCCCTGAGGAACAAAACGGACACGGATGCAACAAGCCTACTGGGACAGTGTGCTATTAAACTGTGCCGATTGTGAAGAGGCCGCTTGTAAACAAGAGCTCTGTGGATCAATCCAATCAGAGCTCTATTCAGGGTTGAGCTCTACCCCCAACCACTGACCAGAGAAAACACATCCTCTCCATCCTACCCCTCCACACAGGGGCTCAAATTAGGTAGAGGAACATGTCATTTTTTGTTCCTAATTTCTTATAAAACTATCATGATGCAGATGGTTACTTGGCTGGTCAACTTCACATTTACAATACATGCTACATAAAAAAGCAAATACTTCCTCCAGAGTTAAAAAAAAAATGTCCTGAAAGTCAAGAAATACATATTTTCTGTGGAGAAATTTAACTGCAAAATAACAAGTTAAACAAGTTTAAGCTAAAGCTCTCTGCTCGAAATGAAACTGATGACCTCGATGGCTTCCACAGTGCAAAAGTCATTCTGTGTATTCAACAAGGAGGTAAAATATCAACTTTATGCTGCAAACAAAATTCTTTCAATGCCTCGAAACAAAAAGCTCCACAGAGGGCAGTGTCAAATTGTTTTGGGAATGTGGCTCTGGCTGTTGTGGCAGTCTGTCAGAGGATTCAATTTAGACAACATCTCAGAAACAGACATTTTAAAGAAGAAAAACTTGACATGAATGCACTTACAATACAAAGCTCACTGGCTGTACCAGAGGGGAATGACAAGCTTAAAGTGGAGAGAAGGGCAGAGTGTGACAGAGACTATATTTGTGCTGATCAATCACAAATCTGATGCTCTGATGATGGCATCAGTTGTTATGCATTCAGCAAGCGCAAGCTGATCAATGGGTTACTGGATGAAACTTCTGCTTGTTGGACATAAATATTTAGAAAGAAATTATCTTTTTCTTCAGGAATCTTTCAACACTGCTGTTCAGTTGGAGGAGTTGAGTTGAGTTTGATGTGCAAAGCAAGAAGCGACTGTTATTTATCAGTTTGTTATCTTGATTTGTCGTTCACTCTGGAAGCCCCTTAAGTCCTCTGTTCTCAAGTTCACTGTGATTTATGGCACTAATATCAAGCAGGACATTCTCACTAGGCTGCGGCCGTCTTACCGCAGCATACTACCTGGCCTGTCATAAAAACACCAATCTGAGAAGCCGGCCACATTTCACAGCCTGGCAGGTGAAGACAGTGAGTGGAAAATTGTCTCTGGACGTTCTCTCACTTTTGTATGAAATACACATTTTATCAGCTTGTAGGAACAAACTGAAAAATGATGATGAATTCCTCACTTATACTGTGGACAATGCATGTTGTACAGTACTCATGTTACACAATGTCATGTTACCTCATACAATATTAACCCATAGATGCTGAAAAGTGGGGTATAGCCAAAAAGCTGTTAAAGGAAGTGCGAGGTCAGTCCTTGAGACCCTTCCCAAACTGCCTTATGACGGGGATAATGCGCACACCAGACAACAGAGATCATAATTTATCAGCCATGCATAATTGGGCATTGCTAGGGAAAATTATTATAAATCTATGCGTTAGTCACAGGGCTGCTATCAATCAAAAGAAACACAATCCTGCACTCCCACTCTGCCTCTCACTCCCTCTGGCTCATCTGCTCCCTCTTTCATGGCCCTAAAAAGATGTAATAACAGAAGAGTGCGGGAGCTCTGCTTGGGGAGTTTTCACACCTGCTGCCCAGAACGCGAGCAGACGCAGCTCTTTTCAAACACCCCTCACCAGTCCAATCCCAAGAGGAAGAAGCCCATCTCCTGCAGTGGCATTGAGGGATGTCCTCTATGTGCGTGTGTTTCTCTCTCTTTCCCTATCTCTGTACCTTCCTCTTTCTGTGGATAGAGCTATCTGTACTCCATGTATCAGAATGACAGTTTGACTTACTCTATTTTTTGCTTCATCCCCCTTTGGGAATGTTTCAGGCCAGCTGTCAGAATAGTTTTTTGTCAGCATGTGCAGCTAATATGGTTTTATAAGAAGAGAAGGACAATATGACAACACTGTGCTGTGCATTTTGTAGAATAATAAAATCATACCGCCCTTGTCTGTATTAAAATATAGTTAGTATAAATGACAATTATTCTTCAAAACCAAGCAATAAACTGAATAGAACGAGCCTCTATGTGATGAAGCTCCAATTCATTAGCAGGGAACAAACATTCACACTGTCATTAAAAGATGCTGTTTTGCAGAGTGGATGGAGAGGAGCAGCAGCCAAACTACTTGATGGCATTTGTTAAACATTGATTAATTGACAAACGTGTTTAGAATTGCTAATGATAGTGCAGCAAAAAGCAAGTTCCCATCTGAGTGCGTGCTCATTTTACAGCCCTTTTCTCAGCACTCTCCCAAAACCAGAAAGCCTCCGGAATAATTGCTGGATGCGTCACTTCATGCTCGTAATTTTAGAAACAACTCCCCCATCCCCCGTGCCTGCTAACGCACGTCCACAAATGGCGGAAGCCCCCCTCAACCCCCCCTTAAAGAAAAACAGGGTTCCTATTTTCTGTGACTGCAGGCTGGCTTTAGCTCATTGTGTCCACTAATATATCAAAGAACAGCTGTCCTAAGGCTCTGTGATGACCAATCACCCCTTCCATCTGTCTCGCTCACCCAATCTCTGCTCTGTCTCACCCCATTCAGCTCTATCTTTTCCTTACAATCTCCTCTTTTCCCTGTTTCTCTGCTTCTTATTCCCCCCATTCCCAGTGAGCATGTTACATTCCCTTCTTTCTGCCCAAATCCCCTGGCCCCTCTGTGCTCCCAGCTTATACTCACAGTACATGGACAGCTCTGGGATTTGTTGTTTTCTGTTAGTACACACACAAATTAGAGAAAGCTCGATATATTCAACAGCCGCAGTCCCCGCTATGGCAGCGCATTTTATGATCACTGCGCAGCAAACACCTAATGGCATAACGATTTAAGTATGTTATTTCTCAAGTGTAGTCATTTACTAATTAGCTGCGCTGGTGTGAAAGACGCTGTGTCTCATTGTCAGGCTCTGAATTCTGCTGCCTAAGGAATCCAGTGAAGTGTTGCCATCCAAATGAGCCTCACCACCCTGCTTCTTAATTGGGCGCTTAACGGGAACGGAGGTCTCCTTAATGAGCTGATGAACCCTCAGAGAGACAGAGCAGAGGGCCAGTAGACTCACGGGGCCCTGGGTCCCTAACCTTCTTTTCTTGTGGATACAGCGGCATGCAAACACGCACTCACACATACACACACAACTACACACACACATTGAGGGCTAATTAGAGCCCATTCACACCCTACACTAATGATCCCGGCCCTTATTCACACACACTTCAGCAGGCTGTGTGTTTACTCAAGGGCCTCACAGGCCCCTGCACTGCACCACTCATACCACTCTACAGACAATAGGGATAGACGCTGGCATGGCCCTCCAGCCCGCTCCTTCAGGGGACAGGATGAATTCTACTCCTTCTTTTTTCTATACAAACTACTCCATGACTTAGCCGAGTCATTCACAAAGACACTCGCACAAAACATAAAAACAGACCCAGAGAGAGAAAGGAGAGGGAGAGGGGTCAGTCAGAGGAGAGCTATAAAAACTGCCAGATCTGGACTCCTGTGTGTAGTTGCCTTGTGTGTGTGTGTGTGTGTGTGTGTGTGCTGTTTTAAAAGAAAAGGTATCGCTACACCAGCGGGGGCCCCCAACAACAAGAGTTAGGGCACTCCTGGGTTGGCGGCCTGGGACTGATTTAAGAGTGTGTTTGAAGTGCAGATTACAGATTCTTTGCACCAAATCCCTCCAGGAGTATCCATGGCCCCTGGAATCTCTCTCAGGTTTCTCCTCAGGTCCAGCCGTGGCTGCTCGCCCCAGCTTGAAGTCCTCTGGACTGGCCAGAGACGAGGACCAGGACTGGACACGCAGAGGAAGAATGAGACACACACACGCTAGCTGCATGTGGGATTGTGGGAAGTTATTGAGAGTGGATATGTAAGAGTGGCTCTGATAACAAAGAGTAAGGGGTGTTGATGGGTGTACCTGTCCTAACTGTGCGTCACCATGTGCGCATTAATACACTGGGACTCATCCATGTGCAGGGGCAGAAATGCCTACAGCAGGAGTCAGAAATAGGGCTGGGATGTCGGAATGCTCGACATTCCCACAAAGGGAATTCCAACATGGAGGTGAGAGTCTTCGCATGTCCTGCACATATGCAAAGTCCCTCACAGTCAGAGTTTTGCTCAGTAGAATCATGACTACAGTCTTTAACTAAAAGACAGTGAGCTGCAGTGTCACCAGCGAGCACAAGGGTGTGTTTGTGTGTGTCACTGGTCTGAGAGTAAACACCATGACTACCTAACACTGCTGTGTGCGCTCATGTGATCCCTCTGTCTACATACATGCACACTAGCAGGCTGTTCTGGAACGATCTAAATCCTGCAGAAGCGCTGCAGAACAGAGCTGCTCTGTGCATGAGAAAACATCGAGCTGTTGGATGGAGCACATGAAAACCAGCTTTGTGCGTCTTGATCATGAAAGCTAATCACACACAAAAGGCTGGTACGTCATGTACTGGAAGATTCCCATGAAGGACCAGCAGTGTGCCAGTTCTGAAGGCATGCTAACTATTCCACCAGCAGTTTGTGACATTCCCGGATGTGTTGTCCGTTGCAGCAGCATTGAGTGCATTCAGTCAGCATGGACTAGCAGGGCACAGGGAGTTAATGGAACAACCAGATAAACAAGCGTCTGTGAAAAGCAACACAAGCATGCACACACACATGCCTTTGGAAATGGTCTATAAGTGTTATTTAAGCAACTCAGTATAATTGGATTTGTACCTATAAACATAATTTAATGGGAAAAACATAACATGTTCTGGGAGAACTGACATTAAATCAACCAAGAGCCACTTGTGAAAGGACATGTTTCATAACAACACATAAGGTCAACCACTTATTCAGCTGGCAACAGCTCTAAATTCCATTCATCTGATGAGTGGTCGAATAATAACACTGACTATTTCAAGGGTGAAATTTACCAAAAGCAAACAAAGTGTAATGGTTACTGTCAAACATCCACTCATGATGCTTTAATCAAGCTGTTTTGTCCAGTTTTAATTCACACACCCACGCACTTGCCTTACACTGCCTCTACAACCTCTTTTTTTTTTTTTTTGCAAATCCAAAGTTTTTACCGTCAATTATGGAGTAATACTTTTTAAATTAACCATTCTATTTGATTTCTCTTGCTTTTCTTGTAACTGTCATGCCAATAATGCTCCTTTGAGGAAAGTTAAAGAGCTGGGAAAAAGGGGGCTCTCGAGGCTGAGGCCACGGAGGCAGCCCCATGCTGGCTGGAAAACAATGCTGTTTTGGAGAGCCACAGCACTGGACTCGAATGAAACCTGGTGGGAGGGTGCAAAGTGGTGGGGGGGCCAGAACTGGACACGTCAGTTATTAGGTCAGCATTAAAGGGAGAAAAGAGAGAGAAGGGCAAAAAGAAGGGAGAGCGGGAGGCAGCGTATGTGATGGTAAGTCCTGAGCTGTATTGGTAAAATGACACTGGCAGAACTGAGGGGTTTCTGCTGCTTAAACCATCAGCCTTCCAGCCTCCCTCTGTCCCTCTTCCTTCCCCCATCTGTGCCTGATGATGAAACATTCAGACAGGGCCAGTGCCCAGGGTTTAGCATTTCCACAGTGCACGTCAAGGAAAAAGACGGCTTTCTGCACTGAGGCATGTACTTTTTCACCATTACCTGGGTGTTTTAACTTTCTGTTTGCAAACTACAGAACACAGTGTCCACTCCTGCGTATTTTTGAAGTGGGGGCTGATTGATTCAGGCAAAGTCCAACTTAGTCAAGCGGGGCTGTTTGGTGTGGGTAGCAGCAGGGTACATAGAAAGAAGGGTGTACTCACTATAGGGGACAATAGGACTCAGCATTCTGTGGAGCTGGTCTCAGTAAAGAGGAATGCTGTTTTGTGAATGCCAGCTAAGGTTAGCGTCCATCCGGCTGTAGTCCATCACTGGCATGAGCTTGCACTGACAACAGAACAACCCTGAGAGAGAGACAGAGGGAATGAGAGAGAGGTGAGGCAGTTACAGGCTGCTGCACAATGTCTGGACAAACACTCACATGTCAACTGACCGATCACACAAACTCACACGGCAACACAAACCTAAACACACACACACACACACACACACACACAAACGCACCCAGAGTATGCTAGAATTACTGACCAACCTGAGAACGCTATCAGTTGTAACAGAAACAGAGTTCACACAAACACACACACACACACACACACTGCCAAACTGACGCACACAAGGGTATTCATTATAGGCAGGCATTAAGCTGATTGTGAAGCTGCGTCCAGCCTCTAAAGAGGGCTTTCTAAATCTGCCTCACAAAAAGACTCATGCATACCATTGCTCTGTGCACTGGGGCAATAAAGACTGCATTCTTAGGAGACCAAACACTTTTGGAGCTGCATAAGCAAAATGCCGAGTGGAAAAATGCTTCCAGTAATCACAAAGTTTTGCTTTTCAAGCTTACCAAAAATAACACTGTGTGAAAAAAAATACAATCACACCTTTCAAACAATGAAGAAAATGAATTATTTCAACTACCATGTTTGTCTATTTTCTCTATTCTGATTTGGGTTGTAAATGTCACATTTTAATCATGCACAGATTAAAAGGCAGTTTAATCCTCCAGTTTCTATTGTTTTATTTTGGTATGAAGCACCTCTCTGAACAAACCCATGAGATTAAAACAACTGTCAGAAAATTTTGGGGGGGGGTTTTCATAGCAGTCATTTGTGTTTTTTCTCAGTTCTGTGGACACCAAAGTCTATTTTCTAAATCCACATTAGGGCAAAGTTGATCTGAGAAGCAACAATAGACAAATAGTTTAAATTGTCTTCCAGTTTTTAGAATCTGTGAAAATATTTTATGTACAAATATACATATAAATGTTTGCAAATGTACAGTCCATCTGTAAGTAAAGATGAGGCTATTGCAGCTATTTAAAAAAGAAAACAACAAAACCAAAACATCACAAAATCTCAAATATATCAAACAACTTTTAGATACCAATGTTTTACCTAAAGCAAGATTGTGACATTTACTGATTTTGCATATAGTTAGAGTAGTAAAAGAGACTCAATCTTTCTTAGCAAGTGTAAAAACAAACAGCAAGGCAGTTACCAGTGTACATTCACTCATGTACCATTCATATGGAAGAGAAATTACGCAATGACCACACGGCTGTCCCTGGACACCAACAGGCTTCATGTATAACACCACCTCTGACTACGACCCCCTCTGCTCTAACTGACAGTCAACTTATAACACTCAGTCCAGAATAACTAACTACACTACGGCAGCAAACCACAGCTTCCACTTAAAACAAACACAGTCCTGTCCTTGCACAGTTCAGAGAGAGAGAGAGGCTGGAGGGAGAAGGCAGAGGTAGGAGGTTTGGTTTGCTCAGGAAAATGTCTCATGGTCAGTGGCCAGAGAGGAGAGCTGCTACAACACGTTCAGCTCCGTTCCTCTTCCAACTTTAGTGGAGCCAAGTCAAACATTGGGGAGAGCAGCAGGCTATGACAGCAGATCAACACAGAGATGCAGAGAAGACAGGCAGCCTTACCTATTCATGCCTGCATGTCCTCCATCAGATCTGAAAGCGCTAGGATAATCCCTGGAGCAGACCAGACCCGTGTGTGTGCACTGCTATGCTTTTTTTCCCACATATGGGACACAACTCCACTCTCTCTCTCTCTCTCACCCTCCCTCTCTCTCTCTCTATCTCCCTCCCTCCCTCCCTCTCTCTCTCTCTCTCTCTCTCTCTCTCTCTCTCTGGCCAGTGACAACAGAGTGAGCACTCAGCTCCCCTCCCCCATTGATCTCCCATCCCCCTCTCCCTCCCCTCCTTCTCTCTCTTTATGCTAAAAGTATTTAAGTGGGGAGAGAGAGAGAGAGAGAGAGAGAGAGAGAGAGAGAGAGAGAAAATGAAGGGAGGGTAGCAGGGAGGGTGGGGGACTGACCAATCCAGCTCTGAAGGAGAGAGAGGGTGATCACACTGAAGCGTGGACACAGAGGACAGTGGAGAGAGGGAGTTTTTGGTTGGAGGGAAATGACCAGGGTAAGTTTGGTTTGCCTCAGGAGGATTAAGAAGGAGCCGAAGGAACAGAGATCAGATTGTGGTGAAATCACACTGGGGAACAATTCTCCTCTGACTGACTAAAATAGATGACAACCAAGTTATTTGAAAAATGTAATCAATTACTCATTACTACTTACTCATTAAAAGTAATCACATTACTAATTACTAATTGCTCAAAAACAGAAACAATGTTACATTTCTTGCTGCCTGACCTTTTTATTACTCAGCTCAGCTTTGTCAAAGATGCTTTCTAAGCCACCACACCCACACGTCACATCTTCTGTAAATTACACGTTTAGAAAGTCAAAACAAGACAATGTGTTTAGAAAGTAGCTAGCCTACAGGTTGGAGGTATTTGCTGATTGACAGCTAGCTCCACCCCCAAAGAAATACAATCCAGTCACCATCACTACGGAAATTCTGTCCTCACACAGTCACACAGAACCCAGACATTTGAGTCACACAGTGATTCATAAAATTTATTACAGAATGTTGAAACACAAACTAAACATATATGGTCAGAAGAAAACAGCACCAGCCTGTAACAACAAATAACATGAAGAAGCTTGTACCACCACTAGTGGAGGGAAGATGTGTCAAGGAAACCACCTATTTATTGAACTATATTGTTATATAGATTCTGGCCACTTGTTGCAGTGCACTACAGTGTCCAATTCTTCACAATTTAAAAAAAAAAGGTTTAAAAAGGTGTATTGCTCTTAATGGAAGAAACTTATCTAGATTGTGATAATTTTTATTTTCACAGACACCGAACCCCGCCCCCCCCACACACACACAATTTAAAGCCTCTTGCTGGCCACCTGATTACTTTTTTCAACATTCTTCCAATAATTAATTTTATGACTGAAATGTTGGGTTCCATGAGGTGGCCACCAGGGCTAATCCTCACAGTAAAACCATTGGGTTCACAGTTTCCCAAAAACAAAAACAGCATTTCCTGAAAACTGGCTTATCAGTGGCTATCAGGTTAGTTAAGATGACAAAACATGCAAATAAGACAACCTTGAAGGTGTATTTGACAATTTTCAGTAGAGGCTAGGCACATCCATTCAGCACCAGCCCAGTCTGTCCACCAAACAAAGATAACAAGAGAGCAAACAAGCCGATCGTGTTGAAGACTGGAATTAGTAGCTGTAATGTATTAACTTAAAACTATAATCCCTTACAATCAATTGCACTGTAAACTGTGTAAAATTGTGTACATTTTTGTACTTTTTGTATTTTTGTATTATTTGTGTACATTTTGTATTGTATTATTGTATATAATTTCTTCTATAGTGCACTGTTTGTCTTCGTGGAGCACCCATAATTTCGTTGTACTTAACTGTACAGTGACAATAAAGGCTATTCTATTCTATTCTACTAGCTGTGAAGTTGTTTTGGGGGGGTGGGGGGCATGGGCCATTCATGGTAAACTCTTCAAAGAAATCAACTTCCAAAAACTAAACATGCAATAAGTCTAGTAAACATTACAATAAATTGTGTTAAATACGTTCGATCGTGTTTATGATCCAATATTCTTGTCACTCAAAAATGTTTCAGAGCTCCATTCTATCTCATGGTCAGGTGCTGTTCCAGTTTCAATTACTCGCTCTTTGCTCACAGCTGTCAGGCTGTTTTTAGCGCCACACTGAGGGCCACATGGTTCCGTCATCTCCTCCTGTTACACGGAGCCGGGGCTCCAGCCGAGCTTCCCGGCTGCGCTGCCGCACAAGCTGCAGGATTCCACCCACACACACACAGTCCATCACAAATATTCATATATATATATATGTATATATATATATATATATATATAAGTGAGCACATAGAGTGAGCAGACCAGTTAAAAATAGAGGGGGACATTGTGATCATATGTTTGGTGTCCAGAGCATCCCATGCACTTCATCATGTGACAGTATTATGGAAAGTGTTTGCTCTCTGAGTAGACTAACATGAAACAGATCATCCTGTGCTGTAAGCCATGGTAGTTCATGATAGTTGTCTTATGATATAACTTCCTTACATGTATCATTAATTTAATTAATAATCTGGGTCTTATTTTTGTAGTTTCGGAGATTATTCCTGTCAGAAATATTAATACTGTAATCACCAAGTTTTTTTGCGGACAGCCGGGAACGCAGCAACATTATTATAAAAGAAGTCTATTGAGATAAAATAAATAAATAACAAGCTGCAGATGATTAAACATGTGAATAAACCCCCATGTTAGTCAAACTCATATTGAGGAAGTTGAAGGCAAAGTGTTCATTAGAACCATCCATCAATTTACCAATCAATTTCCTGGTTCAGCTTTGAGCTACCTTGATGCAGGGTGCACGCATGCAGTTTGACGATGGCTTGTTTCACCTATCTAGTCACCTGACTTTCTTTTTATCAGTGGCAGCGTGTTCCCGGGTTTCAGCAACTACATTAGTGAGTACAATGTTATAACAAATAGAAATAATGACTAAAATGACAAAAACAAGACCCAAGTTGTAATAGACCATAATTACCCTTTAAACACATGGCCTCTGAGAACTCTCCTTTGTAAGACATGTGGGTCGAGCTATTTTAGGAGATGCCCCAGTGGTCAGTGACATGGCTCAAATTGGAATGTAGGGCAATAAACCCATTGGAGGAAACACTGCAACTCATTAGAGTGGTTACAAAACTTAACACACCCAGTGAGTCCCAGTTCAGAACCACAATTAGACTCCTTAATGTTTTCCCTAATATGGGATCCTCAATAGATTTGCTAATGGTGTCTCTGTGGGGGGTTAGGTGAGGGTACGGTTGAGTAGGGATGTTGAAAGCAGACAACTCTGGCGCTCTCTCTATCACTCTATTGCCTTATTAGTGCTGAGGCAGCAGTGTGTGGACACAGGCAGCATGCTGAGCCCAGCACTACTGAAGCACAAAGACTTCAGGGCCCCAGGACACAAGACGAGCCAAAAACTGAGAAAAATAAGACAGAAAGTGAGTTGGAATGAGAACAAGGCAGATCAGGTATGCATGCACAGACTAGTTCCTGTGTCACATGAGCCAGTTTGACAGGTGTCAGTCTAAAAGATCCCGCCCCTCTCTCTGACTCACATTAAGATATTTCTGCACACTTGTGACAGCTCAGGCTCCCCAAACACTCAGAAGATATTCAGTCCAGTGGACACTGGGGGGACATGGGTTACTGTCAGGACTGGGAGGTTGCATAGGTGCCTGGTGGTTGGAAGTTAATGGAGAGATATGAGAGGCAGACAAAAGAGCCATGGCAGGCTGAAAATGACTCCTGAATGGACAGAGGCTACAGGTCAACACGCTAGTGTTTGACCTCATACGCCGGGGCATGTCAACTCAACACCTCAATTCAGCAGGTTGTTCGCCCCAACGATGAACTGTGTTAGTGTGTCAGCTGGTTTCATCGAGCAAAACTGATGAATCAGGCTTATATTTAATTTAGATAAATGAAAATCTGCATGCAATACAGCCCCACAGGGTGATTAGCTAAGCAAAATATCATGCTTAACAGCTAAATGTATGGATACATGGAATGAAAGCTACAGTTCTACTATGAAGATACAGTAGAATAGACTGAACTTCAACTGCAAAATCGCAAGTGCCAGTTCAAAGTCACATATATCTCATATATCACAACTTGAAAAGCTGGAAATACAACATGCAGCATTTAAAAACACATTGTGTTGCTCAGGCAATTCAGGGAATTTCACACACAGCTAAGTATTAGTTCCATAGTCAGACTTTGGACTACCAACTTGAAGGCTGGTCTGTAGCTTTCTTTAACATATTTGAGAGCTGCCTGTTTTGACAATGTCATTTAGCTGAAAAAAATTAATAACTATCAGAAAAGATTAAATGGTTGTAAAGATTCAAAAAAGTATGTTGACTTCTAGAAAGAGCAAGATTATCAAGAGATTTTCCTAGTAGACATAAATAAAAACAAATGCCCCTGTGTAACTTTAAAGTCCATAGACACCGTAACTGATATTGTAGAAAGCCACTGAGTTTAAAGCTTTGGTAATATAGAGGCTCTGTATGTACCTTAGTATGAGCTTTAAGGTTTGACCTCAGAAGACTAATTGTTTCCAGGACTATGTCGATTGCTGTGGACCAAGGCACTACTTAAGCGAAACTAAACACCAAAATTCAAACATATAGACCTGCAAGCAGAAAAAGATGCGAGACAAATTTAGCACATTTTGTATTTCAAAACACATATTATGTGTAATTTCCTGTGTTTGCCTCCTGTGACAGCATCTAAAAGCTCAATGGGGCATAAATTTTCTCCAAGAAACATCGGAGAAAAAATATCTGGTGTCACCGCTGAGAGTTCACACTTCGCCTATGCTGAAGAGTGTGTGCAAGGATTATTTGCGCTTTCATGTGTCCACAAATAATCCAAAAATGTGCATGTGTGTGTGTGCTGATAGTGATAATCAGTTCCAGTCTCCCATAGTTGGCTGATATCATTTCATTAGAGCAGAGGAGCGAGTGTTTGGGCTTTGGCTTAGATTAGGGCAGAGAGAGAAACTCTACCCCGACCAAGCAGTGGAGGAAGGGACACAAGCACGTCTGTGTGTGTGTGTGTGTGTGTGTGTGTGTGTGGTGTGTGTGTGTGTGCACGCGCATGTGTGTGCATGTGTGTGGGGGGCGCGGGTGGGCCTGCAGGATTATTAGTGGGAGGTTCAGCTGTTTATTATTCCAATTCTATCTCTAACAGATGAAAATTGGAGAATTAGGCAGCAGCCCTGAGCAACCTGGGGATCAATGCAGAGGGGTTAAACCCTGTGGCATGGCTCCACGCAGACAGTGCTCACAGATACTGACGCAGCACACACACACACACACCACAGAGGTCATTCACAAAACTTAACAGACACATCAGATTTACCGCTCTGAAGTGATAAGACACTCACAGATTTCACAGGGCAATGAATAGCTTCACACTTCAGATGTGGGTGAGCGTTTGAAAAACATAAGATAGTGTTAGTTGGCTGCTAATAATTTGAGGTTTAGTTGAAATTCTATTGAGTTTCCTCTTTAAAGAGAGAGCAATGTGCCTGCAAAGCCTCAAACACAAAGTGTCTTGTATTTGTAGCATTTGCAGAGAGATTCTTTGTCACCTTGCCTTTATACTGCTAATATATGACCTATGACCAGAGAGGAACTACAGAGAAAGCCAGTCGAACAATGTCTTTAAACATGCTTTGACACCATCTACCTCTCAATGCAGCCTGTGCACATGGACTTCTCTGTTACACACACTGTAGGCATGAGGCCATAGCGTCAGAAGGTCTCTGGTCACGTCCATGCATGTTGTTAATCTGGAGAGGGACATGTGACACTGGAAACTGGGAAACCTGAACTTTCCACACCATGCAGGCATGCAGTCTGGGGGCATGGAAACAGGTCTTTGGACATATGGAGGTCAAGGAGTTGAATTTAGATTCTAAATGGGCTTCTGGCTGTTTCAAATTACAATCTGCTTGGGCATTTTGTTTTGTTTTGCCATCTTAGCCTTGTTTACTGTGGACAGAAGAGAAAACAAGACAAACAAACCAGGAGCGAAAGGTGCTGACAAGCCCCAGCCTTGACGCAGTCATATATTAACTCCAGATGTGGAGATCTTCACTATTACATCAGCTCTGTGGATTAGTTATAGTATTTTGCCGGCATTTGGACATTAGCTCTTAATGCTTCTCATGTCGATTTACAATGAAAAGGGCTAAAATCATTGGGCAAAGAAAAACAATTATAGAGCGTGGACAGTGAGTGCTGCCGTTGGGATTATTCCTTAATGTTAACAGTGATTTAAACTTGTTAAAGTGTGTGTGTGTTGTGCGTGTGTGTTTCTGTGTGTGTGTGTGGGTGCACCCTTTCAGACTGCCAACTTTAAGCTGTAATTAAAGACAGTGAGCTAATCCACTAGCTGCAGCCTAACACTAGTAACTATCAATAAGACACTAAACATGATTTAACCTCCCTCAGCTCTAGCCACTGAATTATGTGTGTATGTGTGCACACACTTGTGTAATGCATAGTTTCCCCTTGAATCTACAGAGACGTGCCTTTAATCAGGTAAAAAAAATAATTGTCCTTATGTCCTACAAATGAGTGCATGTTGATCAAAAATTATAACTGATGCAAAACAGAACCTTGCTTACTGTGGCAAGATGTAACTTGATGCTACAAGTCACTGACATTAATTTGCAAAAATGCTTACTTAATGAAGACGATTTCCTTAAATAATGGCATGCATTTATTCACTATGAATAGGTCAGCTGCAAATTGCATGAATGTATTCATTATTTGAAATATCTTCCAGTGGATTCTCTCTTTTGGCATGAGGCTGAACAATGACTCACAGAGCACACTGTACACTTTCAGCCTACTCAGCTAGTTGAAAGAAACTTTATCCTTGGGGTTTATTCACAGTCACAGAAGTGTTGCAAATAGTAGCCACGCAATGACAAGCTGATACTGAAAACTGCCTAACAGACTAGCTTTAATGGCAAGCACCTGGCAACAAAAATTGCCTATTTGGTCAACTCGCTGTTACCACAGTTTGGTGCAGTCATGTGTCAGTTACCTGAGATAAACCTCTGGCTTGTTTTCTATAAAAAATATTTATATAATTATATTTATATTTATAGAAATATTGATCAAATTATCTGTATCCAGCCTCAAGAGTGGTACGGGTATGTGTGAATAAAATCTCACTTAATATGACTCAATCAACATCCTCTCGCACCAGCAGCTATTGATAGATGTGATTGTGGCAGAAAAGACTTTGAGAAAATTGATTGAAAATTGATTTAATTTTGAAAAGACAATTCATATATGCAGGGCAGGCATGAGGGAAATCAATGTTTGCCATCTGCATGCAAAACAGCAGAGTGTGAATGAGTGCATCCAGTGACATCATGACTACGACAGGATGAAATATAGGAAATATGAATTTTATAAATAAGACTGGTAATTTTGTGTGTGTGTGTGTGTGTGTGTGTGTGTGTGTGTGTGTGTGCATATGCATCTATGTCTGAGTGTAATAAAGAGTGATGGTAAAGAAAGGAAAGGAGCTCAACCCAGTTCACACGGAGCCAGGCAGAGACATGAGCAAAGGCACAATATGAGTATGCTCATACACATACACATCTTTAAATAATAATCTAGTTCCATCTGCTGAATTAGGCAGGATAAATGAGATAATGTGTAAACATGCCAATTTACTTTAAACTCTGGCTTCTTAGATTTTGTAGTGACTGAGACCAAGTCCTTGATGTAGTACATTGGTGGACGAGTCAGGCTCACGCTCAGGAGAGAGAATTAGTTTCCCCCTTTCGTGATTGTCACAGACTCCAACAGTTCTTGTTGGTCTATTGGTCCCTCTATTTTCTCCTCTATCAACAGAGGTTGGTAGGGAGCTAATGGCTATTCTCCACTCCTTATTAAACCTTTTCTCCAGGGTCTAACTTGTGCCCAGTGTTCAGGGAAACAGGGGCAACAGAGCGGGGCATGGCTCACCAGGGTGTCCTTTCTAAAGAATCCACCCCGTTGGAGAAAACCTGGACAAAGCAGGAGCCTGGTGAAAGCTGCCTGTTGTCCACCTAATCCTAGCTATGGCCCCGTCTCCATTGACAACGTGAACCCGAACAATGGTCTCTTTCAAGAGTCGTTCTCTTTACTGACACACTGACATAGCAACAATGGAAGAAGACACAAGGAATGGAAAACCTTGTCCATGATCACACATGTGCTTTCTTCACAAGTGATACAGGAAGAAAACTGCATCCATACATGACTGTCTAAAAATAAGTCGAAAAGCAATGGGAGCAGAAATGCGAAGCCAGGGACATGGGAGATCAGTCTTCCATATCTTCACTGATGAATGCAATAAACAGCAGCCTAGGATAGCCAGTTGTACCAGACCAAAGGGTGAAATAGGCTTCACTGCGTGGTCTGGTATAAAATGATTTCTCTTCTTTGAGATCAGCTTTTCTCGCCTTGCTTTTTCCTTTCCTTTGAGCACATTTGCTGACCAACAGAAAAGGAAGATGAATGCTTCCATTTCAGATGCCGAGGCCCCCTTCTCTCATCTTCTTCGATCCAGATTTCACATTAAACTTGTAATAGCATACGACCCTGCAAGGCACGATTCTCATTCAGGTGGGCCATGTTATATGAATGAGATTTGGTGAAATGCCAATATTTATGCACATACATTCGCATTCTGAGCCTTTTTCATCATTGCATCTTCTTCAGTACTAAAGGAAGAGCAGCTGTCATTTGATACATCAAATTATACTGAGGAATACTCTGACGCGTGTGTGCGTGTGCACACACACAAACACTAAATCCACTAAAAATCACAGCCACAAAATGTACAACTGCACTACACTGTTCAGACACAGATTAACCTGTATTCAGCTTCTCCCCACTGCTCTGTGCAGCACTATCCCGCCAGCACTGTCCAGCTATAGCTACAGCTGTTTGGGAAGGTCATCTGTCAGAGAATGAACTAGGCTGTGGCCGTTTGGCATCCCCAGGAGGTCTGCAGAGAGAGGAGAGGCGTCTCTGAAGGACACTTTCCCTCCTCTCCTGTGCTCTAATTCAATCGTTCTGACAGGGTAGTGGTGTCCCAGTGTCTGCCAGCCCAGTAATCTCTGTGTAATTGAGTTCCCAATCAGCTATCCATCAATAATGCATCTGGTTCCATGAAGGAAGAGACGACCATACTGCTCTGGCCCTGTGCATGGAGGAAGGAGACAGGATTCTGCTCCGACTGGCCAGAGAGATCTATTACTTCCTGGAGATCACTCACTAGCTTCTCTGGCTTGTATCACTCCCAAACACAAGCTACTTCAAAAATTAGATTATTATGTTATATCAGGCAGAATTGTGGTGGTGGGTGGTTTGCAGAGCTGAAAACGTTGCTCAAGACAAACACAGAGATGTTCAGAAATCCGCCCACATGTCGATGTTGCAATGTGTTGTGTGGTTGCGTGATGGAAGCGATTCAAGGAAAATGTCAAAGGACATCAGAGAGATATTGAAGCACTTTCATGAAGCACCTCTTATGGTGTTTTATAAAGCTTGTTTGAAACACAGCAAGTCCATAAAGACACACGCACGTAGGTTCAACATCTACCCACATACACCTCACTTTTCAATTGTCAGTGCATGCCAACCCATCAATTAGTGACTAAGACCACAGTCCACCAAGGTTAAACTGTACAGCTGTCTGAATGATTTTCAATTATACAACCAGGAAGCCCCCGACAGCTCGCTGGCTCCCACCTCCCTCTCTGGTCTCACAGGGTCATTATTTATAATACCTAACACCTCCCACGGATAATTGTGTATCACCACCTCGCTTCCCTTTCCTCCACAGTATTATCTCCATTTTCAATTTCTGATCTTGAAGCACCTGGTATCCTCTTTAAAAGCCTCTGTTTGCCCCTGCCCTTGTGTTATGAATAACCTGCTTTTGATGGAACACCCTGAGAAAAAAAAAAAAATACTCTGCTCAGTAGAGATATACAGTAAATGTGTTGTTAGACTTTTGAATGATGAAATGCTTTGAAGATTTTGTCACATAAAAACAATCAATTTCTTAATATATTTTAAATGTCTATTCCTCTTTATAAAGTATGAAATCACAAATAATCTGTGATCACCTGCAGCCCCCCACATCTTGGTTACATCATGCTCCCTGGATCCCTGTTGTGCTGTCCCTTTACCCTTGGGTCTGCCAGATTAATGGCTCATTTAAGTCCCCATTACATTACATTAGCCCATTCAGCCAGTGCGTACTGTACACTCTCCAGCAAATAAATCACATCATGAAAATATTAATCAATCTCAATAAGTGACTGCACATAATCTGTTTGATGTTAAAGACTATGACAAAGGCTTATACTGGGAGCAGCAAATTACTGTCACTCACAGGGATAGACTGACTCTAATAGCTCTGGAGCTATTGAAGCTATTGGCTTATCATAGCAATGAGTTTATGAAGCTCAGAGAAGGAGAATATTCTTGATGTTACTGCTACCAGGTTTCACAATCAGAAAGCCAAGTATGTCAGTGAGAGTGTAATACACTAGTCAGTGGTCTGAACTGATTCTCGTGGTTGGCTGGTTGGGCCAAAAGTCATAAAATGCCACAAAACAGCGCTGCTTGCCCAAGCAATTTTAGAAAACCGATTCTGTGCTGCATAATAGTGTGACCATGTGAGTTCAAGAAAATCCTGTGAGTAGCAGGCATGGAAAAGGCGTAGGTGTGGTTCACACCACACACCAACACACACAACAACACCGTTCCCAGCTGGAGGTTAATTCAATCCCAGCGCGTTCCATTTTGAGGCTGCTGTCAGGCTCAGGTCTGCAGTGTGACATTGTGAGGGAGAGGTAATTACATTTTGGTCCAGTCCGGCGACTCAGCGTCTATTCAGAGGGTGCTGTCAGTGCCCTCCTCCTATAGACCACAACCACCAGAGGAATGTCCAGCTCTGGATACACTGCTGTGGACAAACAGCTCCACTGAATGCACCGCTACACTTTACAGGCTGCAGCAGTGGACACACCTGTTTAAACTAAAAACATTTATTAACAAACTTCTCAGTGTCAACTGAACCTGTAATGTTTCACATTAGATCAGAGACTTTACATGTTTCTTCAAGTAATCAGCTACTGAAAAAATAGAAAACACTAGGCTAGATTAACAATTACGTTACAATCATCCAGAGTTAAATTCAAAACAATGCTCTATTACATGGAATCCTAAATGGATGCAGTGAGTCAAGTTTCTTCAGCTCTATATCACTTTCTAAGTAGCAGGCTGGAACAGACATTTGAGCCTTCAAGGCAGCTCCTCAGCAATTAGCAGTCAGTTGTGCAACAGATCTAGTTATGTTGTGGTGGGATAGCTGAACATAATCCAAGAGTGTTTACTTTCGATTTTAAAGGGCTTTTTTTGGAAGAGCGTCAGCACTGAGAAGGTATCCAGTGATTCGGCACGTGGGGAGGACCCATATGTCAGAAGAGAAAACACACACAACACATGTAAATTGTCCTCTTTACAGACTGGGTATAATTATTTCACAATGAAGAGTGACTGTGCTGTAAGTCAAGGGCGGTGGACTTTGAATTTGAAATAGAACACACCCAAGTGTTTTTATAGTTTCTCTGCAGTTAGTATGTCCACCTGACCACAAAACTTTGTGATAGATTTACAGCTTTGCTGATGCTCTCAGTTCATGTGTGGTCATGTTGTACTTGCCCATTGTGTACTATTGATCAGGCCCTGGTGAAACTTGTGACTAAAGCTTAGTCCTATCCCAGCAGAATAAATCACAGTATTGACCCTGTGGTTATCAATAAAGGTAATGACAAACATCTGGCCCCACCTTTAATGGAATCGACAGAGTCTTCCTGGCAGCGGCCCAGCATTGGCCACACATAGATTGCCTTGATCTTTTCAGTGGGAACCCACTCTTAGTATGCAAATGAGCGGGAGAAATGCAATCACCATCTAAAGCTAAGCGGTTCTCCTATTGAATTAGGAGCTGAAAATCTCCATAAACACCAAAGGAAAAACCTTAAAATGTGTGCTGACAATAAGCCTGTTTAGACTGACTAAGATTTATTCTGTCAAGGAGCTCTGACACAGTGTATCTATGTCAATGAAGGAATAAGTGAGGAGATCAAATCAATGGTCGCTCCACTGAGGTCCAGAGGTGCTGAGGTGGACTTTAGGAGTGGCCTGCAGAGGCAGCACTCTGTCCTGTGTTCATCTAGGGTGTGTCATGCCTCAATCCACACAGGATATCTTATTATTAGGGCCAAGGGTCTTCTGTGACAATATGCTCCCAAGTATGAAAACACCTGAACCTAGTAACAGAAACAATATCCATGGGCTCAAATAGGAGTGTGGCTATAGCACTATTTGTGTAAGAAAGCCACATTGTCCTTCTAACCTTGGGATCAATGAGTGGCTAAGAGAAGCAGACTGGAATAGATGTCTAGTTGCTGTTCTCAAACACAAGGATGGAGCTACACAGGAATTCATCATATTGAAGGGACAGCGGCATTACTGAAAACACAAAGCCTGTGGATACCCTGCAGCCCAGTTAGCGTTTCACTGCAGATGACAATCAAATAGAACATGTTCACCAGACTAATAGTGACTGACACAGAACTGCACTCTATTGACAGTATTGAATTCCTAAAGGTGCCGCAACCGCAACCAATTACAGCTCTTATCACAAACAATTTGAAATAACATCATTTTGTTGTAATGGAAATGTTATGACTGACATTTTCCTTTACAGACAAAATGACAACACAATTCTCTGCTGTGTCACACAGAAGGAAAAGTACTCTACTTAGTGTCATGTTGAATTTATGTAAAGGTGAAATTTGCAAAGTTTAAAGATTGCTGTAAAAACAGCAAAGAAGGCTTGCATTTTTCAAAATGAAATGAAAGAAAATAAAGCAATAACATCCACAGCTGTATCGTTCCTGGAGTTATCCAATGAGAAGAGAGCTAGTGAAATTTTATCGGCACGTCATAAAATCCAGTCATGTGTCTCCAGGTTTCCATCATCGTTTCTTTTGGGTTTCCACTTCATTTAGTGGATGGGCTGGAGCCCAATGACTGAGTGACTCATAAAGGAGGGATGTGCGTGCAAAACATGCAGGGGGGAGAAACATAAAGGTTTACTAGAACAATTTCATTATGAGAAGCTTTAGGGTCTGCTGTGTCTCAGAAGCTGCACATGACACAAACAAACATGAAATGTACAGTATGTGTAATATAATACCTGCACATAAATACTCAAATACTTATGAAATTTCCAAAATACAGTAAATCCAAATTTAAAAAGCACAAAAACACAGAGGTGAGCACAGCCTGAAATGCAGTGAACTCCAGTAGAGATTTAAGTCTAAATTGAAGACAGCAGAGATCAACAATGTTTGCACAAACCTTTCAAACTGTCATCAAGCTCATCAAACTATTGGCAGCACTTAATAGTCATCTGTGGGATACTGAATAGTTATCAGGTTGTAAAATAACAATTTTAACTGATGTTTTTTAGGACATGTAAGCACATGTAGTAAACTTTCAGAATCACTTGAAGAGAATCACTAATATTCAGTTTGTTTTACTAGTAAAGCCAAATCGTTCAGTAGATAAACAATGCCAAACTTAGGGAGAATATTTCTCATCATTTTGTGAGATTTTTTTCATTTACGGTAAGGTGAGGCAGCCCTGAACCCTCCATTCCCTGCCAATCCTGTTACTGCTGGGATTTGTTCTGCTGGCCCTATAAAAGATTAGTCCTCGAGGAGAAAGAATGGACTTGATTAGCTAGACAGCAATTTAATGGGATTGTCAGAGGGCCTACAATAAATCAGCTTTTGTGATTAAATGGGATCTCCAGTAAAAGTTGTATGTCTCCAAATCAATAACTATTGAATGTTTCTCCCTTTGTTCCAGGCGAAGATAAGAAAAAAAAAAACAAGAGAAACAAAGCCAAAATTTCCGGTGAGCTAATGACCCTGCAGCCAGCAGAGAGAAGCAGCTTACATGTTCAGCGGGGAGGTGGAGAGAGAGGGCGAGGAGCCACTCAGCCTGGAGACGAGAGGGGAGAGAGAAAAGGAGATGGAGAGAGAGAGATTTGTATTTAGAGTAAAGAACAAAGCATCAGGGAATAGTTGGGGCATTAAGTAAAAGCAAATGGACTTAAGCAGAAGCGGATGCATAGCCATAATTGGACTGATACTGTAAGAGCTCTAGGCATCTCTGTAATGGCTGACCACAGACTGCACTGTACTCCCTCTGTCTGTCTCTGTCCATGTGCTCACAGGGATATGAGTCAGGTCAGAGACATACACTCTGCAGTGAGTTGAGATTGAACACTTGGAGAGAGAGCTGGCTTTGTCTATTAGTGGGAAATAAAACGGTGTGAAGGCACAGAGTCTCCAGCCAAGCCCGTGACCCCAAGCAGCGATGGAGAGGTGCCCCGGTCAATTAAGCAGCGGAGCTCTGATTTCTCCATACATATTAACCACCAAACACCAATGAGACACAGAGGGAAGCGCCCATAGATCATCACATCAGGTTAAATAGAAAATATCATTGACCAACGGGTGTTTTCTCTGGCTAAATAGATATGGGATTTGGATTTTTCTGGAGGTACCATAAGGTTAAAAGATTTATTGACGTTCTGAGGCGTATTGTGCTTTTTTTGCAAAAACACAAAAAGAGGGCATTCATCAAAGCATAACAAATGCTCATGTAACAAAAAATGTCCACATAGCAAAGCAACCACCCCCCCTTTTCTTCTTCTGGTCTAATGCTGGTTCAAGTCTGGTAACCAGCTGTATGTCTGTGGCCCTGCTCTGTCTCCCGGTTGCTGTGTGCACTGCTAAGCCCTGACTCACCCATCCACTTCACACATCACATCAGATCAGAGGGTTAGAAGAGCGTTCCAGGTCCTACCAGCCCGCTCGACATTCCTGCTGCTTTGATACTGGGGGGGCTCCCCCGTGTCTGTCCATCATCATCGTCTCCCCTCTCCTCTACCTCCAAACCACCTCAACCCCCCCCACCACCACCACCACCACCACACACACACACACACACACACACACACCACCACCCTCTCTCCCTATCCTCCCCCAGCTCAGAGGAATTCTCCAGCTCTGGACAATGTTTCATTTCTTCACAGGCCACATCTTTGATAGCTTAATGGCCCCCGCAAAAAGGAGAACATTCACTGAGAGACAGGGAGCTTTTAAGTTGCATCACTCATATTTGAGTCATTCAGACTAAGTTTCCCAGACTCACACGGGAGCCTGCTTGTTGCAACGAAACAATGTGGCATACCATGTTCTTTTTGTGGAAGGAGTATGATGTCTCCCTTTCCAATACAATGCTCTATTATACAGTAAGCTCAACTCAATGTACCTTTCACAGGCTGCAGCTAGGAGCACAAGGACAGAGGACAAGGAGGGGGCCGGCCTTGAGCATTGTCCAGCAGCAAGCGACAAACATTTCACACAATCAAGCCATGTGCATGAGGTTGGACTCAGTTCCATCTCCCCATTCACCTCTGATTTACATTGAGCCATGGTAGCTCTGCTCTTTGTCAGTGCCATTTCTCTACCTTTCATTTTGACATCATCACAAGTGTGCACACGGTCGATGCGGCCCTTTGCACTTTGAAGGTCTGTTCATTTTCTAGGCTGAAGGCACAGCACACAGAAAGCGGCCATGCACACACTGATCTTTCCATCAGTAAGACAGTGAGGATTGTGCTGTGCTTGGAGAGGAATGAAAACCTCTCTACCTGAAAGACTTTGCAGTGTGCTGAAACACATGAAAATATTCCTTTGAAATGTTATAAAGATAAAGTAATGACATATAGATTTATTTCAAGTGCCTCTGCTTGGTACAGCTCTTCTAAAGCAAAATCTCAAATGTACTGCTCTTTGCCTTTGCCTTCAAATACCGCAGTTCTGCAGGTGTTCTGTCTTGCCATCTAATTGGGGACTAATCTACTGATGGTTTGTTGAGTGAATGCTTTACACACCTCATAGGGTGAATAACTGGCATCAGGGTCAAAGAAAATAACCGCTATGACAAATATAAACCACATTTACATAGCAAAGAAAACTCCCTCCAAGTGCAGTGGTTGGAGAGTACTATAGAATAAGGTTGAATGAAGTGGCAGTTTCTGAGATGGTGTCAGAGCACAGCTGGAGCACCGCAGCCAGCTACTGACCTTCAGATGCCATTTGAGGGACAAGTCCATGATGCTTCTTTTACAGCCAAAGCCCCCCTTCCCTCTCTCTATCTCTGCCTATAATAGTATGGCTTATAGTCATATAGTCAGCTATAGGACATTTTATGACAGCCATAGCTCTGATTGTGGACCAGGCCAGCGGCAGCAGCAGCACTGGCTGAACACGTAGAACAAGGTGCAGGCTGACCCTGAACCAGCCCCCACGCTATTGGCTCAGCCACGCAGGAGAACAACGAGGGCTGGCAGACAGGCGAGATTATGGCAGGAGAGGTGCGAGTGTGGGTTAATCTCAGGTGTTGTGAGCAGGTTTTAATATAGATGGTCAGCAAGGATGTGATATGGGATAATTGCTTCTAGGGTTGTCACAGATGGTGCTGGTTGATCTGTTAACTACAGCCAGGCCAGAGCTCTGTCAAGGACATTTTTACTGCTCTGATCTTCTTATCTCACTCTCACAATGTCAGTCAGAACTAGTGCTGCAGAGGTATGACTTAATGTGTAGTTCATTTAATTTTCTGTATTATTTTATTTGCTGAATAGTTATATTGTTGTGGCAGCACCATACAAATGTGTATTATGAAATAGCTGATATTCAAATCTAACAAAAGCAGATGTTTTTTTGTATAAAACAATAATTCTAATTTGCTGTACAAAAAATTCTTAAGTCTACACAATAATCTGATCTTAATCTTATTCATACTTTGAATATTCCAATCAACTAATCATAAGCCAGTGATTGTTACAGTTACTGGTTTTCAAAGCTGTGATTTCCTGTACAGAGAGTGAGGTCCAAAATGCCTGAAGGCTGAACGTAGTTGTAAACACACAGAACTGTACTCAGTAAACTGACCACATGTTGTGACTTGTCAGATGTCACACGAATATATCCACTCCAATTTCAGGCTGATAGAGCAGAATTGCAAGGAAATATAAGAGGACATAATCCTACATGTTATAGTAAATGTTTTATGGTTATGGTTGGACAAATCTTTCACTCTAGTAAAGAAAACCACACAGCTTAACTGCAGTTCATCTACCATGATTTGTATATCATATCATCACATCTATATATATTTGTGTGCATGCAAACATTGTTACTGTACATGTTTTTTTTTAATTGCCATAATACAGCAATACACTCACTTACACCAACCAACAGCAGACACGCCTGCACACACAGAAACAAAGAAAGAAAGCAAGAGTGACAGGGAGCAGCAGCAAACTGATAGAGGTCTGTGCTTGCCTCTCATCAGAGCTATTCCAAGCAGCCGCCCTGTCAGAACACGCCCCAGATGAGGTCTCTCAAGGCAGAGAGAGAGCTGTCATAACAGGACGCCTGGAGGGTCGTTCAATCAGACAGACAGCTCTGAGAGGTGTTAGGCACACACACAGGACCTGTCTGTATGTGAGAGGTCCTGGTTATAGCCACAGACTACAGCCATGCTGACAGACAGCCATCATTCAGGGGCCTTTATCTTTCTTTCTCTCTCTGCCTCTTTTCCCCCTCTTTCTTTCTCTTGTTTTCAGCCTCCTCCGCGAGGGCACCAGGCAGGAGGGAGCACCACTGACAGGTTTGCTTAAATATTTATGCTGACAGAGAAAAGACAAGAATGTTATCTCCAACGAAACGTGCTTCCATATCAACACAACTTCTGACTCGCATGAAATATTTGCTTCCTAAAACCTCTCCACCTCCTTTTAGAACTAGTTAAAAAGGTATGTACACCAGCAGAGATTGAAAACCCAGATAAGATGACCCCAAATGTATGTAGCTGCTTTCTTCATTTGTTGTGAATACTAATATAATCTATGTATGTGATAAAATAACTACAAAAATGTCAAGGCAGGAATCATGACACTAATAAAACACACCTCCCAGCCTCTCCCTCCAATCTCATGTAATGATCTGCACAACCCTCACCTTATTCATGTCCTGTTCTTCACTCTTTGAGTTCATTTGGCTATCCACTTACAAAACACAGATGGGCTGGTGTTGTTACAGTGCACTGGGCCCCGGGGATATGTGTGAGAGGGAGGCAGTGCTGTACACAGATGCCACATCTCATGTGATGCACATCCCATTGAAGGAGGGTGGGCAGCTTCCCCAATCAACAGATCACCTTTTCAAACGGCCCTTTGTTTCCCGACCTCCAGCAGCTGGCAGCAATTAGCTGCCAGGACGGGACACAGCAGTCCAGCTTGCCAGTCAGTCCATTACTGTGCAGGCACGGGTGAAACATGGGAGTGGAATCACAGGCACTGGGGGCTGTAAATTAGATCTGTGATGGATGTGGAATCTCTACTCCCAAGTCATGCACACCTAACCTTGTAACTTTTCAAGGCTTGTCATATCCACAGCAGGGCAACACACACATTTAGTCAACCCACACTATGCTAAAGGGGATAATGTGTATACAATAACTGAGATATTAGTCTTCATACACAGCTGTTTTTTTGCTTTGCCAAGTTGGCACAACAGAGGTGATGAGTTCAGTTTACCCAGTGGACTGCCAAGTTTCCCCTTGAAAAGTCTTGTTGCTGACAGCAATAATAAATTGCAATCTGACCAATCAATTGTAGACCAGCTTGAACCCCTTAAGTCCTTAAGAATGAGAGGCTGGGGAAAAAATCAATTTGCAATTTACATCAGGCTGATGTTGAAAACACTAAGAAAGAGACAGCTCCAAGGATCCAAGTATAATTACATCCCAGCCAGTGCAGAGCTGAAGCCCTAATGTTGTCATGGGTTTGATAATCAATGGTACTGAGCAGGACTCACAGTACCTAAACTGCTGTCATTCATGTGCACAGACTGCTCAACACACTGCCAGGTATCACACAAGGGAAATGATTTGTGTCGCATCAACGGGCAGTGAGTGTGTGATGACAACCTCTTAGTGGCCAAGCTTCCTGGGAACATGGCTTCCTGGCTGAAACACAATGGGTCTGGTTGGAAGAGGACACCATTGAGGTTAAGGAGCATATTGAGCCAGTACAGTGACTCAGGTGCCAGAGGCTACTGTCACGTTGTACTTAAGCCAATGGACTCGTGTGGTGAAATCAGATCTGTGGAGGTACTGGGAAGGCGATGGACTGTGAGGCTTTTATTTTATTCCTGTGTACAGACCAGGATGAGGGATGCAGGAATAATTTTCATCCTCTGTCTGTGTCTCATTTGCTCTCACAAACACATGCAGCAAATAAAGAGGGTCTCGACACATTCATGCAAAGAGTGTAGTGCACAGCCAGAGACGGAGCCAAAAGTCATAATGAAAAACAGAAGCAGAGGGAGGTGAATGAATAGTCGTGGTTTCAACTATGTTTTGTTTTCTGGCAGAGACAGAAAAAGGAGCAGGCTCGAAGGGTTAAATGTTGGCAAAAAGCGGGGAGGGGACAAAAGGCCCATTGTAAGTGCCAGAAGTGTCCCCGGAAAGGAGGGGAGAGAAAAGAAAGCCACTGGCTGGTCCCATGGACCTATTGTAAGCGAAGGGGAGTGCAGCCACGCATGACAGATGTCCCTGACCATTGTTTCCCCAGCAGCCTCCTCTCTGCCTCCTGCTCCAGCTCTGGAATTCCATGAGACAGCCTCCGCCTGTGAGAGCCGTTCAACACGCCTCGTCTCTCGCCGAGCGTTCCCCCGCCGCCACCCTGGCTGTGCCGGGCCAGTGGGTGTGTACGAAGACTCTCAAGGTGGTGCTGGAGCTACAATTCTCAAGAGGGACTCTTCGTGGGGTGCCAGAAGTTCTACTCACTAGACACTGCTGTTCCCACCAGCCTTTCATTTATGGTAGCACACATACTAAGACGTGCATGCGAGTGTATAAATACACAGCCATTACTAGAGACAGAGCAGCCTAACTATGCACAAAAAAGAAGTACACAGGTACTACATAAGTCACCAAGACCACTACATGAAATCTGACATTCACCAAGTTAGAAATCAATAAAAAATAAGATCAATTGGATTTGTAATTATCTGAATGGCTTCAAAAAACAGCACTCACATTTTATTTTAAGCCTCAGGGCTGAGAGGCAAAAGCAATTACTAAAGTGTTAAGTGAAACACAGGTGAAAGCTTTTCACAACATGAAGAGTTGAGGTAAGCTGTTTTCACAAAGCAGTGACGTTTTGCCTTCCCCATTCAGCAGCCCACCATGTGGCAGACCTACAGAGGCGGCTTGTCGGGCTGTCAGTCACAGCAACAGTGTGCCAGTGGGAAATGAGCGCAACAATAGCCCTGTCTGGTTAATGGGTGAGAGAAATAGCAGACAATCCTTCATTTCTATGTCTTACCACCACACTGTCTGTTCTCTGTCCTATTCTTCTCTTAGTCTTAACCACATTCTAGCAACACTCGCTTGCTCAGACTCCAATCAGTTACCCCACCCCCGCCTGCCTGTTAACATTCACTTCAAACACACACACTTGCATTCCAATGCAAAAGCATAAGAGAGTGACAGACAGAAAGAAAGATCTCTAAACAGAGTGGAAAATCTGTTTGAAAGCAATGAATGTTTACCAGGTGGATCAATGGCTGGCGGTTAAATCATTTGGTGAATTATAACAGTGTTGAGATGTAGCCGCCGCTTTAATACCCGGGAACTCTCTGCTGTACTGTCTGAAGCCCTGCTGCCCTGACCCCAAACTAAACACTGCATCAGCACAAAACCACCAACTATGCCAATAATGGGAGACACTTGCAGGTCATTATGAACATTAGAAATCCAATTTCCACATATTAAGCAAAACATTCTTCACACTACTTAACACAGATGCTAAACAGCTACATACAGTTATTTTGGGGGGGGGGCATATTTGCCTTTATGTGGAGAGGTGACAGGAAGTGAGGACAGACGACAGACTTGAACAGGAGATGCTCCATGAACAATACCCTGTGCTGTGAAGATGATGGTGGGTATGCTGTACATATGGGAATGTTTGTTTTGAAGTTGCTTAATGTGCCTGAATCAATCCATTGGTTAGTATAAGAAAAGAAAAAATAAAAGAGGTGCTTCGTTCAATTATTTAATTTATATAATTTTATATATCATTATCTAATTATAATATTACATATTTAGTTACAGTGACTTCAGCAGAATTTCCATCTGACTCCTCACCTCTGCTCTCACTGCTGAAAAAAGATCTGTTTGTGTCAGTCCTGTTGTTGCGTAGTCTAACTTTTACTCCCTGGAGCTCTTTGTATTCTCTTTTTCAACTATTTACCAATTATTCATCTCCACTCTTTACTGTCACATTTGGCTCCTGATAAGTGCATGACTGAAACACTGAACACAATACTGGCCTATTTTTCTGTCATGTTAAGAAGGTTTATGTCAACAGTGAAGCAACATTAGTGTCATACATGTTCCCCAACCCACTCATGTTAAGAGCCATGTCTGGTGTCACAGCTGAAAGCTCACAGCCAAAACACAAGGTAGGGATCCGCCCACAAAGAGTATTTATTCTTCCTAACTAGCCTCCATAACCTGGTGGGTTTGACCTTCAGTCCAGTGGTGGAGAAAAGCATGACATATGGCCTAGTCTGCCCATCCATGGGATGACCCTGAGTTGGGCCAGCAGACCCCTGGGTAAAGTCAAATGAATGCATGTAAACATTTAGCCCCCTGCGCACTGTGCCATGATCCCCCGCAAAGGCTTAGGTGACCCCAGTCAACATCAATCACACAGAACACAATAGGAAGAAGCACACGGGGGAAAAACCGGGGTCAACCGCACTTTTAATAAGTAGACACGGATGGCACTGTGGAAGCAGATCGGTCCTGCTCTCCCGACCGTGGGTAAGCTGGGCACTCCTGCCCCCTCAACCGCAAGCGGCAATTATGAGGAACCCTCAATGCATGAGCTTTAGAGATGAGTGGATAATCTACTTGGGCGGATTTAAGACTAATCTGCCATTTCTGCTCTCCAACTCAAATCACAATGGGATACATATAGGGCTTATGCACTGATATGATGATTTCAAAGCATGAACAGAAGGAGGACGATTCACAGAATGGCCAGGGAGTATTTGCAAGGATTTGGCAGGAATATGATATAACAACAAGAAGATAAAATGCTTTTTTGGTTTAGTTTAGATAGCCCAAATGGTCACCACCTCCTACAGGACTACAATTTGTACTATGACAATCCATAACCTCTTTCTTACAGCTTAGCTGAGCTCTATCTCCCAGGAACATGCATCAAGAAAACAGACAGAGAATGGGTGTTTTGACAGCTGCACAGGACAGCATTACCCTATTTCTCTGCCCTCTGAGATAAGAACTATCAGCAGAGTAGAAAATGCAGGAGCTGGTCACGCCTTCCCTGCTGTAACATGCTGCAGTTATGTTGTCATCCTGAGGTTTCTGTCTACCACAGTGGCAGAGCTGCAAACCCACAGAGCTAGTGACAGTTAGCAAACAGTAACTCATGTGATCCTGTCTGGCTGACAGCAGGAGCAGCGAGTCTGTGAAAGCACTGTGTCTGCATGTGCGCCAAGACACGTAATCATACACATGCATTCCCACAGGTATGAAAAAACATACACAAATGACACAGGAGACGATGTGTATCCTCTGATGCGAGCGGCTGTCAGTTAAAATCTCTCGCTCTGACAGTCCTGGCCCCTCATTTCATTACCACTCATCTCTGCCAGACACTTACAATCCCATTACCTGCTAGAGACCAGCTCTGGCCTGAGCCAGTGCTTCTCCACGCACAGACACAAACACATTGATCTAAAAACTGAACCAGCAAACAACAAGGGCAAGAGACAAGCAGTCTTAGATTCACAGCCACACAATCAATAGGGAAGGAAGTGTCAACATCTTCAAAGCAAATCTGAATGAGTTACATCAGTCAAATTTTGTCATCACAGATTACAAGAGGATTTTACTTGTGACTGACCGACAGAGAAAATTACTGAAATATTTTTGGAGTGTTGATGCATGAGGACAAATGACACTGAATGAACTAAATCTCCCCCTGCTCTTATCATGGCAGTCAGATGTTTGAAAATCATATAAAGACTGAATCAATAAGTGAAGCCTCTTAAATTCACTATTAACATAAAAAGCATGAAACTATTCAGAAATATCTTTCTCTTGCTCTTTCTTTAACGCAAGGAAATGACATGAGGCTATGAAAAGGTACGAGGCAATCACTTGGTGGTTGAGGTTTGAGACCACAGTTGTCCACAAGCATCCTCCAAAATCTGCTGAAAATAGACTTCTGCAGCTGCTCCACAACCACACACACCCAAGCTGACATGGTGGTGTAGCAGTCAGCCAGCAGTCAGCTACGCCCCACCACCCCACCCCCCATGGAGACAAGGCCGGGGTCCATGCTGCGGGGCATTGTTCAGTTTTTAAGATCCTGTTATGAGGCAGAACAGAATCAAACTCCTCCTGTTGTGGTCTGAGGAGGCAAGGGACCACCGGGCCTCCCCTCCATTTCATCTGCAGGAAAATGAAAGAGATGGAGGAAAAAGAAAAAAAAGGATATTTTGTAGTACATGAAAGCAAATAATGCACTGAGAGAAAATTCACAGCTAACGTAAGCTGCTGTGCTTATTTTTTTTTTTTCAAGGCTTCCTTTTCATTCCTCCCTCCTCCCCACCCCCCACTACTCACTCGCTCGCTCTCCCTCCTCTGTGGACCGTGGCTGAGCGTCCATGCCCCGAGTGCGCTCGCTGGAGCACAGGGGCCCTGCAAGAATGAGTCTATTCAACAGGCCTTCCTCCAGATGCTCGCCAAAACAGTCCTCCAGGCTACAGCAGGGAGCACAAGAGGGGAAAGAGCAGGAAAGGGAGATAGGAATCGGATAGCCTATCATTAACAGCCCAAATAAATTGAAGGAAAAATCTCAGGCTAAACCACTGCCCTCAGTCGTGATGTTTATAGGTGATAGCCTTATTGTTTTGTCTTTTGTGGTGTTTCAAAGACCTGTTATACTTTGCCAGAGAAGGTGTTTATTGTTACAGATAAACTGTCTAATGTGTAGCATCCACTGTGATTCACAGACGTTGCCCTCAAACCCCTAGCGAGACATGATCTATATAGGAGCACTGTGTGGGAGATTCTCCTCAGTGTAAATCTCACACCTTATATAACATCCACCCTGATGATAGGTACATTATTTTTCTTTTCATTCACATGAACCACATGTCCTAGATTTTAAAACATAATGAGAAACTGGCTGCTACAAAAACTACAGTTACCATCTGAAATAGAGGTAAAGCAAAAAGAAAACTGTCTATCTAATAAATATAAATGTATAGGATCAAGCACAAAATAACACTAAACTCACTGGGAAACTCGATGCTGCACCAAAGACCTCTCCTTTGTACATAGCTTTTAAGTGATGCTTTGTAAAGGAGTGCCCCTGTGTGTACGAGAAGGAGCAGATCAATGCAATATTAATGTATCAATCAGCACCAAGTTATCAAGCAGTACCAGAGAGAACAGCATTGCAGCCCCTGTAAGCATGACCCTCAGCTATATGATCCCTGCACTGAACTCCCTATCTTCTCTTAGTGATAATATATATCGAATATAGACTCAAACATTCATACCCTCCCTCCCTGGGGGTAACGCTGGAGGAGAGTGGTGAGTATGAGTTGGAAGGTAGGTGTGTGTATATTTCTCCAAGGATCCAGCACATTTCTTATGAATTCTAGATTATTGCACCATCCCAACATGCTACCAAAGCTTCTTTGACCACACTGGTAAAACATTTGCTTTATCCATCCTTATGTCAGGCATCTAAAACTCCAATTTACAATCAAGGTCCATACTAAGCAGGTCTTTAGAGTTTTAAGACTGCAGATACAAGGGTAGAATTGCTGTTTTCATTTTGGGACCCACACTGAGGTTGCTTGAAAAAACTGTTAGAAATTCCTCAATAAATACTTGTTAGTTTCCTCTTTAATACAAGTAAATTAAATGTTGAAAATATATCTGCATTCTTGTATGACCCATCTGCAGCTCCCTGCATGCTCTTGAAAAAAAAAAAAAAAACAGATAATTGACAAAGATTTGTCAAGTTGTTAAAATTGTTGGCTTTTAAGAATCTGGAACCTAAAATCTGAACAACAAAAGGTTGACAAACTCACTGCGCTGGAGGTTAAGGCGATGGGACCCTCAGCATAAGACCTCGCTACAGTCCTGTGGTCAAGTCTGACACCTAGTGGCCAAGGCCTGAAAGTACACTACACACAGAAGCTGGAAAACAAGCATGATTACATATATTTAATCAACTACAACTAAATCTTACCTTGAGATGGAAGAGGTCGGGCTTCAAGGTCAGTAAACAGCTGAAGCACCTGCCCTTACAGGCTCCTGTTCAAAGTGAACATTTAAAAATTTATTTAACTTCATACTTCATTGGTTGTGACAGGAACATTTTAAATAATTCATTTTTAAATCATAGTTACAGCTTAATTGTCAGTTTTGAACAGAAAATATAGGCTACACAAGTCAGACATAACTTTATTGTAAAGAAACAATAGAAAATAAATAAATAAATATAGCAAACAACCTTGCTGTGACTCACCTACACCACAAATTTGAAAATGCTAATTTACCACCGTCAAAATATAAATTAACACTGAGCCAGGGTTTATATGGGAACCACTGGTGAAGTGTTAATTTAACACTCTTGAAAGTGTTAATATATTAACACTATCACAGTGTTAACTAACAAACTCCAATAGCATAAAAATATTAACACCACAATGGATGACCGGAACACTAAACTGGTGTTCAAAGTAAAAGGAAAATGTACACTTAACCAGTGTTTACTACTGTTACAGACTACATTGTCCTCTAGGATTAACACTATTAGAGAAATAAATGTTAAATCTGTTAGTGTTACTCTAACACTCCCACCACCAATGTGCAATGATCACTCCAAAAAGAACTGCAATGGAAAAAAATACCTTATTTTTCCTTTAAACAAGGGCTTCACATTCAATTTGACAAGGTGCAGGGCACTCACAAACCTGTGCAATAACCTTGTACAATACTGCCCAAAATATGAGGTAGCTCTTAAGTGCTGTTTACCCTATACAATGCAAAAATGTGATGTAAATACAAAGAAAAATGAGTCTGTACCATAACATATCTGGACATCAAAGAGCTTGAGGTATCTCAAGTCATGGGGTGTAACAACTGAAACATTATGCATATTCTTAACAACATGAAAAGCAAACCAAAAAGTAAAGCTTATGCTGAATAATGCACTAGGTACATCATGCAAGGGTCTACAAATATGACACTTATACATTGTTAAAGAAACAAAGTGCTGAATAACTGCACCACATGCATCACACATACACACGTTGCATGAATACATTGTTTAAGAACTTGACTCTTAGCTGTTCATAGACTTCAGCTTCACCTTTTAACTCTCTTTAGTGGTATCAACATTAATACTACAGGCTGTTGTTGGGAGGAATGTGTACATGTTGTTGAGAGCATCATCGTAACTTACACTGAAAACGAAGTGCCCTTTAGAGAGTTCATCAAAGGCTGCCAATGATGTAGGTCCCTGGCAGGGGATGAGATTCTTGTCACAATGTAGCAAGTACTGATGGCCTGCTTGCCAGTTCCAGAAGCAAGAAGGTATAATAGGTTGGACTTTTTAAAAAGTATGGCTGGCCTGTAATTTAATACCTGGGTGATCCTCTGAGGATTCACCGTTGTTGTGATTCCTGGCAGACCTCCTCAGAGAACTCTGGAGGTGACAGAGATGCACCGGAATTTAAGAGAAGACAAAACAATTAACCTCATTTACAGAATTGCTGTGGATCCGATTTTGAAATCAACCATGCTAGAAACTCTGCCATTATGCTGCCACAGTGATGGAGAACGTCTCTCTCACTAAGTGCTGAGGTTAAAAGACAACATGGGAAATTGTTTAAATCATAAAGTATGATAGCCAGTCAGTCTTTCAGAAATGAATTCCTCAAAACCAGCAGCTTGTAATTTGATGCATTTCTTGCAGTTTAGATACTGCACCTTGATCATCACTTTGCCATCTACAAATGAGCCTGTAAAGAATGAGAAAAAGTCAATGAACTGAATACAGGAAATCAGGCAATGTCCAGAAAAAAGTGACAACAGAATTATTCTCAATTTTAAAACAAGCAATACTAATCTCCATCTGTAAACATCCTAATATTATCCGCTGAGCACACGGTTTCCCACGTCATAATCGCCAGTTAATTAATTCGGTTTGACTACAGCAGTAGTTTATTATAACATTAATGAAAGACAGCGCGCGCTTTTGCAGACAAAAAACACAGGGTCACAGTCATGTCAGTTTACAAAAAGAGTTTTGCTAGCTGACCATTAGGAAGATGAACTGAAACAAACGCTATCCATCAACTTCATCCTCAGTGGACTGTCTGGGCATGCCTGTTTAAAGTTCAAGTACAATGGCGGCCACTCGTTAATATAATAAAAAAGTTTCCTCGTGCATGCAAAAATTAAAATGACAGGCCAACGTGAGCACATTTTAAAGCAAAATGGCAACAGAACGGCAAGCTTTAGTTATGAGACACTCACCAGCTTCTCCTTTTCATGCTCGACGCGAGTGAATGAAAATGGCTGCCTTCAAATTCCCCTCCAAGTGTACCTGCCCAAATACCCGGATGTTCGGGGGAAAAAAAACACTTGTAGGTGTTGAATACCGCAAACTCTGCAATGTCACGCCGACATTGTTATGATTTTTCACCAGTACAGTGCTCTTTCTATCAGAACCAACATCAGTATCTTAACTCTTAACTCTAAAGGGCCCTAACACCAGAATTTTAACTCTGGTGATTTTGCTGTGTAAGAACACATCACTTTCAGGAAGAACAGTGAGGCCATTTCAGCAGTGTGAGCAAAGCCCTGAAGAAGATTAATAGTACCAAAACTCAAAAGCCCCCAGCTGAGCGCCTCTGAGTTGGAGTTTTGCCCAGTGGACGAGAGGGTGTGTTCAGTTATGCTGTGGAGGGCATTTTGCCGGCAAAGTTTGGGTGCACTTGTCTCCTTAGAGGGAAGGGTCACTGAAAATCAATTACTTTTATCCTGTGATTTCTATCCTGATGTAAGTGGTCTCTTCCACGATGGCAACCCGACCCCCCCACACACGTGGTGGCTCAACATCTTACTAGGACACCTTATGTTGGTTTTTCCTTTAATTTGTGTTTGTGATGGTGATTGCCAGTTTGATGTCTGTTTGATCATTTACAAGCTACACAACATGACATGCCTTTGTGCATGTAAGAATTTTCTTGCATGCATGTAAACACATGCCGTTGGGGACAATTTCTGAATTGCTTGATTATCTACAACTACAATATGCTCTGTCTAAATTGTGCACTTAATTTGTAGTTGGTGTTCTTCCCTGGGTCAAATATGGAGAAAACCACATGAGTCAAGGCAAAATTATCTCAAACATGTTTCCTCTGATTTTACAGAAGCATGAAATAAATCTACCCATTTGTTTCATCCATATTTTTTTAGTTTTTATGCTTTCATTAAAAATTCCTACTACATTGCAACGATGAAACAAAATATCAACCCTGGTGTTCTCAAATTAGTTTGTATGAAGTCGTGGAAGACTGTGCTGAATACACTCAGTAGCCTAGATTTCAAATATTAAAGAAATGAACAATACAGTTTAGAAGTAATGTGCTTGCGTCATACACCAGAACAACATTTCCCCACACCTGCTACTGTCTGAGTAAGTCAGAGTGGGCTGTGACCTTTGACCTGTGTGGAGAGTACAAGCCATTCTAGTTCAGATCAGCTTCTATCCAGACCACCGTAATGAGGAAGAGGGTCATCTGATGTGAGAGGTGACCTACATGTCACACTGGGACACCTGCTGTCTTTAGAAAGTGACAGAGAGAATCAGTACTTGTAGTTTAGTGCACTCCGAGTGTATCTTCAAGGTGCTGTTTTAAGGCGCAGAGGAGCTTCTTTTTGGCTTCATCAATATCACACTGCATGTGCACCAGAGAAGCAAGTGCAGCACTTCACTGGAGACGTGTCAAAGTTTCCCTAGGTGAGTTTCAGATCATTCAGACCTGAACCTATCCTAAAAAATACAGTTTTTGTTTGTTTGTTTGTCTTTTCTTTTGTTTTTTTTAATCTAATTTAGCAGGATAAACAATGTATCTGTGTTCTTGGTCATGTGTTGTCTAGGTGACCTGAGGATGAGTCTACTCGTGTGGTTTATGTTGGTCCTATTCCTCTGTCCGAGCAGTAAAGAGATGGTGGTAGATAAAACCAGACCAGCAAGGTGTGTTTGCAGCACTGTTAAATTTTATATTTTATATGGAGATTTTTCATGAAATCAATTTGTTGTAACATGACAGCTTCAGTATTGTTTTGTTAATGTAGCCATTTTTGCTGAAAATAGAATGTTTGATGTCTGGTTGTGAAATATGTATATGAAAAATGCAGCATGATTAGCACTGAAACTGACTGAATATCAGCTCTGCTATTCTTAGATGGCATTCATATCAGATGGAAAAGGGACAAAACATCATCCGAAACCTTAAAAGGCATTCAGACGGGACATTCACCAATGACTTCACCCGCTATCTTGATAAGATTAAGGCTAAAGATTTTGTGGAGTGGCTGGCGAGCACCAAGCGACAAGGGTGAGCTGAAAAGCAACATTTTTACCAAAGCTGCTTCTCTGGTGACGGTGTGAGAGAAAAGCGGTAACATGTAGGTTACAGCAGGTGTTTTACAGAGGGTTATGTACAAATGATAGGAGAGAGAGTTGTTTGATGGTTTCTCATACTAGTCCATATTTTTCCACATAAACAAGTAGTGTAGAGTGACTCAAGATCACTGTGCTGCAAGGAGTCGCAGATTGTATCGATATTTTAGATGAGATGTATCTTAATTTTGTGTGACTTGTTTCCCTATTTTAACTTTGTTTAATGTGTTTTGCAGATGTCATGAGGACTTGTTTCCCATCCCAGAAGTATAAGACACTCAAGATAATATATGCACTTGTTACTGCTTTATGTCATCCAGCAGCATATGAAAAGACGAGTCCTCTGCAACAAAATATTAAATATTGGTCAGTTTATTTATTCTGAGGTATTCTCAGATTTAAAAAAGGGGGTACATTTTGCACTTTGCTGTTTCCATGATAAGCAACACAGTGATGAAAAAAAATTTAAAATGTTCAACTTCTTATCTCAACTTTCTTGTTATTTTGAAATGTCAGAATTATTTCCTTCAGAGCTTAAATTACTCTGCAGACTTACTGTTATTTCAGAAGAAACTGCACAGCCATGTTCAGTCATACCCATGTCTTCCACAAAATGCAGACTTGATTTATTTATTTAACTATTTATTTATTTATTTATTGCATCTGATTTTGATTTTCTGCAGTATGAATAAACTAAGATGCAAAATGAAAAACAACAATAAAAAAAACAATTGAAATAATCAGTTTGTTTCTGAATGCATTGTGAATGCACCTGTTTGCCTTTGATGTTGTGATGCACACAAATGTATTTTCAAATTGTTTAAGATTTTAGAATAAAATCTTTTAAAGTTGCAATGTTTTGTATTGAAATTGAAGATTGATGATAGATACTGTCAATTCTATCCAAAGTAAAATAATACATGAGGCAGTATTTTTTTTTTTTTTTTTTTTTTTTTTAAACACACCGTTCATACATACATGGGGTTGACCAGAGGTGGGTGCTGTTGTTCAGCAAATCAGGCAGCCAAAGAGTTCAGTCTGATTTGGGAAATCTTCAAAAAAAAAAAAAAAAAAAAAAAAAAAAAAAAAAAGCTGTGTGTGGGTGTAAAGGCATCTGTTTTGTTTCCTTTTGCAGTGCAGACTGTATATAGCACGCACTTTGTTCACACAGATTTACATTGTTGCACAATAAGGTTATGCAATGAAGCAAGCAGAAAATACAGTAAGTAATGGAGTTAATGTTCAGTGAGAAAGGAGGGGCTGGTGGATTTTAGGTAGGTGGAGAGAAGCTTTAGGCTATAACTGCTGGTAGTGGTGTAGGTCTTTATGTATATGTGTGTGTTGGGAACGGCCTGGGGTCTACCTCGTCCCCCATTGAGAAATGTGAGTTATGTGAGGGGTGCAGCTGTGGTGGTGGTGGTGGGGCGGTCTTGGTTTCTGGCCACAGCCATGATGGAGAACTCCCTCTTTGGGCTCTGTCCTCCCTCTTCAGTCCGACTCTCTGGGGAGAAAAGGAGACCAGGGGAGGAGGGGAGGACAAGGGAGGGGAGGGAAGGGAGGGAACACCAGAAGAGCACAAGCACAACCCTCTGATCTCAGTCAAGGGTTGAAATGGGATCAGATAGTAGGAAAACCCCCTTTTACTGCTGGCTGTTCGCACATACTGACATCTACCAGCAGGACTGCAGCAAAATGGGACAGAAGAAAGAGATGAGAGTGGTACAGAAATATAATCCAAGCATTATTCTGCAATGGGTGAAGGGCCCTTGTAAATGATGTGTTGCTCTCATTAGTGATTAAAGGACAACTACAATATTCAGTGTCATCATCACGTGCATTAACGCCAAAGCTTCTACTTTTATAAAAACTAATCAAATACTATGACACGTTTAATCGTTATATTTAGCCACGTCCAGGTCTACCCACAGAGAAACCACATGCTATGTGGCAACATAAGCTGCTTCAGAGGAAGGGAGGTGCGGTGAGAGGAAAGCGAGCAGAGGGAGAGGAGGAGGAGGTGGGGGGTGTAGGTGTGGCTGTCTACGAATTAGGTCGAGCTCCTCCGCACACCTAAACGCATCTTTATGGCTGGATTTAACTCCACGCCGGCCAGAGCTGCCTTCCTCCGATGCAGCCCCACCCAGAAAAAGCCTCTCAGGCCTGCAACAGAGATGGTCCGTCCTCCCCTGTACGATCTACAGCACCACGGACAGCTCTTCTGCATACATAGCGCGCAGCAAACGCCGGCTTCCGTCGGCGCTTTACCGCTCTGAGATGACATTAACGAGCCTAATTTTAGGTTGAAATGTCCTTATTTTGGTGGGTGGGGGCTCTGAAGCGGGGGAGCCGGTCTCCTAGGCAGCCGTGCATAGGCACAAGCTGATGGAGGCACTGGGCCAAACTGGGAGTGTGCTGCTGACTCAGCCTCGACTGCTGCATTAATTTATCTGCACTGCAGTGCTCCACCACCTCCCTTCCGCTTCGCTTTTTCCTTACCTTCTCCCCTCCCGCCCTTCCTGACTCCCCCTCACTCTCTCTCTCTCACTCTCTCTACCTCCTTCCTCTCCACCTCACTACACTCTCACACAGCCATCCTGGAGCATGGCAGCAGGGTCGATAGTCAATAATAAGGAGCAGAATCCCATTGCCTGCATGTGTAGATGACAGATAACAGCGAGACACACAGACATACAAAAAGGGAGGTAGAGGAAGGGTGGGGGAGGATGGAGATGCTGGGAGTTGAAGAGAGTCCATGTGACTTGAGGGAGAGACAGAATCCAGGGAGACAAAAATTTTGTAATGTGACAAAGAAAGGAAGGGATGAGCGAAAGGGGATGGAGAATTTGCCATTCTCCTGAGTGTCTGCGGTGCCTGAGGACAACTCCATCCATCATTTACATACAATTCCACCTACTCGCCAAAAAGGTTTTTTTTTTTTTTTTTTTACCTTCCTACCCCCCCTTCTCAGGGAAACCACCGGGAGAAAAAGCACCAGCAGATCAATATCTCCCAACATGGCTATCCCAGCCCTGTTCACATGAAGTTGCGAGGTTATGGGGGTGACCACTGTAATATCATACCTCCGAGCTATTTACTTTATGGCAAGACCACAAACAGGGGCATCGCAGTACAGATGGACTGCATAATGGGGCTATAGTCCATCCTCTGCCTGTGAGGGGGATGTTAACACAGGGCTCTTAACAAATTCAATAAGTCCATTACGTTTGAAAGGCTGCCTTTCACGACCCTGTTACCACAGCGCCACTCAGCTCCATTTCACAGGATGTTTTGTAATCCACTTGCATCCCCATACAGCACCACAAAAGTAAAATAATCCACACAAAATGGTGACCACTACTTAAAGTGACTACAATGAGACTGAAATCTGCCTGGAGGAAAGCAGAGGGGGAAAGGCTCTGCAATAAATCTCGTTCAGAAAGGCAAAAAGAAAACCAAAAAAAAAAAAAAAAAACCCAAAGATATTCAGAAGTCAACATTTCAGCAAGAAACAAACACAGGTTGTAACTGGAAGGCTGCTTTATTGGTAATAAAAAGGTTCGTGCTCAAATGAAGACAATCTTTCATATATTCTTACCAAGAGTCCAAGTGGTTGTGCAACACACCATCATATTGTACTGTATATCCTCTTTTATCACGGTGTCAAATGATAACAACAGTTTGAAAAGCACTTTTTAATTTTTCAGCGAAAAAGAAAAAACGCCCATAATAAACCATGCTAAAAAAGAATGAGTCCTATAATCAAATATTGATACAAAAATAAATTTCAGATGGAAACAGAAGAATAGAAGAAATTAAAACAGAAATATAGAAGGCAAGCTGCTTTTTCACAAGCCAAGTGGGTGACACACATAGCACTAAGAACAGGACATTTTTGAGTTAGCTGTTTTTCTGTTAACATCACACACTGTTGAATATTAAGATGAAGTGGGGTGTCTGGATGATCCTCCGGCAGTATTTCTGACTCGACATCCCTGATTAATGTTGTGCTCACCCTCAAACCCCCACCCTCCACAGTTTGGAAACATGTTTTTTTTTTTTTTATTTCTTGTTGTTGTTTTTCTTTTTTTTCTTTTTCAGTGTGGCATCGACATCCAAATTCGCAGAAAAAGCAGAAAAAAGGCACATGCCATTGAGTGGAACACTAGAAACAAACCATTCATCAAAAGAAAAAAAATGTACGGATGAAAAGCAAGTACATGATTGTATGCATGTTGAGTTGTAATGGCACTGATGTGTGTGTATGGCGGGGGGAGGAAAAGGCCCTGGGGTAGGAACCGATTCAGGGTGGATGAGGCCAGTCAGTCACACCAGCTGACATCCTCTGGGGGAAGAGATCACAGGTAAAAGTTGGTGGGCAGAGAGGAGAGTCACCTGTGTGTGTCTGTGACTGTGGGTGTGTCCTGTAATACTCAGTGAAGGTGAGAGATATGACAGTAAGTGAGTAATGTGCTGGTTATTTATCCGTTCATCATGATCAGGCTACAATCCATGGCAAGCAGCTCCAGTAACATCGCATATGAGCTATTCCCCAACATAGAAGGGTGCTGGAAACAACCAGTTTTAGACATCCACTGAACGTGTTGCACATAAATCAAATGTGACAAACAGTGTTCTTCTGTTTTATGTATATACATATAGACATATATGTATACATGTATATATCTTTTGTATTATATAATATCTATATTTCATTCAATTTCCGTCAACAAAGTGAAAAGTGTCTCAAAAAATCCAAAAGGTAACAAATGTGACAAAGGGCATAGCTGGAAGCCATTCTATATTATTGTTATTATTCATTTTTTGATTATTAGTAGTAACATTTTTAAAATTCCGTATTTACAAAAAAACACAACAAAGCATGCCGGTAAAATAAAATAATATAATACAATATTTATAGTTTCTCTCAAAAAGTTCGTTCTTTTTCAGCGATTGTGCCATTTACATCATAGCCTGCACTGTACATATATATGTTTTTGTTTTTTCTTTTTTGTCATTTTTTTTGCTTGTTTTTTTTTTCTTCTTTTTTTCAAGTGTGAATGTATCATTCTAAAACATTACATCCAAGATGAGCATGGGTAAATTGGATGACATTTACTCACTCCTCCTGTGGTTCTCATTGGGAATGTATTTGGTTTCAGTGTGCAGCAGCCAAACTGATTCGGAGACCTCAAATTGTAAACAGACCTCAGTTATTGTTACAGACAGGGGGTTCTGGTACAGGCAGTGTTAAGCACACCAAATGGCATTAGTGGTGTGACAATGGATGCCAGAATTATGTCCAGTCATCCGCTTATAAATAGGACCATCACTCCTGTGTAGAAAAGAAATGGCAGGAACACATAAAGGAGGCAGTTATGTCTTGTCAACCACTTGACAAAGCCTCAGGTTGTTGGTTTTTTCTTTTTTTCTTTATGAAAAACACCCACAAAGCTTATTATACAACATAGCTGCGTCAATGTGAGGCCTGCTGATGTTTTATCTCAACAAGTGTTAGGTTTCTACCTCCATCTCTGGCTAATTATTTTTGAAGCGGGTGATAGCGTTTGAAAGCCTGCAAGTGTGTGAAAAGATGGTGCGAGCCTGGGTCCAACATCACACAGTGTTTAAGAGGTCCCACAAAAGCACAATGATACACTGACAAACATGGGACTTTCAGCGCTCTGACTCAGACCAAAGCACTATTCTCTTCTTCTGCCCTAGCGTTTCTCTCTTCTTCTCATGGCAGTCAGTCTAAAACCCTGAAGGGAGGGGCTCTACCTATTTATTGGTCCATGTTTATACTGTGTTATTTATCACCCGTCCACCTCCCAGCAATATCAGACAAAATCCATTTGATTCTGCAGACAAAACCACAGGCCCTTTTCATGGCCACCCACCTTCCATACATGCTAGGCACGACAAGGCATGTCCTTGTGATAATTCTCTGCTAACTCTGCTGTTTCAGATGGTCAGTGTCACTCTCACTGATCAAAGCCTTTTCTGAGAATGATTGCATCACAAGGATATCAGAGAAGGACTTCAAGGCTTTTTTTTCTAAAGCTGGTAACTCAAATTGTCCGAAAAGCACCACCTAAGACAGCACTCACTGGGAAATTCTGATGTGGATCTGACACAGTACAAAAGAGGAAATTAAACTATAAAAGTATACTGTCTAATTTGTTCTCCTAAAACTGGTTTTCTGTTCTTCCACTAGCCCAAAACAAAATGGATATCAAAACAAAGCAAAATGTTTCTGTCCCGTCTCCAGGAACTACAACAGTAGATGGGATACCTATTGACATTTGAACACACCAGACTCTTGCTGGTGCCAGATATGGATTCCTTGGCGCAAAAAATCACCTGCTCTCACTGCCGTAACAGGGACCACAGGAAAGTAAGGAAAGTGACTGTAGGATGGATGTAAGTAAACAAAGAGATGTAAGCCCCAGATTTGGTTCAGGACTACTGACACTGGCCCTCCAAATCTGTGCATCCTCAACATGAGGATATTCTGCTTCCTAATACTCATACACTTCACACTCTTTCTAAACTATTCACATTCAGAGCAGCAAAAAAAACCTTTTCTAGTTCGTGTTGTTGGCTGATCAGACTGAAACTTCGCCTCTGAGCACTTACATCCGTCATTCACCTAAAATTTTGATGAAGGGCTGAATTAAAAGATTAAGGTCAAACAAAACTAGTGAAGAGTGGGATCATACGAATATCATTCCCCCAGTATTCTAAATATCATTATCCATAATCTTCATTTTCCATTTATAGTTCTGGTAATTTTCCCAGTGGACAGCCTCAAACTTATAGTCAAGCCACTGCAGTGGTCTGAGAATTAGTGTCTTGTGGACTATGATTACTCATGCATGATTCCTGATCAAAACATGCCTTCATGCAAGTCATTTCTATGCATTGAACGAGCACAATAATTATTATTTATCTGGAACTCGGTCTGAGCAAGTCTCCTTCAGCCCAAGTCAAAACAATGACTAATGACCCCTACCCGGTCAGTGTGAAAGCCCATGTAGAAAATGTCTTTCTCAGTGTCAGTATAACAAAGAGGAGATGAAAAGACTAGTGACATGGGCTAAATGTTATCTTTTTTTTTTTTTTGCTGCTCAAATAATGTAAAGATGCAAGTATACTCAGCACAAACAAACAAAAAAAATCTTTGTCTGCAGTTCTGGGTTTACCCCTCCCTCGCAAGTGTTTCCTTCCTAACTAAACTTGCTTGGTTGATTATTGTTTTCTTCTTCATAAACATGGTAAACTCATTGTTACAGACCCTCCTTTAGACTGCTACCACAGTTCTAGTGGGATCTGTGGGATCCGGTCCCATAGCATTGGAGCTTTGCTGCAGGGGTTCCACGCTTGGTGGTGGCAGGGATTTTGCAATTCTCCAATCATCTAGCAGAGATTTCTGTGCCTTGGCAGTTGGTCCCCAAAGAAATGTGTGTCATTGGCCAGCACACTGTGAGTCACTGTTTTTCATTTTGTATTTGTTCCTCATTTCTATGAACTTGGTCACTATGCAGCAAAAGTTCCACGGTAAACTGATTGTGTTTGGTTCAGCTGTCTTTGACGACATAAGAAACCACATTGCCTCAGAAGTATTTGAGTCTGTAAACATTTTTTTTGTATCTTTTTGTTGTTTTTTTTCTTACTTGCAAATGATCACTTTTTCTACATTTGTTGGGTTTGGACTCAGAGTCTCATCTCGCTGTGTTTTATTGGATTTTTAGAGTCACTGAACCCTAACACTTGGATTCCCACTCATCTTTTTGGTTTTTGTCCTTCTCTTTCCTTGCCCATTCCTCCTTGTTTTCGTCCTGTTTCTCCTTGTCAGGTTTGGTCACGCTGTCATAAGAGGGCAGAGAGGCTGTGGATGGTGTGCTCTCCTTCTTCTCTTGGTTGGTCCCACCATTCTCAAGTTTATTGTTAGTAAAAGTGTGGCGTTTGAAAATAATGCCGCGCCTGATGAGGTGAGCGCGGTAGGCGTTCTGGATAATTCTGGCAGAGACATCCTCCTGTTTGCGGCGGAGGGTGGTGGTGATGGGTTCATACGACACCTTGGAGGGGTTGGCTGCCACAAAACGTTCCTCCATCTGCTGCCTCAGCATGTCCAACTCACCGCTGTCACCCAGCACACGCTTTGTGAAAGCAAACAGGATGTCCAGGCAGTGAATGCGATCGCCACTCACCATGGGCATGTCCATGGCAATTAGTTCTATAGTGTTGGGCTTTGGCACACGAAGTGGGTGCTCCAACGCGTCGGCAAAATCAGACAGCTTGGCAAAAGTAATGAACTGAGAGGCAGTGGGGTCAAACTTCTCCCAAATCTCATAGAAGGTCTCAAAGTCGTCTTCACTGAGTGGATCAGCACTTTCCTCTGTGGCTACACTGAAGTTCTCCAAGATGATGGCAATGTACATGTTGACCACAATCAGGAAAGATATGATGATATACATGACAAAAAAGAAGATTCCCACTGAGGGATTACCACAGTCGCCCTTTACGGATGTACCAGGGTTCTCCAGGTTGGGGTCGCAGTCTGGTGGGTAGTTGAGGATCGGCAGCAGCAAGCCATCCCATCCAGCCGACGTGGTGATCATAAACAGAATGATCATACTGTTGCCAAAGGTCTCAAAGTTGTACAAGTCGTCAATGCCCGCACCATGTTTTACGTAGCCAAAGTTAGACATGCCGAAGATGGAGAAGATAAACATGACCAGGAAGAGCAGTAGGCCAATGTTGAACAGTGCTGGCAGTGACATCATCAAAGCAAAGAGTAATGTCCGTATACCCTTAGCTCCTTTGATCAGACGGAGGATACGACCAATACGGGCCAACCTGATCACCCTGAACAGGGTTGGTGACACAAAGTACTTCTCAATGAGGTCAGCAAGGAACATACCTGAGGGAGAGGAAAAGGGGACATAAATAAAGAGAACACATTCAGAATACAACAGACCTGTGACATAATCACAACCGCTTTGTTTCTTCCAAGTCTTTCACTCACCGACAATAGAGAGGATGACCACCACCACATCAAAGATATTCCAACCATTGGTGAAGTAATAGTGGCGAAGTGCAAACAGTTTCAGCAAGAACTCTGTGGTGAAGACTACAATAAAGATGAAGTTGACCCAATAGAGGACAATCTCTGTTTCATTTGACTGATCATCTGTTTCCACCATCATGGTGACCATGTTGAGGCAGATGAGTATCATAATGGAGATGTCGAAAACCTGCTGCGTCACAAAGTCAAATACCATTCCCTGGATCTTGTTCTATGAGGGCATAGGACACAAAGCAAGAAAATGAGATTTACTGAGGTTTCAACTAACAACGTCATATGTTGATCAATCTGAACATTTGGTCAAAAGCAGCAACCCCAAGAAAAAAACAATACCTGTGGTCGAGGAATAGGTTTTTGTGGCTTTTTGGACCCCAGTTTTTTCATGGCATTGTAGTACTTCTTCTGTTCCTCTGTCATGAAGATATCCTGACCTCCAAAGTAAAGGGATAAACAAAGATTTGGTTATAATCATATTCTAGCACTGTCTAAAGGAAACTCAAAATATGGGATTAGGAGGAAGAACGGGTCTTATCTTTTTCTTTTGCTGGTTGAAGTTGTCAATGATCACACCAATGAAGAGATTGAGGGTGAAGAAGGAGCCAAATATGATGAAAACCACAAAGTAGATGTACATATAGATGTTGACTTCATAGTCAGGCTGGTCTTCCACCTTAGAGGGAGTCACAATGTTCAGTCACAATATTGTATTTTATTTACACAATTTAAAGCAATTATTAAAACTTTGGGAAACACACTTTTTTAAACCATTTTCCTTGCCAAAAGTTTGACAAAAAGATCAATACCATTATCATACCTGTATGATAGCTATCAAACTACTTGCTAGCAGCTGGCTAGCTTAGTTTAGCACAAAAACTGGAAAAAGGAGGAAACAGCTAGTCTGTTTCTGTCCAATGGAAGCAAAATCTGCTGGATAGCACCTCTAAGAAATACTTTTCTTAGTTGTCTTTATGCTAAGCTAAGTTTCCTGGGTGGTGACTGTAGCTTCATACTTAGTATATCGGTATAGTATATCTCATCTTACTCTCAGCAAAGGGGTGATTAAGTATACTTCCAAAAATTTTGAACTATTCCTTTAAGACCTGCTCGCTAATAATCTGGCATATAGTGAGATACTCTTAAATTAATCATTTTATTAATTCAAATATTTATTGAAGAAGCAATGAATATACCTCTCTGGAATCCACAGCTGCATACATAATGTCCATCCAGCCTTTGAACGTGGCCTTTCAAAAGAGAAACATGGCTAAATACATTTGTAGTAACCAAAAACAAATAATACTAAGAAAATTCTAAAATGAAATCAAAGAATACTCAAACTCAAACTGATGCATGTCCTGTGGTAGAGCTTGTGCATGGAAAGAAATAAGTGGATGAAGAAAAGGGCATGGAGAAGCATACAAATATACATAATGACAGGAACCGCCTCAGAGTACTGTGAAAGTAAATGGAATCTGAAGGAACAGAAAAAACAGAAAAGTGCATAGGAAAATGAAAAAAGAAATCAAGTTAGCATGAAACAAGAAATGGAGTTATAGAGGAGAGGAGGAGCGACACTCTCACCACTTGCAGCAAGGCGAGGTAGCCAGCGCCCACATTGTCAAAGTTGATCTTGACATTCTTCCACCTGACCTCGGTATAGTTTGCCTGAATGAGGGCCTCACACTGGGTCTTGTTGTTGACCACGTCAACAGGAAAGTATTCCTCTGATGTCTCATTGAAACAGTAGTAGTACTTGCCCGCAAACAGGTTGACCCCCATGATACTGAAAATCAGCCAAAAGATGAGGCAAACCAGCAACACATTCATAATGGAAGGGATGGCACCCACCAAGGCGTTGACTACCACCTAGACCAGACCAGGGAAGACAGGATATGACAGTGTGAGAACCAGGAAACAAATGCATCTCATTTAACCCCTCAGACAAGACACTACATACTGTTATGGCATTAACACTTCGTACTTAGAAACACTATTCGGCCGCTTGTTACAGGTGGAGTTAAGAGCAGCAGTTCGATTCTATTATGATTTCATTTCGCTAAGAAGCAGCACTGCACACCACCGTGATGTGCATACTGAAGTGTGGGGAGTTAATGGGAAGGAATGCTGTATCACTCAGTCCCGTCCTAATTAGAGCAGCGCTGATGTGACTCTGAGATGCTCTTTGATCTGTTGAAGCTTACGGCTGGAGATGCTTAAGGGATACTCGAGCGCGAGCACACACACATACACACAAATGCGTGTACCAAAGCAAATACATTTATACAAAATTCTGTGAGAGTCAATTTTATTACGTAAAACATCATAATGTTATGAATTTTTATGATTTTATACCAAGCATTTACAAGCAGTATGTAAACATGGAACAGATGGTTAATAACACACTATAATGTGGCTATGAGTGTTTATTAGCGTGTTTATTATATAAACTATAACTCCCTCTGTGGACGCCCATAAGTAGAGGCTGTTCTATAAACAGATACTGAATGACAATATAGTACAATGTCTTCATAGGAGAACTATTATTTGTTGGCAAATATTGTAAATTAGCAAACACTTAAAATGTCCTTACAGCTACAATTTTATCTACTTTTTAGTGTGTTATAACTCATATATTACCTTTACATAGAGTTTGTAAATACTAAATAGGAGGGCTTAAACTAAAATGTAACTATGCTGCACTGAATATTATACTTTATGTTTAATACATGGTAATTTGGTATATCATTTATGTGTTGCACAAGTTATTGGCGCACACACGCACACTGACACACACACCACTTCCTAGTGGTTGTTTTCTCAAGTTTTATCTCTCCAGTGACTCAAAAAACTGTTAAATACTCCTGTTATTATTTCACATTTAAGTCATATTTATTACAAATACATAAATACAAAATAATAATATATAGATGAAATTAATAAAAGGAGCATTTACAGTGTTGGGAGAATTGCTGTTCATAATGTTTGGACAAAGCAGATGCGCGCATGTTTCTATATGTTTGCTTTATAAAGCGTACACCGACAGTAAAAATTAACCACAAGTGTTTGCCATACCACTATGAAGTGTCAACTCATACCACCCCAACCTTAGACAGTCAATATTCTTAATCTTACTGACCATTTTCCGTAACTAGCCCAAGTCAAACAATATATCACTACAGCAATAAAAAAAATGAAAGTATAATTCCCACCACCACCCCAAAATCTGGTTTCCCATATTTATCATAGCCAGTAATAAGCTCAGCACATAGTGAACCGCTCACTACCAGTGTTAGGCAGGCCGACCAGCAGCTCTCAGGCAGACAGCTGAGCATGCATGTCTTTGGCAGACTCGTTTTGTGGAGCCATATTCCCTCCTCATTACAGACAGACAGGGAGGAGCTCTAGAGCAGGATTCTCTCAGCGTGTACATGACCTTCACAGCCTGACTGGTGTTGAACATGGAATCATAAATTTCACATGTGGTGTACAGAGGACACACAATTCCGAGTGTTGTGTCAAATGTAAAATGCTAAAAGAAAATTACTTTCGGAGCACTTCTCAAATATAATTTAAGCCTTTCCAACACAGTGTTGTACTCGCTGAGAGAATGACTCTTTACTCGATCTGAGGCACAATTGAACTGCTTTCAAAAATTCAGTGTTTAAAAAAAAGGAATTAGGCCATGCTGTGTGGAAAGCATTCTCAGAAAGAGGGAAAATGGCTTTCAAAAATGCATAATGTGCATCGGCAGTTATATTACATGCGTGTTACATGGCATTGTGCAATCTCAAGAACCGCTCAAATCAATAAATAAATAAATAGAGAAATGTGTGGATAGAGAGATAGCGGCTATAAAGATAATGGCTGAAGCTTTGCTTGTGCATCTGACGAGCCATTCTGATATTTAAATGGGTTTTATAGGTGTCTGACAAATATCTACAACACTGCAGGTGATTTGTAGGGTAAGACAACATGTGGTCTGTTATGTATTTTGGCCTGCTCACAGTGAAGACAGGCAACTGAAGTGATTGGGGTTCAGAGGTTAAATCCAAAGGCCCCATGATGACTAACGCCTTTAATTACCAGATTTAAAATCTTTGGATGTAACTTAAACTTCAGTAGGTTCGTCAGGAAAAAGGGGATTTACTGAAAGTGGGGTAAAAATGGCCAGACATGGTGTCATTCCTGTACAATGCATTGCTCAAAAAAGTAGGACCGAGATTACAAAGCAGCGTTTAGAGAAAGAGAGAGCAAAGTACAAAGTCAGAACAGCCCATAATCATTGCATGTTAAGCAGTGCAATGTGTCCAATCGAAGCTGCACTGCTCACTCGGCGCTGTTGAGTTGTGTCTGTCTCTGTGATGCATCGTGCCGTTAAGACTCAACCAGCCAGGATGTACGAGTTCTCATCATTCTAACTCTCCAGAATCTCTTTCATATGGTGTCATCTCTCCATTCGTGTACTTCCCTATTCATTTATTTATCACTTTGACCTCAAATTTTACGTTTTCAGTTCAAACAAAATGGTAACTCATTTGATGAGCATAGACATTATAGTAAAAAAAAACTGATACAGCAGGATCAAATTCCTCTGCTTGTTTCCCTTTGCATTACTGGGCCACCCTCACCTCTTTTACCACATACACCCAGTGAATGAGGTCATTCATAGGGGCATTGGTATTTCATATATTTACACTCTGCTAAAGCAAATGTGTCAAAATTTCCAACCCCAAAAATGACATCATCTTACTGACAGGTCTATTTCCCATTAACAATTAAACTTATATTATCTCATTTAAACATTCAAGACAACATCCATAAAGCCTATCCAGGGCCTAAAAGCACTGATGTCTGCTCATACGCAACAGCATCACATTTTAGTCGCTGGATATCTAGTATGAATGAGACTTCACCCTGAGTCCAATTTTAAGATTTAAGTCGTTTACAATCAATCCACCCACTAAATGATTACACAAGCCTTCTTCCCCTGCTGGTCTGTCATTTTTGGGACGTACTACAGAGGAGCGACACATTGTCTGTCTAAGGTTGAGAATGTTGTCCGAACGCTGTAGTGCCAGTCAACCTATGGGGCCACCACCCACCCAGACCCAGAACTCAAAGTCAGAGTTTAACTGGGCCCATTGTTGCCTCCCAGTTTCACTTCCCGTGGCAGTGGAAGGCAACAGGAAGCCAGGGCCTGCTGTATGCGCTATAGTATGTGGTGCCATGACATGACAGCAGTAATGCCTTGTGTGAAATGGCAGCCTAGCATATTTGCTAAGCTTCTGCCTGCATTCCCAGAGGGAGGCATTAAAATGATTCTAATTATTCAACATGGACGGTGTTCAGAAACATTTACAGTAATAATCTGCCACCAGAGTGGACTGTTAGCAGATCAGTCAGTAAGATGGTACGACCTGAGGTGCTTACACTGGCAGAAGCTTAACAAATACTTTCCTCCCAAAGCCACAACACAGTGAGTGTGTGGTTTCTGTCTCAGTCCCTGATGCAGAAAGATCCTGGACAAGCAGGAGAGTGTGGTGACCCTCCAGCGGTCCGGCCCAGCCGAACCGGGTCGAGGTGGAGTGAGTAGTGGAGGGATAAGGTAGGGGTGCGGAGGAGGAGGAAGAGGAAGAAGAAGAGGAAGAGGAAGAGGAGGAGCGGGTGGGGTGGGGTGGGTGCTGCACAGTGCTGCACATGTGGGGCTGAGGAGGAGGTGGGGAGAGGCTGAGGTAAAAGAGGAGAAGCTCAAACTAGAAGACAAGGCAACCAGTCCAAGAGTAGTGAGAGGTTAAAGAGAATGAGAGACAGAGAGAGAGGAAGAGGAAGAGACAGGAGGGACTACGGGTGACAACAACCAGGTGCAACCTATCGCTACCACCAGTCACGGAGAAAACCAATCAGATCTGCATATTTAAGAGAGAGACGGCTGAAGCAACCAGAGATAAAGTCACAGCAAGTGATTTCTCCTCTGAAAACCACTGAAATCCTCTGTTTCAAATAATACAGATTCCTCCGAGTGGTTGCTTGGCAGCCGCCCCGTGTACAGAGTTTTGACGTGACTGGTTGGGCAGAGGTTTTGGTGTCCTGCAGCTCCCTGGTTCCTGCTGGTTGTTCTCGATGCCAGATGCATTGAGGGATGGCGTGAGCTTGGGGGGAGAGGGAGGGAGGAAGGGGGGGTGGTTATGGGAGTAAGGAGCAAGGGGTGGGAGCATGTGGAGAGGTGGGGGGAGAGGGGGGTGGGGGCAGGGTTTTCTCAATTGAAAGCAGTGGCTGAGAATCTGGCCAAATGAAGAACTAATTGTTGATTTGAATGCTCTATGAGATGGCATGTAAGTTTGGTTAGCTTTGACCAATTTCGCATTCACTTTGGCCAATCAAGAGGAAACAAAGTAAGATGAGGTAATCAATTTCTAGTTTGTCACTTATGTGATGAGGCAGCTTTGTGAAAGAAATTTCTGTTGTTCTTTGGGTAATTTTTTTTATTATGAAACAAATCAATTTATATTTATATATATATATATATATATATTTAATTTTTTTTTTTTTGGAAATTCAATTGAAATGCATGTTGTTCTGCTGGCAATATTACTTCACTGTTACTTTACTCAGTCTCCCAGCTGCATCATGACTTGTTCTTTCGCTCTAACAAAGGCATGGTACAGGATTGCGCATGGAAAGGTGACTTCTTGGCTTTCATTTCCTGGTTTTAAAAAACAATCACCCAATATTATGGAGTTTTTTGTCTTCTTAAGTTTGTTTTTAGATCAGTTCTAGCATGCTTTAAACTGTTGAATGGGCATGCGGAAGGATCAGCTGCTTAGCTTTGGATCTTACCCTCATCCCTTCAAAACGTGACAAGGCTCTGAGGGGTCTCAAGGCCCTTAGTGTCCTGAGTGATTTAATGGGCCCTAGATCGGAGTAGCCCAGCGCATTAGCTACAAGGCTGACTATAGACACCTACACAAAAACAGAGAAGCAAAAGAGGTTCCAAACTGTTAGAAGTGAGAATATTCACTAGGGAAGAGAGACGGCCCTGGCATAGGCGGAGAGTTGCTTGACATACACACATAAATCTATGCATGTATATGCATGTATAATATTGCATTCATACATGTATATACACTGAGAGAGAAGGTCAATGTTTAGTATAGGTTTTATGTGCGTAGTATTTTTAGTAGCAGTAGGCCATAGGGATTGTTTGTCTGTTATTTTGGGGCAGTTGACGAGATGTGAAAAGTCCTTTGTACCTGCAAAGAAATTTGTGGTTGAGAGAGAAAGAGAGGAGATAGAGACATAAGACTCAAATAGAGGGTAAATTAGGCAGAAAAGAGTGCTACATGATTTAGTAACGATACAAGCGAAGGGACCAGGAGAGGAAGAGGAGTTGGGGGAGGGAGGGAAGGAGAGAGGTTACCCTGTAGAAGCTGATAAAAACCCAACAGACTTGAGAGCCTTACCCTTGCCCCTCTAACATTGTCTCTCCATGTCGCTCTTGGGCTGAGGCATAAAATCCCATATAATTTAAGACAGACAAACTAACGGAACCTAAGAGAAAGAATACAAGTAAACATGTACAAGTGTGTCATTTTGCCATTTTCTTTCTCAGACATCAAAATTGTCACACAGCATTAAAGAGTCAAATAGGAGAGCCACAGTCACATGAACCACGCACAAGAAACAGGGATGGAGGTTAAGGGCAGATCGGATATAGTTATTATCACTGGATGGCACTGAAAGGACAAAAATACACAGAGTACAGTCGAGTTACACACAGTTAACAACAACAGTTAACAATAACAGAAAACGATCTCAAAGAAACTGGTGAAGCCCCCGTCATGTCCAGAAACAGCCACCAAGCTATTTGCTCCAACCAAAGAACACTTCATGGTGTCTTATTATTGGATATAAACATTCATTAAATCCTTAAAATAAGTTATTATTTCACATAAGTGTACATAATTGAATCTCAGCACCACTGTAAATGTACAGTGCTCTTCTCACGGTAATAATTCAATGTAAATTTAGGCATAGTGACCTGAGTTATGGTTTGGTATTTATGAATCCACTAATGCTGTAGTTCACAGAGCTCATCTAAGCTGAACACATATACAATATTGCATCATTACCAATGGAGGAAATGGATGATGTGGAGTGTGGTCAATGAACTGCACTAATGTTCTTTGACGTTTGGTAAGTAGCGGAGGATTGATTTAGCCTTGATGAAGTCACCACAAGTGTGCTGAGACGGCCATTACAGGCAGTCTGCTGCACAGGGAAGTATTCTTTGGCTGAATGCAGATTATTCAAGATGCAAAATGCAGGAGTGGGTGGAGGTATTAGAATAAGCCTCAAAGTCTTCAGTCAAATAGAGAGATTTTTTGGTTCAGGAATTAGCACACGATCACAGGAGCATATTACCTTTTTTTTTTTTCCCTAACTGTAATTTTCTTGGTCTGGATGCTGGAAGGACTGAAACGGGGGGGAAGACACCAGTTCCTTACAAATAAGGAAAAATATCAACAGTGAACACATGTGAAAGCACCTCCAACCAGCCACCGACACCAACCGGTCAAACTCACCGCAAGAAGTACACAACATCCAAAGCTTACCAAAGTCACGGAGGGAGGATTGTAACAGGCAAAATCTTCATTTTGACTGATGCCATTATCAACACAGACTAAAAGAGATAAACATTTCAACCATTTAAGAGTGGAATCCGTCAAAACTACAGAAAGAGCAGTAAAGGTGTCAGAATAGATTCAGACTTCTTATTGTAAATGTTGGACACTGTTCAAACATCGGCTCCAGGATGTTCTGGGTAGGGCCTTTATTTAGATTCTGCTGTGTTTTCTCCATGTACTTACTCTCTTGGCACAAATCCCCTATTTAAATCAATAACCTTGCCCCTTTGAATAAGTTAGCAGCTGTTCTGGTGGGTAGACAGTAAAATAAAGATTTTGCCTTGATCTACACTACAGTGTTTGGGGTAATTGTCACCTTCAGCCTGACCCCTTGGAGAGCCCCCCTTTGGGGTGCCTGGCCTCTGGCCCCCCCGCTGAGCCAGCTGCGGAGTAGCGGCCTCAGCACCTCAGCGTCCTTCTCACAGAGCTCTGCAAGGCAAGGCCAATGACATCTGGGGCTGTGATCCCATGATGACGACAGCACAAACCAGAACCTCACAGAAATAAAACAAACTAAAAACAAAAGGGAAAAACACAACAAAACAATGATAATAATCTGAGTGAAAAAGAAAGATGAATGGAGTATGACACCTAGTAGCCTCATGCTGACACACCTCAGTATCAGTATTAGTCTAAAATTGCCTACCCTAACTATGCTGTCATTAATTTAAAAGCTAATTCAAGATACATAAGGTTCCTACAATCTACGTAAATTTCAAAAATATACTCTTTTACTGTGTAAATGTCTGATTGAGTTCTCCAATGGTGCTGCAAACTGACCTACTACAATAGTTAACTCTACATTTCTTGCCCCTGACATTTTTAGCCAATACATAATTAAATACAAAAACATTCTTATAATGAAAATCAGGAAGACAGAAATCAAATGGATAACAGAAAGATACAGTAACACAAGGGAAATGAGGAGGAAAACATTCACACAAAGAGTCAGGCACGTCCACACTCAAGAAAAAATACAGGCCGGTCTAATGATGGTGCACCCCCCCCCGTTTCTGCATTTTACCCCACAACACAGGACGGCAGAGGCACAGTCAGGCCACAACACAACCCAGACTCATCAAGCACAAGCCTTTTTTTTTTTTTTTTTTTTGGGAGGGGGAGCGCTTGTGAAGACCAAACTTACCGCTGGCCGCCTGTCACCCACCATCATTACATCTCAGCACAATATCACCACATTCCTGAGGTTACACTTTCAAGAGGGAATGAAAGGAGGACGGGGAAAGAGGGAAGGGGGAGGGATGACTCTTTGTAACATCGTCACAACTTGGGAAATGTAGTGCCCTGCACTGTCCCAAGTGGCCCCCCCACAGGGACGGAGTCTACAATAACCAGTGTCAGTAGTGTGGTATGATTATAAATCTATGTGTGCTGTATGTGTCAACTTTGAAATAATAAATTAAAAATAGATGTGTGCTGGTAGGGAGTTGTTAACAGTACTTATGTGTAATTTTAAGCCATACAAACTAAAATAAAACATATGAATGCATTCATGTAAAATGCTAGACTTAAAAAGATAAATGTAGATTATCTGTGATATGTGAAAAGTATGTTTGATGCAGGGGGTCTGGGTTACAGGAGCTTATAATGAATCAACATGGCAACCTCTGGCCATTGATAGGAGTCCATTCACGGGTATTGGCTGAGGTGTTGGACACTGCGGAGAGGTGGTTAGTTCAAGAAGAAAGCCAGAAATCAGGGAAATTCTTATTCTATCCAATTTTCTCACTCAGTGCAGATTACCTCTTGAATCAGCATTTATGTAATATTCAAATTCTTTACGCTTCTATCCATACAAATTATCCCCTTCCTTACGCTCCATGTTAGAATCTCTCACTTAAACATCTCGGCAACCACACAGTCTAAGGTTATGTTGTCTCACGAGTAGATGAAATACAGTATTGTGTAACTGCAAAAGAATAGAGTTAAGAATTATCCCTGTTCTGGTCTTTCAAACTTGACTGACACAAGGAGCAGAGAAGTACACAGAGAGAGAGGACAAAGGCACATATCAAACATCTTACAGGTCAGAGACACAGGTAGAGACAGCTTTACAGAGAAGACATCTTTGACACGTCCTGTTGCTCTGAGCGTGACTTGAATATGGTTGTTATTAAAACGCTCGGTTAGTGATTGGCTGATTATAATTTGTGGTGGCATCCGTGCTTAAATAATTGTGTATCATTTCTTCCTGAGAGAAATTGTCACTTAGTAGGGAAACAGACTGAACTGTTTCATGCTTGTGGCACACCAATAATTGTGTTTTGATTCATAAGCAAATAACTATTCATTATTATACACACATTATTAACACTGATTAATTCTTCGTACATATTCAAGCATCTCAGAGTGATCAACCAAGTAAAAATAGGGATTGTTGCTTGATGGAGTTGTAAAAGGTGACACAGGCATGTCTTTACTTGATAGAGACAGACTGCAGTACAGTCTTGTAAAACACTGTCCTTGAGTGAACAAAATTAAGAGGAGTCTTGATTGTACACAACATGCCCTCTCACCTATTGCATGCCATGAAGCAGATATTCAGTTGATAACCTAAACTTTCAAACCTAACCACACCCTACAGACAACAATTGGGGCAATAGTTAATTTTAAAAACATCAGAGCCTGTATCTATATGGTTTATGTATAAGGTAGAAATTAGCATAGTTTAATAAATTGTATGCATCTCTCTACCAGTGTGTTGCTGTTGGACCAGGGTGTGGTTGAGGACCAAGTAACTGCTCTTCTTTCTGCTCTAGTCTACCATATACGATAAGGAAACAAGAGCTGGACTTACATCCACAATGAAGAAGTCCAGCCAACACCAGGCGTTGGTGAAGTACTTGACAAAACCGTAAGCGACCCATTTCAGCAACATCTCCAGGATGAAGATGTAGGTGAAAACCCTGTCGGCATACTCCAAAATGATCCGAATGGTCTTCCTCTGCTCGATGTACACATCCTCAAAGGCCTGTGGGAGAAAAAGGTAACTTATGTCAGCCATGGTGAAGACAGGAGACAAGGAAATATTATACCTGGCGATTTACGATTCTACTGATTAAACTGTATACAGCACCACAGTTCGCTCACGGCTGATCACTGACGATGATTTACAAGATTTAGAAAAAAAAAAAACCCTGTTCTGCGTGAAATATTTCACAGCTAATGTAGATTTGCTGCAGTCTATGCTCTTATTTTGGTAGTGTTAGACATGCTCAAGAACAAGGCCTCACTCCATCCCCTGAAATAGATCCCGCGTTTGATAAATGGTACAGTCCATTAATCACAGAGGCCCTTGGCCCCTCCCCCAACCAAGCAGCTCTGAGACTGAACCACCGAACTGACTGTGCCACTGATCAACCTGTTTTACCTCCTCACTGCCATTAACAAACATTCATCTCTGTCTTTTTATTTTTAGTGAGTCATGTTCATTCAATCTTTATCCAGTTTGGATTTTCTAAAGTCAACAAAACATGTATTTCATTTAGAGACAATTTGTAGTATTATTATGGGAATGTACAGTCTGTTCCTGTGTTTGCAAAGGATGTGAACACAGGCCTCCTTACCAGGGCACCACTACTTAGAAGGATCATGAAGATGATGAGGGTCTCAAACCAGTTGTGCTCCACAATCAGATAGCAGGTCTTTCTCAGGAACCACCAGCTCTTTCCCCAGCCCATGGTGATGTCAACGTCACAGCATTTATACTTGGCCACACAAGCTGCGGACACACAAGAGAAGTTAAATCAAGTTCAGTGACAGATTCCAGCCATGTGTTTCAGTGGATGCCTTTTGTACACCTTTGCATGCATGTTGAAGTCTGTATACTGTGTTGAGTGTGTAACAGTAGCTAGGTTAATCAAGTCTAGCTTAAATCCTGAATGTTTCTGGGATCAAGTGACAACATCACAGTGTACCCTCTCCAGTGTTTTACACTTAGTTATTGTTAACCTTGCATTTTATTTTGTCAATCAGTTGGCGGTGACATTACAGTTTGGAACAACATTTTCCAAAATGAAACTATGATACTATGATCCTGTTGACAACCTGGAGCTAGGCTAATCTTGTTGCTCATATGCAACTTCAAACCACATACAGATACATACAAAATTACTGACATTAGGTAAGTAGAAAAAACCTCCCTTCAAGGGAGTTAAGTTACCAATATTCATATAAATAATCTGTAAAGTTATATGTACTTATGTATTTGTGTATTGGTTAAAGCATCATAAATAAACAGACTGACAGAGTGATAAATAGATAGAATTTCTATGGGTGAGTGATCCGTTATAATGTTCCTGTCCTTCACCCTGCCACCCTATCATTTCCACTCAGCCCAGGGGAGTCTCTGTGTTGTGGAGTGGAGATAATGGATGCAACGGGAGCTGTGGTCTCACCATCTGTCCAGCACGGCTCGGGTTCCATGTACTCCTCCACCGTCTCCACCACCACCACCTCCTCTACATCTGGCTTGATGTCGATGGTGCTGCCTTCTGATGAACTGGTGTCATCAAGCTGCAGAAATGCAGACATATGAGTACACCCAGACACACAGGGCTAAAGTCTCAGTGATTCAGAAACATTTCAGTTTTCATTGCAATCACTCATGAAGCCCTCTGGAGCTTATCAGGAAATGTAAATATGTTATTTCCAAACTGCGTTGGCGCAATCTCTAAATGGAAAAAAAAAACTCAAGTACTATTTGATCACAGATGTTTTTCCATACTGAAATGGGCACGATAATCATCGTGAACATCACATATCATCCCCATGAACACTGAAATGGAATATCAAATGGCAGATCCTCTGCTCTGAAAGTTTTCTAAATGCATTTCGTCAGGAGATGTATGTCAGCAGATAATATCCGTTTCATTTACATTGCCTGCCCACTCCAGCCACTCTAGATGACTCTATTGAGTAATGGAGTCATATTAGTGCCTGAGCAGTGCAGAGTAGCCGGCCACACCCATGAGTTTACCGCTCTGAGAGAGGAAGTTGCACGTAGCTGGGGATAGTAACAACAAAAACAACAACACGTGGCCTTTTGGAGTATCATCTATAATATTTACAGGCTGGCATTCTAAAAGTAAAAGGCGTGATTTTGTAAGTGCTTGAAAAACACGGCTTTATTTTTATGTAAGCTGCAGATTACAGTCTGTTCATTGTAATTTCCTGCCTGAATACCCATGTGGTACACTAGTAGAAGTGGATAATATATAGGCACTCTCCTCACTGACCTCTTTGCTGTTCTCATTATCCGACTCGCTGCTGAAGTCCTCCGTGTTGAGGTTCTCAAAGTCAGACTCTCCCACAGCGATGGGCACGCAGACGGTCAAATTTGGGTTGTGGATGAAGGACATGTGGTCCTCATCGATCATATACTTCCCCACGCTGCTGCCTATACCGCTGGTGGTGCCGTTACCGTTCTTGGCGTAGTCAAGGTCACGGTTGATGTCCACCCCCGTGTGATTGGCGATGCAGTTCAGCTTCTTGTCGTACATGTCGTCCAGCGGCTTCTGCTCATCCTCCATCGGCGGTTTCTTCAGCAGACTGGCCACCAGTAACCGCACCTTCGCTTTTATCCACGCAATGCCCTTCTTGATGCGCATGACTGAAATCTGCAGGTTGTTGGGCTCGCCGTCATCATCTGTCGCAGCCAGGTTGTCAGCGCTGAATGAGCTCAGCAGCAAGGCAAGGAACAAGTTCAACACCTTTGGAGACAGGACAGGAAATCAGTAACCAAATATCAACCACATCTTAATTCTTAAAAGATAGTTGGAGACACTCACCACCAGGTTGCCAATGACCATGACCATCATGAAGACGATGAGGCACATGGCCTGGCCCGCCACTTCCATGCAGTCCCACATGGTCTCGATCCACTCACCACACAGCACCCGGAAGACAATCAGGAAGGAGTGGAAGAAGTCGTTCATGTGCCAGCGGGGCAGTTCACAGTCGGCAGCGATCTTGCAGACGCAGTCTTTGTAACTCTTTCCAAACAGCTGCATGCCCACCACAGCAAAGATGAAGACGATAATGGCCAGCACCAGAGTCAGGTTTCCCAGGGCTCCCACTGAGTTACCAATGATCTTGATTAGCATGTTGAGGGTGGGCCATGACTTGGCCAGCTTGAACACTCTCAGCTGAAGTGGGGTGAGGTGGAAAGAACAGGTGGAATATGATTTAGTATTAACATTTTTGCTTTGCTGACTTGCTGCTTTCTCTAAGTGAAGTAAATACAGCAATAGTCAGGTATGTTGCATAAGATTTAAGATTTAAACTCCACATGCTAAGGCGCTAACTTAACAAGGTATCTGTTTGGGAGGGTGGTTATAAAGTGAGTGTTTACCAATCGGAATGACCGCAGCACGGACAGGCCTTCAACATCAGCAAGAGCCAGCTCCACTAAACTCAGCGTCACAATGAAACCATCGAAACAGTTCCAGGCCTCCTGGAAGTAGTAGTAGGGATCCATGGCCACCAACTTGAAAAGCATCTCCCCTGCAAAGATCCCAGTGAACACCTGGCAAGTAGGAAAGAGAACAGATTTGAACAAATGGATATGGCTCAACGTTGTGTATCACAGGAGAAGCGAGAATGTGAATGATGGACGGTGAAACATGACATTTGAGAAATGTGTTCTGATCCATTATCGGAGTTGTACATTATAAATGTTAAAGATAAATCAATCTGTAGTTACTGCATATTAATGTATTTCACCAGTAGGACACATCCAATTATTTAGAGAGGTAGAATATCTAGTTTGTGTGTGTGTGTGTGTGTGTGTGTGTGTGTGTGTGCCAGCTGCTCTGTAGTCACTAAGGATGAAATGGCACTTCTGTGGCCTCGTAACAGCTCTAATAAATTACAGAGGGTTATCCTCCGCATAATGAATAAATGCACAATGTAAATACATGTAAGGTTTGTAGGTGTGTGTGTGTGTGAGCTTGTGTGTTTGTAAGACGATGACTCATATTGCAAGGTGACCTGGAAATTTCCACCTGTACCACCCATTGGCCTTTTCTGGTAAATTATTCTGGAGCAGAACTGGTAAATAACACATTGCTGTCCCAGTTGTAAATTAGTACTGTCCATACTTACCACACACACACACACATATGCAGTAAGTGGTCAGTCATTGCAATAACTTGCACTAGACTTGTGCCCATGTCATTCGTAACACATCTCGTTTTGGGGCAATGACACAAAATATTTCAACTACTGTGATACTGAAAAGTAAAACAACGATCACAGTGCCAACACCCAGATTCACTCAGTTTCCTTAAAAAACGCCTGTAGTGAAAATGGCCAGATTAAGTTATCCGAGCCATGATTCAGGCACCATTTTAGAGCAGTTCATCGATCAGGCTCCATGAAATATTAATGCAGGCCTCCCACCAGTCAGCCAACCAGCAGAGAGCCAGACCGGTGCCACTGAAGCAAACATCAGCTCCACTCAGCCAGTGGAGAAGAAAGGGAACATGTGTGTGTGTGCATGTGAAGAAATGAGAAATTTCCCCTTTCAACTCTGAATCAGCAATGACAAAGATGCCAGATTACTGTCCCAAAAGTACACCACCTCTCTGTGAGCTGCTGAGAGGAAGAAGAGGAGATTCTTTATGGGTGAATCAGACAAAAAATAAAAGAATAAAAAAACAATTGTCACTCACCAGATTGCCTACAGACAGCATGTCTTCAAAGTCAGGGGTCATGGGGTAGTGCTCCATGGCCATGAAGAGGGTGTTGAGGACGATGCAGATGGTGATGGCTAAGTCCACAAAGGGGTCCATGACTATCAGGTTCACAATCTCCTTGATCTTAATCCAAATGGGGCAGCACTCCCAGATCAGGAATGTGTTAGAAAACTTATACCAGCATGGCGGACACTTGCGCTGAGACTCCTCCAGTTCTGAAGACATAGCGCGAATCACACATCAAAACCAAACATACTTGCGTGCTTAAGCATACCGCATGCAATGGTATCAAATGATAGAAAAAATTGTATGCATTGTATGTATCTGGTACTGTTGGATATGCAAAGCAGATAAGCAGGAAATTCATGTCAAACTAATCAACCAATGAGAGCAGCCCTAGTTAAAGAATAATGAGAGAGCAGGTTAAATAGCTGGGTTAAAGTGGCAGTACCCTCCACTAGTGTGTTGGTGACGCTCATGACACTGTTGGCCCGCTCTTTCCGCCCAAAGGAGGTATTGAGCTGGTCCACAGACACCATCAGGGAGCCCGACAGCTTCTTCTTCACCTCAACCTCAGTAGTCGGCTGTCAGGAGAAGAGGAAGAATCAAGCACCCATGGAGAGGACATGAACACCATCCCACATCACCACCGGTGGCCGGCGGAGGGAAGTGCACAACAGCATTGGCAGGAAAAAAAGTAGTCGAGGATCAGATTTTCGGGGGTTCGAGGGGGGGCAGGGCATGTTTCATTCTTTTCTATCTCAATGCTGGTTTCAAGGAAGATGTGTGTATGCTGTAAATGCATGCAGGTCTCAGCCAAAGTGGGAGCAGTGGTCTAGGGCTACTTGACCTAATTGTGTTTGAATGTAATTAGCTCATCCCGATTAAATAATAAATGGATTGTGAGATATTGTGCAAGGAGAACTGCTTCTGCATGAATGCATTTTCAGTCCTGTCATGCAATAATGAAGGCTTTGCTGCCATTGCAATATAATCATTAGGTTATTTTACAAAAAAAGTCTCCCAAATCTGGCCATTTCAACGTTACTTGCAAATGATGCTACTGTATCTTCCTACTTTGAAACCATACAACTTATATTGCAACCATCAAGTCAAGAGCATTGTAAAGAGATCATATGGAGGCAAGTAGTTCAGAGCCATCCAGTTGTCATGCATGAGCATGCTCCAAGTCAAAGAGAAGGAGAGGAAATTACAGACACCATAGCCATTGTTCTACTTGTCTACATCATGCTTGTTCTACTTTGGAGTTTAAATCTACCATGCTAGAACTAGAAACTAGAAAGAGACATGACTAAATTCACTAATGTTGACCAGTGAGAGTTTGGAAGACAGAGAAAGATAAAGACAGACAAGGACAGCAGCCCTCCTTTGTTTCTTAAATTACATTAAGGCCTGGCAGGATGGTGCGTGTTGCTTGTGGATCTGCTATGGGATATTATCTGTGTATTAGGGAAGCAAGATAAAAATGTCTGTGGCTCTACAGTGCTGGTCCCCTCTGTTTCATCCGCCTCCTACTGTAGATCTACCCACACAGGCTAGCAGAGGACCTGGATTCCTGGAGGAGGAACACATCAACACACTGGAGCATGTTAACTCATCATTATATGCTGTTTGTTAACAAAATGGTGTGTTATTACTTGGGTGAATTCAACAGGAACCACACATAAAGCTGTGTATTCAGTCTTAAGCATGGGTTTGATCTATGTGTCAAAATGTGTTCAAATATTGAAGCAACAGAGTTATAGAATCATGTATGCTTGATTGGTGCCTGTATAGTGTGAGAATTGTACATGTATGAATAAATCTGATATGAACATATTCAAAACATCCACATTCATTGTTCAAATCAAACAACAAAACTGCCTGGAAGTCACTGATAGACCAAGTCGGACTAACCTATCAAATTCAGGGTTGGCTATAGTATAATCACTATAAAATTTAATTATTTCTCCATCCTTTGCCTACAGTCGGAGGGCAGCATACACTGCAAGGGCTGGGGGAGGGAAGGCGCGAGCGCTTAGCCAAGAGATACATACGGACTTGCAAAGATGACAGAGTAGAGGGTAGAGAGCCAGAAAGAAAAGGAAACGGACGAGAGGGGGGCCATGCCTAGATAGGTCTACTCATTGACTTCCTTACACTGTCGTCAGTAGCTGCCTTATCTATTTTCACCTCAGGCAGAAGGCGTCCACCAGGCCCAGGGCCGATGAGTGACACCACGCCATTGCAATCCACCGTGCTGTTCCTCTTGCCGTGGAAGCCGCTGTAACTGCTCCGCCGGTACGGGCTGAACAGGGAACCCCGGCGCTCCTCGCACTCCTCGACCGTGCTGTGTTCATCGTCAGCGAACTCATTCTCCGAGCCCACGTCCTTACTGCGGCCCTTGAAACTGAAGATGCTGCTCTTGCTGTTATGGCGGGACAGGAAAGGTGAGCCCGGTATGCTGAGGAGGGACTGGAAGGAGGAGGAGGAGGTAGAAGAAGGGGGAGGAGAGGAGACATTCGTGTGACTGATGTAGCCCAGGGTGTTTCTGAATTACAATTGATTGCACCATCATTTTTATGCTGTTTGTCATCAGTTCCGGAGGTCAGGATGAAAGGCAACATCTGTGGGAAATTTAATGCAACCAGGGTGCTTTTCCCTGCGGAGGCATACTCCGCAGGAGCAATCATGTGACTTAATAAACAGGAGGGAAATACATAATTAGGTCAGTGATATCCCACACTGTCAAGGTCACATTATACACACAGGACAGAGATACAGGCAGCTGACATGGACACAACATGGAGAGGAACGTGAGTCATGACAACATCAATCCGTGCCGCTGCTAGTATTGATCTAAATATGATTATAGCCGCACACCAGAGCACACTAGCTCAACTGAAATCACATTTTTTGACAACAGCCCTCTGCCTTTGCCGATGATGAACGTAAGGTAAAAAAGTAACCGCCACATGTCACATGAGTGATTGTGTTCAAAGTGTTGGATAAGGTCAGTACACCTTGTTATCCTCTTTGATGAATACTACACTATAAAACATATAAAAATACATGAGCCAGTGGAAGACAAGTGAGGTAAAAACAAAGCTGCAGAATTTCTCCCTCTGAAACATTCATGTAATAACTGTGAATAATTCAGCACCTGGACATGTGCTTCTGTATCTCTGGCCACTATATGTTCCTCTGTATGTGAGCTCATGAAACACCACATTGTACAGTAGCAGCACTCTCAATCTGAAATATTCCTTCTGCTGTGCAGCCACATTATTGGCTGACATCTATGTTCTATTCATAGAGATAAGAAGAATCCCTATTCTAATTCTGTTGTTATGGTCTTGTTTTGTCAGCCTCATAAAGCTTAGAGGGTCACTTCAGACTTATTGAATGTACCTTCTCAATGTTTGAATCTGCACAAATGAAATTCCGTTCACCATCTTTCAGGAGTGGAAAGAAAAGAAAGATGCCTTCCTCACCTGGTTCATAATGGAAGACTTTCGACCCAATCTGTTATCAGGGAAACGGAAGCGACTCCTCTTGCTGCCGTCGTCCGACTCTGACTTGACAAACTTCTCGCTGTCGCCCTTTTCTTTCTCCTGCTCTTTCTGCCGCCACTTCTTCTTACGGTTGCGGCGCTCTTTGGCACTCTTGGAGCTGAGCTTCGACATTTCGGAGGAGCTGCACGACAGGCGCCCTCCTCCATCGTCCTCCACCGCGTCCTCTGACACTGTGCCCGCAGAGGTTGCCATGGCAGCAGTCTGCGAAGAAACACACGAGTAAGGTCAGAACATTGATCTGACAGGATTCAGGATTTAAATTCAGCCTCCGTCCTGCAGAGGACCAACCTGGGCTTCTTCCTGCTGTTTCTTGAGCTGCTCCAGCATGGCCTTGAATTCCTCCTCTTTCTGCTGGGCCTCCTCCATGGTGGCCTGGTTCTGCTCCTCATAAGCCATGGCCACCACAGCCAGGATCAGATTCACCAAGTAGAAAGATCCCACAAAGATCACCAACACAAAGAAGATCATGTAGGTCTTCCCTGCCGCCCTCAGGGTCTGTTAGGAGGCAGTGCAGCGAGGAGGGTGGGGGTAAGGGGGGGGGAGAGAAGAGCAGAGACACTCGTGACATCTGATCCATGACCTAAACCCCTGCGTCAAGCTCAGTGTCGACCTCACTGCTCATCACACTTCACAGTGACTCATCAGAAATAAACGGAGTCAGCTGTTGGTGGTGGTGGGGGAGGGGGCAGATTTGGCCTGATTGGGCATTTCTGGTCATGACAATCAACTCAGCATAAATGTCCATCGCTTCCTCTGGACAGCAGATTTGACGAGGGGACGCAAACACACCTACAGTCGAACGCTTATTTCTTGTTTCAATACTGCAACACTGAAATGGTCTCACACAATGATGAATTCATACACAACCATCTATTCTTGGTCCACACCGGAAGAATCTTACACCCTGTGCTCGTTACCATTCTCAGCATGCGCTCAAGGTTGTGTTGTTCATCAGGGAGAGCCATGAGATATGCATTTTGACCTACTTTTCTATGCACACTATACCAGTGCACAGCCAACAACAATTTCTATGGATTGGGATGCTATCCCCAGTGGATGATGGTAAGTGAGGAGCCCGAGCTGCAGAGGCACAGCAGAAAAAATGAGAACATTCTGGAAGAATCTTACTGTAAATACACAGTGACTACCTTCATTTTCACACAGGTATATAACAAGCCTTTGATAAATCTACAAGCAAATAGACATGTTTCTTATTTTATTGTGTTCACCGACGCATTTGTGTATTTTTTTAGTGCAACAAAAGACACAACTGAATTAAAACGTTCCCACTCTTGTAAAGGCGAACTGTTGTCTTCAGGGAACAGAGGAAAAAAGAAAGGACTTCCTGGGATAGATAAGTGAAATTCCCTCACACATCAATTATGAATGTGGTTGACATGTATTGCTGAAATGTGTATACAACACTGCATTCCCAACAAGAGAAGCACAAACTGATCAAGTGTCTAAAATGTAGTTGTTAAGTTGTACACATAAGCGAATCTCATGTGTACTAAGACGTGAGCGTGAGCAGGTAAAAATCATCAGGGGGTGAACAACAGGATCCTATTTACTTTACTCAGCCATGTCATTTTCATTTCTGAACATCTGACAAAGAACATTCAACACCAAACGTAAACATGGCTGTGTAATCGTTTTCCTAAAGACACAGTGCACAATAGCAGAGAGAGCTTGTAGTTGGAAGTTGAATTTCAAAGATGGGACCAAAAATAGACGTATGAGCTGCGATGCTTCCATCAGGTCTCATCTCCCTCATTGGCCATACTGTAATCCTGAGCTGTTAATATTTCATACTTTCTCCCTTCCACTCGGCCTCCATATGTGGAGGCAGGAGCAGCATCTCCACCATTTTGGAGAAGCTTTGTTAAGAACAGGCTGACTGACAGACAGACAGCATGACAGAGACTGAGGTCAATCAAAGTGGGAGCGGGGAGGGAACATGGAGGTGCGCTTTATTAGAACTAGAAGCAGAATGACCCACCATTTTCTATCCGAGAGGTGGAGTTACAGTACGCACATTAACTGTGTGAATCGGTGGAGGAGATGAGATTGTATCAGAGAGACTGGTTCAAATGCAGCAGTGGCTATTTTGAACAAATTACAGTTTTGGCATAAATCTACAGGCAAAAGTTTTCCTTTTAATAAATGTCAAATAAAAGTGCCCATTATATTTTCTGAGAGCCCAAGGTGCCATATTTTACTGGCTTTTTGTATGAAACAAAACATTTTTGTTAAACACATCCCTCACTGTGATTAATTTTTGTAATTTTATGGACTAATCAATTAACCAATCATTTCACACCTCTATGCAGCTCTATGATAATATGCAGTAATATATGAGGACTGAGGACAAGCTGAACTTGTTGACACATCAGCTTTACCAGCATGTAAAGGTTTTCCCAGAAGTCCTGTGTCATGAGTCGGAAGAGAGCCAGGAAGGCCCAGCCGAAGCTGTCAAAGCTGGTGTAGCCATAGTTTGGATTCCTCCCAGCTTTCATGCATGTGTAGCCCTCCGGGCAGCGGCTGAGAGGTGGGGTGGAGAGAGAGAGAGATAGATAGAGAGACAGAGAGAGAGGAAGGGAGTGAGAGAGAGAGAGAGAACAGGGCACCAGGCCCAAAAATGACTCAGCACTATTTACTTATAATGTAATCTGACTACAGGCAGATAGAAGAGCTACAGCAGGTCTTGGATGAGCAGCATTTGGGGGACGGCAGAGAAGGCAACTCACCCAGAGTCAGAGCTGTTCCCACAGAGAAGAGCGTCCGACTGGCCAGGCAGGAAGTAGAAATTGGCTGAAGGAAAAGCAAAAAGCCATAATGAGTCACTTTGCTCACACTTTGCTGCAGCCACATGTGTTTATTCTGCAACGGTCTGTGTGTCTGTCCATTCAGTTCGATCTCTGTTTTCAATTTGCTCACACACTTTCAATTCAGCGCCGTTCATTTCAAACCATTTCCTTTCATCTATCCAGTGCCAAAATGACATATTGTTTTCTTGTTCCAGCATATGGGCTGACTCATAGTCTTACACTGATGCCAGCTCACCGTTGGCGACGCCTTGCCTCTACTTACTTTCGTTCATGATGTACTCATCCCAGTCGAAGCCTTTGCTGCCGTTGGCCAGGTAGTTCTCGGTGGAGTTGATCGGCCAGATCACACACTTGTGGCGCAGGTTTCCCATGAAGAGCTGGAGACCGATGAGGGCAAAGACGCTCAGGCAGAAGACAGTCAGGATCATCACATCCGAAAGCTTCTTCACAGACTGGATCAGGGCACCCACAATGGTCTTCAGGCCTGGGGGGCAGCCACGCACACACGTACACAAACCATGCAGGTGATGCAGGAGCTGCTGATGCTCCAGGTATGAATCTTTGGAGCATCTACTTCTACTAGAAATGATCTTTTATAGCTAATACTGCTAATATGCTAATCCCTTTTAGGGATCTATCACTGGGAAATATCCAGTTTTGACTGGATTTAGGGGGAACACTGTACTGTTTCATATAAAATGTAATTATGTGATTAAAAGAATAAGAATTTTATTACATTAGTTAATGATCAATGTAAGAATATATATATATATATATATATATATATATGCGCGCGCGTGTGTGTGTGTGTATGTATAGTGTTAATTTGCGATTGTTTTATGTGCAGGAGAACATCCCAACAAAAGGGGAGAATTTATATGACTGAAATTTAAACTGGAACAGGTTTTAAATTTTTCAATATAGGTAGTAATACATTTTGGACAAAACTGACAGATTACATACATAACATCTCTAGAAACAAAACAAACAGGAAATATTTAGGAGCCTTCCCACTCTTTTCAGATTTATCCAGATTGGAAAATCAATCAATCAATCCAATCAAAATTTCAACACAAGAAATTTGCATTTTACTGCCAATGTTAGACACAATGAAAAAGAGGGGGGAGACTGTAGAAAAGTGAGAGGAAATCCATAAGGATAGAGAGCACAGCAGCACAACGAGGGGCCATGAGAGGGAGGCACAGGCAGGGGGGCTGGAAACCACATGCAGGTCATTTAAACTCCAAGGCTGAACAGGAGCAATTCAATGCCAGTGCCAGTGTGGGCACTTTCTTGAACTGTCTTGTGTAAGGTGTCATTAGGAAAGCACTGACTCCCCATACCGCGACCCTGCAGTCTGTCTCATCCACAGTTTCACTAAAGACAAAATCGGTTTACCTTCCGGACAGGCATCCTCTGGCAGCGTTCACATGGGTCCACGAGGAACTCAAACATGGAAACAGGATGACCCGCACCCCTTTTTCTGTTTGGCCTTTACAGTTACAGTGGGCTTTACCACCTGTACCTATTGTGCCTACTTGTAAAATATAGTCTAAATTTAGGCTTACACATTCAAAATATCTTAGTAAAAGCTCCTTTAGCTTGGCAGAGCAAAGTAAGACAAACAAAGAGTTACGCTTATTTAAATCAAAACAACTTCCTAATCTAGAAATACATTGGAAGGTCCCATGAAGCAAATTAAATGAACACATATTGTAATATCAGTTGTGTCAAGGTATTATTTTAAGATACCCATATAAACTGCCCTTCACAGAACAGGAAATACTCTTAGCTGGACTAAAACTACACTATTAAAGCAACATTTTCTCCACTCCAGTGCTACAGGCCTTGATGAAATACTGTTACAGAAATAGTTTGACATTTTGGGAAATACATTAATTGCTCTCTGGCAGAGAGTTAAATGACACTCTCAGATTTGGCAATTAAATATAAAGCTACAGTTAGCAGCTGGTTAGCTTAGCACAAAGACTTCACATGTTATCTATCTCGATTGTTTAATCTACATAAAAACAGGTGTGTGTACACAACAAGTTTGCCATTTTACAGCAAATTATTACTATTTCTTAGATGGCAAACTAATAATTTAGCGTCTTTCTGGCCAGATTTAGCAGCAGTATGTTCATTCAACCAATCAGCAGCCAGAAAGAACTAACAATCCTAACAATCAATCATTTTCCCCCAATGTTTTGGGAACTCCTTCTTCCATTTTTTATTTATAGGGGGAAAAAAGCTGCTACAAATTCATGAAATTATATAAATTAGAGGCAAATAAGAATAAGATTCCATCCATATATTATGTAAATACACATATTTATCTATGAACCAGGTAGTAAAATAAAAGAAGGTATAAGCTTATTATTGTAATCAGCAGAACAGCAGCACATATACTGCAATTAATGTTCATAACTACCCAATCTCCACAGTCAATATAAACAAATACACTTCCCATTATTGTATTATGGCTTTTTTCATGATTAAAAACTGCTTTTTTAAACAAGCAATGTTATTCAGGGATTCTCAAATGAATGATGGTAAATGATTCCATTGAACAGACCAGCTTTACTAAAATGTTAGTTCCAAGTTGAGGAAGGGTGAACTTATCCATACCCACTGGTTTTGTAACTGTGCTTATTCCTCAAAGAATTCTGTCTTTCTGACTAGTGATACGTAATTGTGAACATTTGAATTACAGTTTTGGTCTCAGTTTCAGAATCATTACATCCCTGATACTGATGAGATGATGATGCTACTTTCTACTGAAAATAATTGGCAACGCTGATGGCAACTATTCAGAGCCATAAAACAGTCCTGCACATAACCTCCCACATACAAGTGCAAATTGGAATTTTTACATTTTTTAATGGATTAGACAAGAAGTAAAACAATATAACATTAATTAAAGGTGCTAGTAGGTGGATTGTGACATGAGAGTGGTAACGAGCGGTAACTCCCTGCCAAAAAGCAAAAAAGCATATTTTCCAAAATGTCCAACTATTACTTTAAATACAGACTAAATCAAAATTTGATTCCTTTTTGTTTGCACTTAACAAGGATTTCTTTTTTTCAGATCTCGCAGTGAATGTGTCACTTTAACAAAATCCATCCATTGTGGTTCTTTTGAGTGAGCACGACATCTGCTCAACATCCTCTATCAATAGATAGATAGATGTGCGGCCAGTGTCACTCAAAAAGGTCAATAGGTCATTCAACCATCCCATCTGCGTCCCCAACCTCTACAATGTGAGCATACCATTTCTTTTTTTCCGTGTGGTATATCATTCAAGTAGGTTGTAAAAAAAGAGAAAAAAAAATCAATAATCAAACTAAAAACAAAAGAGGGCAAATAAAACTTTCAATGCCATTTGTCAGCCAAGCTCTTGGTAGGCTAATATTGTAAAAGCAAGTGACTGAAAAGCATCATGCAGCATAAGAGATATGTTCACAAACTAGGCTTGGCAGTCTTCATACATAAATAATTGGTGTATTCTGTGGGATCTCTCTAAGAGCTATGCCATTTCTCATATGAACATCAACATATACAAGGTTTGTTTTCAATCCCAAAAACATGGGATCCTCTAGTTCCAATTCAATCTCTGGTTATAAATGTGCAACAAAATTACTGTTCTTTAATTTCACTAGCACATTCATTTTATAATAGAACAACTACAAGGGATTGCTGTCAAATTTGAGAAGCTCTTATCTACTCTTAGCTGATACATACCACTCGATCTTAATATGATAGTATTCTTTCGACAATTTTCTTTGATACGGAAAAGGGCATTTTCTTAATCTGAAAGCTGGTGAAAGGAGTGGGTTAAGGCTATTTGTAAAGAGAGACACAGCTGCCTTGGAAAGGAGCCTCGTAATAAAAAGTGCTACTGGGGCAGAAGAGAGTGCAGACACTTTGGATGGCCCTAGAGGAGACTGCAAAGCCTATCAAAAATGTATTAGTACCATTTTTGATAATTTTGGAGGAAAAATAAATCAAAAAATGGTTGTCTCCAATTCTTTAGTTGTTGCTTAAATCATAATCGTAATCATAATAATAGTGAGTAGAAAAGAAAGGGTGAGAGGATCAGCCTTAGTGTTTAAACTGAGTCTCACCTGGAATGACAGAGATAGTTTTCAATGCTCGGAGAACTCTGAATGTTCTCAGCGCAGATACATTGCCCAGGTCCACAAACTCTGTTATATATCTGAAATAGGGGAAGGATCACACACAGAACAAACACGATGACAAAAACCACACACGCCAAGAGCACAACACCACCGAACCAGGAGGAAACGACGCCACTCACAGAGCCTGTCCACTGAGGAGAAGGGTGGAAGGTAAAAGGAAAGAAAGACACACACACCTAACACCGACCCCGCCCCACCGTCCCCCGCCCCATCCTGTCTTACCTGGAATTACAGAAATAGTTTTCAATGCCCTCAACACCCTGAACGTGCGCAGAGCTGAGACATTGCCTAGGTTTACAAACTCTGTTATATACCTGCAGGATCAAACCACAGTTACAACAGCTCATTATTTACATGCAAATATGAGGTGAAAAAGATAAATTCACACACAGATGGGCTACCTGACGGCACTACAAACAATGAAGATGCTGTATTTCACATGGCGCTGATGATTTTTGGGTATGTATTTGCTGACATGGAGGCAGGTAAATAAACTGCAACGTGACATACAGTCGATGGGGGATGGGGGTGGGGGGGGATACTGGGCCTTATATTGGATGTTGCAGACTCCGGCAGATTGAGAGAGAAAAGGTGAATGAGAGGGAGAATTAGATGACAGGAGGAAGATAAGTTGGATGAGGTGTGGGTGTTGTCAGGGAGGCCGCGGAGTGTCAGATGGAAACCTTCAATTCCCAAAGAGAAAGACCAGAGGAGTCTCAGATCAATGGCGGAAACACAGAAGATGGGTTATCAGACAGAAAAGGAAGAAAAAAGAAAGAAAGACAGAAAGATGAACAATCATCTGTAGCACTGAAAGCTCACTCTCTTTCCCCACCCTCATTAATAAAACAATGGCAATATTTGTGCACATGATTTCATTTCATCATCCACTGACAGTTTGATCACAAGAAAAATACTTACGCCATCGAAATGACCATGAAATCCAGCCAGTTCCATGGATCTCTTAGGAATGTAAACCCGTCTATACAGAATCCTCGCGCGGTGATTTTTACAAGAGACTCAAATGTATAAATTCCCGTGAATGTGTACCTGAAAGACAAAAGCGTTGACAGAATCAGTTCGCCGAGCTTGATCAAAGCTCACTCCTATCTGAATGTCTGCACCCTCGTTAGCTGTTGAGACACCCAGGAAATGACACAGCTGAGTGTGGGGCAGAGGATAAATTTGGAAAGATAGTGTTAGATAAAACTGTATTGTTTCTGACTATGCAAATATGTTTTTTACAGAAACTATAAATTGGCAATACAGTTTCTAACCTGTAGATTTACCACTAGAGACAGCCCAAGTTTGTGTCTCTCATATACTACCATAACATTTCAGTCACTGTCGTACTAAATTGTACCAGAGTCGACAGCCATGCTAATAGTCATGTGAGGCTGTACATAGGCACAACAGTGTTTTGAGCTAAGTGCTAACATCAGCATGCTAATGTGTGCTCAGTGACCATGCTAATGTGCTAACATGTAGCAGGTATAATGTTTACCATTCTGCGTTTTCCAAAGATGGCTTACTATATACTTTTCAAATCTGAATATAATCGGAGGCACAAACTGGGGCTATCTGTTAACATGCATTTATACCAGTGAGTAAATACAATAAAAGTGTACTTACTCTACTTGTTTTGACCACTCGGGAGGATCACTAAAGGTCATGAATATACAGTTGGTCAAAATAGTACACATAATGATCATGCTGAAAAGAGTGAGGAGCAGGTTAAGGAAAATGTGGATTAGAGAGGCAATCACAAATATCATAGACGTGATAAGCATCATCAGAGATAACTGAAAACATACAGCACAGCACTAAAATATCTACAGTGCATACATGTAATGTGATTTCTTTGGTCCAGTAAGCCCTAACAGACTGAAACATCTAAAGGGTTAATGTCATTAAACCTACTCATAGCACTTAACAGAAGGTGGTTATGTGTGCCCAGTACCACAAAGACCATTATTTTACCCATGAAATATTTAAATGTTAGTGGAAATACAATGACACAACCAAAACTACAGTACCTTTTAAAGCAGAAAGGCTTTCAGTGCAGAAAGGTTCACGCTCAAAACAAACAAGGAAAACCCCAGAATGTAAAGCTTTAAAAGCAGCCGGTGAGGTCAGTTATAGCTGTGGCTTGTGGCTAAGAATGGGTGGAAATTAGATAAAGACATATAATCTGTATTGTTCAGAACAGAAAATACAAAAGGTGGAGAAGGAGATGATGGTCTACACTACCAACAAGAGTATATTTCTCATGGTGGAAGGTGCAAATGTGCTGCTAATATAACACTATTTTGATAACTGTGTTTTCAGTGATACCAAATATTTCCATACAATTGGACAATTTCAGCTGAAATACTATAAGAATATAATTTTAATACCAGCACATGCTTTCAGTAGAGAATTATACACATACATTTATCCCATTAAATATGATTAGGGGCAAATAGTTAACCCCACTCATTATATAAAATGGCACTTGATCATTAACAAGTGGGTTGCAGCAGCTAGCAGAATAATATTATAGTATAGAGGTGTATGTTTGGATCTCATTTGTAAAATTGATGTGGTTGTGTTCTAATGTATTCATTTTAGTCCTGTACAGCTCCATATTCACTATTCCTCTCCCAAATATTCTGTTTTACTTAAGCTAAAGACACGAACTCCTGTTTCACTGGGGCTTTAACATTTAAAGTTGGGATAGTTTGTGGTAGAAGTACATTTGTTATCATTCATTTAGACGTGGGATGACATTAGTGTTGTTACAAGTCAATTACGTGTACAGACAATACTTGACATTTGGGCGACCTCTAACTGCGTAAAGCCTTTTGTGGCTCCAGAGGGAGCTGCACAAACATCTGATAAATAGCTTCGAGTGATGTCAACTGAGGCAGTGTCGGTTGCGTCTTAAGACTACTAAGTTTGAAAATGAAGGAAAATCTGTTGGTGTGACTTAGAGAGAAAAGGAAAAAATGGTATTTTGGTTCTACTGCATTGATTGTGTTGCTGTTGTAGCTGTAGCCAGTGGATCGTTGCTGGGTGGGCTCCAGTATCAACTGGGGATCAGTTTCAATGTCATTTTCATCAAGTGGTAAATTAATAGACAGATTTGATCTAATTTGTGGAAAAGTTTCTTCAATCGGCTGCATTTTGTTATCTAAAAACTTTCCTTCCACCTCTTTGTTTGGCAGTTCTCTGTACATAGAAGGGAGGGGGACAACCTTCAAATGTTCAGTCTGGGTACTGAGATGGATGCCACAGTGTTAAACCATAACAGGCTTATTGAGGAGTTCTGGCTTGGTTTACTGCTAAGGATGACTCATCATTTGTGATAGCCTTTCTGTTCAATGATAAAATGGCTACTGCATGGCTTCCTATTGGCTCTGCCATGTAAGGAAGTCCTCTGACTGACTCCGACTGTAACATACTGAGCGTCTCTGTTCTCCCCTGGAGCAACAGTCATGGGAAACATCAATAGCAGAATGAGCAGAAAGACAGAACATATCACAATGAATAATACACGTGAACAGGAAACTCTGCTGTTAAGACACTTTTGCAAAGGATATGAATGTATCAAAATTTTAATAGCTACTCGCCTAACCGGATTAAAAGGACTTATGAAGTACAAGGCAGGTGTGGCACTAAAACGGAAGATTGTCTTCCCTTTATTTATCACTATAAATGTCTGTGGAGAGAAGAAAAGGAGAAAGAGACAGTATTAATAAATAACAATCAGATTAAAAAAAACACATTCCGTACAGATTGTAATTAAAAACATCCACCAAAAGCAACTGAATTTGATACAAAAACCAGTATGTCATCCCATTTCATGTATTGTGAATATGTTCTCTACATACATTTACCTCAGTATACATTACTCATTAACATATGAGTTTATTTATAAAACATAATATATGTGCATTTGCTCATTAAGTAGAACACTGTGCATTTTGTGTCGCATAAAATGATCCGAAACATATCTGAACAGAGTGAAAATGGCTGCCAGGATGTTTCTAATGTTGGTATGTTGTCCCAGTCACTCAGATCCTACCCATCACAGCTTCGGCGGTTTCAAGCAAAGGAAACGAGCAAAAACCGAGAGGAGCTGGCAAGCCTCTTTCTGTGGATAGCCTCATAATTGTTTAAATAAAACATGGCAATTTGTATGAAACTTTAATGAGGCATGATGCATTTGCACAAGTGATATGGGCCCTTGTGCTTTTAACAAGGCCTCCCTCACTACATTAAGCCCTGCAGAGCCACCAGCTCGGTGCTGAGGGCTGGAGACAGTGAAGTCAGGAGGGAGGGAGAGGAGGAGGAGGAGGAATGAGCAAGAACGAGGAGGAAGAATGGGAGGGGAGACTTACAGTAAGAGACCTCATCCTGTCGGTGTCACGTGACTCTGACATGTATTCTCTGCACTTCCAACAGAAATGAGGTGCACGTTTAAGATGTTGTTTACAAGAAATGTAAACATGCCGAGGAGGAACATGGAGTCGAAACAAAGAGCCTCTCCGCCTCAAGGAAGAGACACAGCTCTGTCACATGTGACCTTATGATATTAATTTGACTAAAATCTACAAACAACTCAGATCAAGCAAGTGCAGCACAACATGATTAGATAATCTTACTCTCCGGTTACTATTACAGGTCAGAGCAGCAGCCTCCCCCCTGAGTGTTAATATGCTCATATATATATATATATATATATATATATATATATATACTGTAAACACTCCCAGTCAGCACTATGGTCAGCTTTAATGACACACTTGGAAATGTCCCAATTGCCAGTGGCATGACATTTCTGTTAAATGCAACCAGCACACACATACTGTATGTTGTGTGCACATGCATGACTGATACACGTAACCGAATGCGTGCACAAACCAGCACGCGCAAAGCTCAAAAACAAGCTACCGATGATGCCATCCACACACACACACACACACACACACATATACACATGACCGCTATATATGTAGTGAGTCTTTTTTTGTAACGCATGACTAAACTGCTGCAAAGCTACTGAAAATTTCATAATCCAAGAGCTGAGCAAAGAGCAGAGCGAGAGGAGAGGAGAGGCAGGAAAACGGGGGAGATGGAGAGCGAGTGAAGCAGACGGGCAGGCAGCAACTGTGGCAGCAGCAGGCTGAGGAGAAACAGGACAGAGGGAGCCAGAGCGAGAGTGGAGCTGGGCAGAAGACGGAGAAAGAGGAGGGGAGGGGGGGGATGGGCGTGAGAGGAGGAGAGAGAGAGAGAGAGAGAGCAGCTTTGACACAGAAGCTCCAGCCATCAGGCAGGGCTGCAGCATCTGCATCCATGAGGGCCACAGCAGCCATTCAAAGAGCCCCCTTCTTTCAACCCCTGGTAAATGGCAAATGGACTGAGTTTTATGGCGCCTTTAGCCCAAGAGCCTCACATTCACACACACACATCAATACAGCAATGGCGTAGGGCTCAGCTGCCATGCTAGGTGCTAACCTGCTCTGGTATTCCTCACATGCCTTTTCCCTGTTACTGCCTTCTTGCTTCATAAAAAATGTTTGCATTCTTCTTTTTAAAAAACTGTTCTCTTCTCTTGAGGAAATATGATTTTCTCTAAATATGCAAATGATTTTGAGACAAGCTGACGGGTTCTTTTTTTAATGTAGCTTATGTCACAGACTATCTCTAAGATAATATCACTGTAAATATTCATCTTTAATCCACACAGAGGAGGAGAGGTGAGCAGATCCTCTGATACACATACACAGGCATGGTGGGGAGAATGATTTTATTTAAAAAAAAAAAAAATCTTAGATCCTTTCATTAAGGATCTGTAGTATTTCTGTGAAAATTTTCGCCCCCAGCTCTTCCCCAGCAAAACACATTTCAGTGAAGGTGGCTGCAGCAAGAAGGAGAGCTAGCGCGCTCATGCATCCTTGCACATGTCATCCATTTCATCCCTGTCCTCACTTCATCTCTCCCTCCCTTCTTCTGTTATTCCCTCTTTCCCATATCCTTGAAAACGATCTGTTCCACCGGCCTTTGTGCACTGACACTGAGCTTGACCCGGCCTGGCCCAGCCCAGCCCGGCTCAGTTCAGCTCAGTGTGGCACAGCCCCACTCAGGCCACCGGCAAGGCGGGGGGAGGGCTGGATGCTGCGTCATCACCCAACCCAGCCTGCCAGCCCTCTGTCCCGGCTATGACACAATATAAAAGAGCCACCACTGAAAGATTTGTGACAAAGAAGATGAACAGCTTTCCTTGACGCTTATTTCACTGCATCTCCCCCCCTCCTCCTCCTCCTCCTCCCCCCCTGTGAGAAACGTATCCAGAACTGGCCTGCCGCCTCCCAGTGACAAAGACATACAGAGCAACGTTCTTCCATCAAGGTCACCACCTGATCTGACGTCACGGCTGCTCGAGCTGCCAGATCCTTAGCAGCATCGGCTCCCTTTGGCATTAGAACGAGACTAGATCGAGGGCCATAATTAGATTTGCCTGAAGCAGAGAGCGGACGGGACTAGCTGGAGAGGGCAGGCGCAGGGACGAAACAAAAAAAAAAAAAAAACAGAAAGAAGTTTCTATGACAGCAACGTGCAGACATGTGAGAGAATAAAAGACAAGTTGCGAGCTGTGTGCTGGTGAGCGAATTCATCAACAGTCCCACGTATTTCGACTGGACATGTTTGCCATGTGTCATCTGAATCGTGTCTCCTCCTTGTGCACTGGACTGGTGCGTTACATAACAGTAAAGACAGGGAGGTATGAGACAGAGACAGACGGAGAGAGAAGAAACGCAGATCCTGTGCACTTACATGTACACACACACACACACACACACACACACACACACACACACACACTGTATCTAAACAAACCCCTTCAGCTAATGATGATGACTAAACAGATTATTATAAGCTTGTTTTTTTCAGGTAGGACTTGCAGTATTTTAAGGTATACTGTGTGGACTGTGAGTTATACAACACTGTTGTCAAAAGTGCAGCAGTATTTAAAAAGAATATGTGATTGGAGGAGACCGTTTTGAATAAAAATGCCAATTTCATTACATAATTCTTTGTTAAAAATAGACAACAAACGATGTTACCATGGCAGGAGATTTTAGCCTCGCTGCTCAGTCCTGCTACAAACATGCAGGCATTAAACTGACCTCAGTACACTTTGCATCTTCATTAATGCTTAAGTGAAGGACAGCCATTTTACGATAAAGTATTCTTGCATCTTTTTAAAGTAACAAACAGGTTCACACTGTTTAAGAATACAGGAGCACTACAGCATGTAGATGGCTCAGATTTTCCAAAATGGCTGCAAATTTCAAGGAAGTTTTTAACGTTCCTGAGCGTTCATTTCACTCTTTATCAGTAATGACCTCTGTATATTTTATCATTTTTATCCAGGGGCAAATTGGTCCAGCAAGGGCAAGGACACAGTCATGCAAAATGCATAGAGTCTCCTTTAACAGTTTAGGTTGACAGGTACACATGATGGTGATATTCAGAGACTCTCAAGGTCACCCAGCCGTCCTCACACTGAGTGTCAGACATGACAGAAACCCCAGAGAGACACGTGTCTCCTCTAAGACAACCAGAATCCTCACAGCCCACTGCTGCCACTGCCGCTGCCGCTGCTGCCTTTCTCTCCTGCCACAGATTAATTTTTAGAACAATTAGAAAAGTTCGTCATGTGGAACAACAGCCTTTCAACAGTTACCACATCTGACCTTTTCCCCAAAGCCCCCATGAGCACATCAGAGATACGCCAACGTCCCACTCAACAGCTCGAGTGCTCAACTCTCACGCTCCCCAAAGGTCTTCGAGGAGGAAAACGTAATTACATTCTGCAACCTAATCACGAAATTAAAATAACTGTAAACACAGCCCACCTGGAAGCCAACCATCACAAACCACGCAAACGTCTCTGTTGCGTCTGCGTAAGTTCCAGCCTTTATGTATGACTCACCTCGACATCACGAGGCTACTCATCTACTGACCATTAAGTGAAATATTAATATGGATGTTTGGGCTCAACTGTTGAGCATCAAACATAGAAAACACCACCAGAATTACTTGTTACAGCTGTTTAAAAAGAAAATGAAATGAAATAATTCAATAAAATGAGCATTCTTTCCTGTTGACATAAAACTTAAATTTCAATAATATGGGGATTAAAATGCTCTCAAACACCTCACAGACATTGTTTTCTTTTTTTATTAAAATGAGTAAGAATGATTAATGATTTCCAAATCTCAAAAAACACTGATTTTGCTATCAGGGTAAAAGCGTTTAAACAGGATATAAAGGTAAAAAGGCATGCACAACAGCTGGACAGTTGCAGTGATGTAAAGTTGTCATATTTTGACATTGTGATAATGCAGGCAATGTTACTGCTGTTTTATAGAATATATGGTCGCAATTTGAGATTTTGGAAGCCTGAGAGAGAGGGACAAATACCTTTTATAAACTGGGCTGGGCATTGTTTTAAATGGTTCAGTACTTGTGTCAATAATGTGACTTTGTTTCAGGACACATACTTACTTTGGTAAGTATAAAGGCCTTTGATACATTAACAGTGTTGAATTGTGTCTCAACACAAGCTGCCATAGAGTTAAATGACCAGCCACAGTCAGAAACATCCTTTGGTCTAAACAGTTCTAGTTAATTTGAGTTGATAACTTCATCGTGTATGCGTATGTGTGTGTGTGTGTGTGTGTATCAGGACTTTGTAAACTCACTTTTTGAGAGTTCAGGTAGTATGGGTCCAGGTCCTCCAGTGGTACCGCCACCATTCCTGGAGGGATGTCGCCATAGATGTAGGGCAGACTCTTCCCAGCCTCCAGGTCGCTGTTGGGCTTGGGCTTGTTCTCGTCATCGTCGTCACGGTAGCTGCTGTCCTGCTTAGGTGGTTTCTTGTTCTTCTCCTCATTGATGCGCTGCTCAAGGGCCGCCAAAGATTCCACAGTAAACTTCTTGAAGCTATCAGGTCCTGGCGGTGCAAGAAGGGGTGCAGCCATGTTTTCATCCTGCAGCTACTTGGTCTTTAGGTTTGTACCATCCACAGTAACAGTTCTGCAGGAGGAGCAGACACAAAGAAGGAAGGTCAACCAACAGGCTAGGCTTGCATCTAGTTCATGACTTCAAAAATTATTTTCTGAAAAATAGAGCTCACATCTGATATGTTGAGAGAGTAAAGACCATCTGTTCTTTTTAAAAACAGCTATAAACATTAACTTCACAGCAATGCTCCAAAAATTCTTCATGAAGAAAGAGGTCTGGTACATGTGATCACAAACACCCAGATGCATGTTCACACAGTTACACACATCAACACACATTTGGTTATGAAGTCCTGATGATAGAAGTATGACTTAGAGGTAGAAAAATACAACACATCCACTTTACTAAATGTAAAATATTTGATTCTGAATCTTCTGGAGTGAAAAAAAATGACTGTAGATAACATTAAGTACTACAAAAATGGCTGCCAAAATGTTGCAGCCTCACCACTTTATTTATTTACAACATGTGCATTTTACAATGTGCTGGTTTCCTTTGATCCAAATTAATTGACTGTTCGATAAAGAAAGGTTGATACTAATTGTCCCTGATTGCAAAAGAACATCTGTCCATCCACAATAAGATGCTGGAATGTTTAGTTGAAACATTATTTCAGTCGTAAAAAAAAAAGGTTTATCTTGTATAACATTTTATATTCTGTGCACACAGGTACAATTTTAAAACAAACTAAGCTAATTACATCCTTACATGTGTAAAGAAAAGAAAGAAAACAAAAGCTTAAGGTGGAAAGATGAGCAGACTAAATGATCCTTTAATGAATCGCAACAAGACCAAAAGGTTGCAACGTAATATCTTCTACATTACATTTAGCGCGTTACTTAAACCTTTCTCAGCATCTAGTTCACATATATTAAGAGGTTAATTAAGTTTAAGATTAAACTGAGATGATGATCATTGCATCTTAAGGTGTCAAAAGTAAACAAAATTTTCTGCATTTTCTCATCAGAAATCTCACCGAGTCTGCATGCATGAAAGTGTCTCTGCAGATGATTTATTGTTGAAATTGGAAAAGGAAGAACCATCTGAGATATATTTCATGGTTCAAGATCATTTATAGAGGTTGATGAGTTACATCAAAAAGCATGGATGTAATTCCAAAACAACAGACCACTTTTGATAGGTGACCTCATAATGTTTAGGAAGTTGTTTTTCTTATTTCTTAATTCTTTTGTCATGATTCTTTTTGCAGATTGTGCAGACACTGACAAACAAAAAATGTCATTTACATATCTGAGAGACATTATTCATCAGTTAGTGTAATGTTCGGGCACCAACAGTTTAATAGTGTGATCAGTTTTGGTCTCCAATTTTTTTAACCCAGTGCTGGAAACAACAGACCCATTTAAGCATTTTAGCTCCTTATGATTTTTTGAATAGCTTTAGGAAACGCCAAGAGAAAACACGGCGCACTTAATGTCTGCACGACTCAGTGGAGCCTTTTTCCAACACACTCAGATGTAGAGGGAGGGTATGATGGTTACATGACAACTGATCGAGCCACAAGACATTTCAGGGTCAACAGTACTAATGTGAGGCAGTGCCGGAGGAGAGAGGAGAGAGCCACACCTGAAACTGACACGTTTGACCATTTGAAAGATGAGAAATGACCGGAATTGTTTGATATTTCTGTCGTGTTTCTTTAAAATATGATCCTTCTTTTCCTTTGCATTATACTCCACCAGCTGTCATTACATGCAAACCTTTGTGTTCCAGCTTACAGTGGTGGAGAGAAAAGGTGGATGCAGCCCAAACAAGCACTATCAGCCATATCTGAATCACAAGGCCTGTCACTTTCCCTGCTTCCCTCTTGCATAACAGCAATCTAATTAAAAATGCTCGACGTGTAAAGCTGATATCACACAGGAAAAGACTCAACTCTATCTGTCCTGGTATGGGAACGGAGGAGGAGAGGAGGGGAGGAAGGTGGTAGTGGTGGTGGTGGTGGTGGTGGTGGTAGGGGGGGAGGAGAGGACAGAAATTCACAGAAAACATGCAGCCTGAGTGAGCCAAGACGTCTGTTTTAAAATGGACCCCGGAACCTCACAGTCACTGAAGCCTCCTCCTGCTGCTGCTGCTGCTGCTGCTCTGCTGGCGCTGTCCGCTTCAGCACCACACGAGCGCGCGCGCACGCACAGACACGCACATACATATGCACGAATGCATACATGCAGGGCTCAGGGGAAAAAAAAAAAAAAATCCTAACCGATCTGTCTGGGAAAAACCCCCCGTTTTGCTCTACAGCAGGCCTTCACGTTGAGCACCATCCACCATCCACCACCACCTCGACGCCTTCAGGCCTGCAGTTTATCCTTCAATTCTCTTCAGTGTTATTAAGACAAGGTGACAACAATCGTCTCGTTGTTGTCTCAGTCTCGTGGGGTTGCACATTGCTCATTACATCCAGGCCTCGGCCGATGCGATCATTTTACAAGGAAAAGGGTGGTGGTGGGGGGGGGGACAAGCACCTTCTGGCACCTTCGCGGTCATTTTCTCATTTTCAAGAGACGCAGTAAGAAATGGAGACTTGTTTACTAAAGCTGTTAATTAAGAAGCTCGGCCCGTGGACGCCATTATCTGTCCCCCTCAACACACACACACACACACACGCACACACACACACCCCATCCCTCACCTAACATATTTCATTGAATAGAAAAGTCCTGCTCGGCCACAGAAGAGAGAAGCTGGAGGCTGTACTGCGCAGAGAAGCGGCCCGCTACAACCAAATTGGCTAAAGCAAAACTGCTGCAGTGGGTGGTTTGTATGTTGAAAATGTCACGCTGTGGTAAACGCAGCCGTGGATTTGTCAAAGTCACAGGTGTAACGTCGATATATGATGATTTTAAAAAAGTGCAATATGTCTCCCTTATTGGTAATCAGCAATAAAAGTAAGACACGATTGATGTTTTTTTTTTTTTTTCGGGGATGTTCTGTGCGTTTTTGCGCGTTGCCTTCAAGGATCTGCACCACACCCGTGTGAAGCCATGTCGACTGCCAAATCAATAAGGGCTCTATCTGTGCACCAGATAGCCCAGAGTATGAAACTAGACAGCAGCATTAAAAAACAACAACAACAACAACACAGCCTCCGACATAAGAATAAACACAACCATTAGAGAACAGTTATGGAGCTGCCACACCGAAAAATATCACCTGGAGGAGGAATGTAAATGTCTCGGCTATAGATGATGGAAGGAGGAACAGGCTACTCACATAGCATCAGCCCCTTTTTCGAAGCCTTGTGGTGAATCAAGTGCATCATCCTGTAATCCAGATGGTTTTTTTTTTTAAAAAAAAAAAAAAAGCACAAAACAGACGAGAGACTAAATTCTGACACTAAAAATGTTTCGATTTGTGCTTTTTTTTGTAGCTGGAGCGGTCAGACGGCGCCCTACCTGAAGCCTAACCTACGAGACATTTTCTCTCGCAAAGGTCTAATCAAAGCATCTGATGCTCGACGTTAATCCGACCAATTCCTTGCCATCGATATCAAATGATTGCTAAATATATTTCTCCCCCCCCACCCTCTTCTTTTTCTCTAGTCCAGCCGATGGATGCTCAGCAAAGGCAGACACCCTCTTTCCAACCCGCTCCAAAAAAAAAAGAGCAGTGTGCAGCTCTGCGACATTTACGCAAGGATACCGACAACGAGAAAATCCACCCTCACCTAACATCATATGCACCTTTTGCTCTAACGATTAAAAATGAAGGGTACTCACTTTGTAAGCGTTACAACGAATCCAGGAAGCCGTTGCAGGACTGCAGATGTGGAAAAGATTGGGGAGAAACTGCGGTTGTCGCCATATTGTTGCTGCTATCTTCCCCCTCAGTGCGAGCAGTTTCCCTGCATAATTGATGACTCTCAGCAGAATGTGAGGGAGTGTCGGCAAGTGCGTTTTCGTGAAATCGTAAAGGTCATTTAGGCCTGCAGCCTCCAGAAAGAAGGGGGGAAAAAAAACCTCAGAGTGTGTGGTTCACAAAACTGAGCTCGCCGGGGGCTCAGAGATGAGCCTGGGTGAGACTGTGCACAGAAAACACGCACATGCTTATTTCTGACAAAACGCATTGGCTCACCGTGGGGCTCAGTGTGAGGAGTTTGTAGTGCAGGAATTTACTGGCTGTCAGGATGTTAAGTCAGTCAGTCAGAGATATCTTCCAGAAGGCCACAGCACTCACTTTATATCTGTATGAATACATGTTTCAAATCATAGAAAAATGGCAAAAAAAAAAAAAAGACAATTACATCAGATATAATTTGTAACAAAAGCGTATACTCTTTAAAACATGTTATGTAAGTAAACAGTGAGGTTTATTTTGGCCATGTTGTTTTTGATTTTGGTGTGAGCTTATATTTTTAAACATGGACCATCCCCTCCTGAGCCATTTTCATTTACAGCGTCTGCATCAGGCTGCTGCCCTCCTCCCGCACTCTGCTCTTTAATAGCACACATTAATTTGTAAATAGGCAGCTCTTAACCTGGTAATCTGCCCCCCTGTCTTATTGTTGTTATGTAATTTTACGTGTGTGAATGAACACAACTGAACACGAATTAAAACTATTTTAAATTTAACTCAGTCTCTGTGGATTTTTTTTTTTCATTTCATTACCTCAGCTACAATAAAACACCGTTTTTTTAAAAATTTGTTTTCTTTAAATCATCTCGTTATTGACTTTCTTTCACATGTGACGCAGAACACACGAGCCAAATGTACAAATGACGTCATTGGTCGGAAGTTGTTTTTGTTTTTGGTCAAAAAAATGTCCTGAGGACTTTCAACTAGATGGAGATTAAGAGGCTTTTTCTCTTTGTGAGCGCTTTGTGTTTGACTCCGCTGACTTCGCCACAGGACAGTGAGTAAAAGCAGTGGTGGGGAGGGAACTTCTAGTTTAAGCAGTAAATTACTTTTTCGCCAAATGGGTATGAATCATTTTTCTCAAGTAGTTTTTAAGAAAGATACTTTTCCTCCTGATAGTGGTAACCAAGTGCATTTGTACTGGACTATTTTCATTTTGTGCTCCTTTATATTTCTACTCCACAGCATTTCAGAGGCAAATATTGCACTGTTTACTCCTAATTCTGCTTTTCAGATTAGGATTTACAGAGAACATATGATGATCTTATAAAGTATGATGCTTTACTATTAAATTAAACTAGTATATGTAAAGTACCCTAAAACTTACATGTTGACAATGAAAACATTAAATAATAATCAAATAAGACAATTTATTATAAACAATATAACTCTCTGAAAGAAGGGTTTTTACATAATGAATACTTTAACTTTTGATACTTTAAGTACATTTTGCTGTTAAAACGTTTGTACTTGTGGTAAGGTATGAAGTAAACACTCCTGACCCAGCAGGGGGGGGACATGTTTGTTGTTCCCTGGTCCTTTACAGAGCCAAGGAGAGAAAAGCTGCAACACATTTGAGAAGTTTAAATCTGTGAGTTTTTGCTTAATAACAGATCTAAATAATCAGTTAATTGTAAATGAAAACATAGACCAATTTTTTGATGATCGACTAATTGATCGACTGACTGTTCCAAGTGATCTTATCTATGTGTTAATCTCCAACATAGCCGGGTCACACACACACAACATACAACTACTGTCACACTACTGCTTTCAACACTGTGAACGCTAAGATGTCTTTTCAGAAATTACATGAAAACTTTATTTGACTGTGTTTACGAGGCTGTGGGCAGCGATCCCTCGTAGCCCCCCCAGGTATGTCTCGGATAGTGGGGGGTCAGGAGGCTCCTGAGGGGGCGTGGCCCTGGCAGGTCAGCATCCAGATCATGTCCAGGCACCACTGTGGCGGGACGATCCTCAACAGCCTCTGGGTGCTCACTGCCACACACTGCTTCTACAAATACCTGTGAGTATTACGAAAACACCCAACTGACCAACACGCATTCACATGTCATATATGCCTCAGTCTGCATGTGTTAAGGAAGGAACCTATTGATAGTTCCCATGTTGAGGTATAAGACTAAACAGAACAGAGAGCACCTCACAGCAAAATAAAAAAGATTTCTACAAAGTGCTGTTAAATATGTGAGTGAGTGTGTGATGGATATTAGCAGGTGTCAGAATGAGTTATTTCAGATCCAAGGCTAGTATTTTATTGTCTGTATTAATGTTTCACACATGGAGGTTTTAAAGAGAACAAACTTGTGTTCAATGTAACAATAAATAGAAAGAATATTGGCTGCAAAACACACATTACTTGTTTACAAGACACCAGTAGTAGTAGTATGTTTATCACTGATTAAACTGAGTAAATGTTCATAAATCCAATCAAAAAAGTTGTCAGTAGGGACTTTTTATTGTTGACAAGTTCCTGGTCTATACTTCCTCTAGTGATTCAGATAAATTTGTTGTATATGATTGACTGGTTTGTTAATCTCAGTCTGGTAAACAAAAAACACCTGGGAAAAAACTGTGAATGTGTGCCATAAAGTCAGTGGTATAAATTTGAATGATCACATGACACAGAAAGCTCAGGCCATCTTGCTGAACTCCCAGCACCCTTTGCAAATGCAGTTTAATTTGCTTCCATCGAGACAGAGGTTTTACCACTCTAGACATGGCACTAACTGATTTTTGGCCTCTTGCGGGACATTAAAGCTTTCCTCTATTATCCAGTGTGTGTTATTATACTGTATTGTGCTCGTACAATAAAGGGTACCAGGTATGCCTTTGTGTGCTAATTAGAGTGGTCAAAGTGGAGATCTGGAAATGAAAATGGGCTTTGTGGGTAAGAGTGTACAAGACTCTGAAAAAAACAATGACGCAAATGTATTCTTAATTGAATCTTTGTCCTTCTGTCTCGTGTCCAGATGGATCAGCAGAGCCTATTTCCGTGTGGTGGCCGGGCTTAATGTTTTATCCGCTCCAGGAGATCATGTCCAGATCCGTTCCATCAGTGCAGTCAAAATGCACGAGGACTACAATGACGCCACATCTGACAATGACGTGACGCTGGTGCTCCTCAGCTCTCCCTTCAACTTCACTGACCACGTCCAACCCATCTGCACTCCTCATAATGTGACCCATGAGTTCAACCTCAACTTCAGCCACTGTTTCATCTCTGGATGGGGGAGCACCTATTACAAAGGTTGGTAGAAAAACTCACTGATTCTGCGGGGTTATCATTAAAAGTCATGGAGAGTCATGATCAAATTTCCATACTGAAGTGCACTTGAGCAAGACTCTGAATCCCTGCCAAGACTTTGGTAATGCCTAATTAATAATTTACTGGATTATTTGCAGGTCAGTGATGAATTTTTCTAATGTGTAACTCATAATGGATCTTTCTTTTGTAAGAAGGCTGCAGAGCATCTGGTCCAAAAATTATTTATTAATGACTCAATAACATTTAAATGCTGCTGCCTTGATGATTTATTTTAGAATGAAAACCCCACAATTTACTAATGACTTTACCAACACCTGCAGCTGCATGTACTCCTAAACAATCATGCAGTGGTTTAATACTTTTAAAGTTTTATATAGCTCTTATTAAAAACAGTGTTTACAATGTGCTGAACATTGTCTGCACATTAGTAAACAAAACACACAAAGCACATGTAAATAATCAATATATTTTTTATGAAAACAACAATTCCACAGGAATAAGGAAAAGGAAAAGAAAGGGAGATCAAGAGGGAAGATTAAAACCACAATCTGGAACATAGTGAAGCCATCCAATGAATAGATTTAAAACAGTATACAAAACAGTGCAGTGATTTGAACAAAGGTGTGTTTTATTGCTTATGAATTCAGCTTTCATTTATAAGAGGGAGAATGTGCAGTTACATAGTTACATAGCCTGTACCATATTGTTGTGTGTACTGTAGGCAGGCCGATGAACAGATTGCAGGAAGCTGAGGTTGAGCTCATTGACAGGAGAAGATGTAACCTGATCACCTGGTACGCTGGCCTGGTCACTGAGAACATGATCTGTGCTGGAGTAGAGAGCGGAGCAGCTGATGCTTGTCAGGTACTGATTCGTGTATGTTTATATAATGTATATAATGTACAAACTCAGCACAGGCTGCAGGTTTCATTTCAATTCAACATGGCTGCTGTTTACATCAGGGTGACAGCGGAGGCCCTCTGCAGTGCTACAGCGAGAACGAGGAGAGGTTTTATGTGGTCGGAGTGGCAAGCTTCGGGGAAGAGTGCGGACTTCCTCACAGGCCGGGGGTGTACGCACGAACCAGCAGGTTCGCAGGTTGGCTGAAGACAAGTCAGACAGCATCAGTGTCTACTGTACACAGACTGAACACAAGACTGATCCCAGCTATGCTCAGTGCTGCTCTGATGCTGCTCTGAAACATCCAGTCTGTCATCAATAAATAACACTGCTATACTAGAGACAGTTTAGAATGTTTCCTTTACATGAAGCCATCAGGGCTAACCCCATTGACTCAGTAGGATTTTTTTTTTCTTTTTTTTTAACATAACCAGTCCGCGTGATTAACCTGCTAGATCTACCAGTGCTCGTTCAAAGGCCTGTGTGTGATGAATTAGAGTGACAGTCTCCAACATAAACACAGCATTTTCTCCCAAAGTTAGAACAGTTTTGGTTATTTCACATGAGAGCTTTATATGTTTTTGTTTTGTCTTCATTCACCAAATAAATGCACATAGCCCGTGGCCAGTTCTCCAAGAGGTTTGGAACAACCTACCTGCCAAGTACCTTTGTAAACAGTGTGCAGATGTACCCAGGAGAACTAGAGTTGTTTTAAAGTCAAAGTGTGGTCACACCAAATATTGATTTGATTTAGTGTTTTTCTGTTTACTGCACTTCCTGTGACTTTAACTGACAAAAACTATTCTTGGCATCATTTTTTAAAGCATCCTCACTTTACTTGTGTAGTGCCTAGAGCTTTTGCACAGTACTGTAAATATATAAAAATAGATAAATGATAAATGAAGAAAAGCCTAGCAGGAAAAACTGCAAATATGGTTTCCTTTTGATATCCTGTATTTCTATAGAAAAGAAAGGTTGGGAATGAAAACATGTTGGAAATAAAACAGTTTCTCAATGAAATAAGAGAATTCACAAAATGTGTTAGAGATTACAATACTTGTGTTGTCATAGTAACAAATGAGATGAGTAACATTAGTGATCCTGAAAACTTAAATCAGAGCATACATTGTTGTTTCACATTTAAAATGTTGGTGTTTCATCAGCATGTAGTGTTTTGTCTGTGTTCCTCTCATTGGTTTAGAGTTAGCTGATGTCACATTCTGTACTTCCCATGCACCAATCAGAATTCATCTATTTAAGACTTGGAATCAGAATGTGATGACAGTTGGTCTTTCAGTAGTTGTACATTTGTTGGTTATGATGTAAAGTGTATGTTTTGTTGAAAATGAGACAAATAAAACATACAGTGGGGTCTTTTTATTTCAGTAAGACAGCTTTCAGTGTCTTTAAAGACATACTTTATGAAGTAATAAGTTGTGTGTGGTTTGTAGGAACTTCTGAATGGTAGATGTGGACAAAACTGACTATAACTGGACTGTGACAGTGTCTCATAAAGTAAATAAACTGACACCTGGTGGAAGGAAGCTGCTATTTTTTTCTGTAATGCAGCAGCTGATTCCTGAAGCTTTCAGAGACAAGAAAAAGCACAAGAAAGTCTGACAAAGCATTTTTTTTTTTTATTTGACATGAAACACATCCAATGACAGTGTGACAGTGTTTTTGTCAAGTAAGACATGTTGTTAGAAGTTATCGCACCATTGACTAGTTTAGAATGTCTTTGCTGCAGCTCGACGATGCATAGTGAACAGACAGTCGTTGAGGTATACATTGTGGGCCCTTGAGTTTTTGTGACTTTTGTGTGAAAGATCCTAATTTCATTTACCTCACATGTACATTTTACATTTTGTGCTTAGAATAACTTTGGAGGTTTGAAAATGTATCGCCATTTCCTCACAACACGACAACTTGAGAACTGAAATAAATATTTAAATGGAAAATGTCGACTTGCATTGTCCTGGTGGTGGAGTTGCCTGTTGAGGGATTTAATTATTTTTTTTCATCAGATCTCAGAGCTGATGAAAAGCGGTGATGATGAACAATTTTAGCACTGAGCAGTGAGTAAAAACTTTGAAGATGTTGGCATGGAAAAAGAATGACTTATTTTCACACACAGAAGGGCATCCAGGAAGAAACTTTGTAATGACATTGGAGGACAAAAGTCTGTCAACTTTCCCTTATTGAATAGCACCAATGTCTATTGAAAAGGCTTGAAGGGCAACATGAAATTATAAAACTTTATTAAAACTTGTCGGAGTGAAACAGTAGCAACAAAGCAATTATCACACAGCAGCTCAGAAGTTTCAGTTTGTTATTCATGAGTGACTCTAACTTGTCCCAGATACTGGCTCGCATACATGTTGTCAGTGTCCATCACTGAATGAAAAGTGGTTTATATCGATGTACTGTATTGTGTGTCAAGCTGCTTCTAAAGCAAACCAGCTGTTTGCAGAAGTTGTGCAGTTTTAAAGAAAGATTATATCAGGAAAATATTGATGAAAACCCTATAAAATATATTAAATTCCAATTTTGGATGAAAAGAATTAAAAATACAGTGGAGGCGACATTTAAAAAAAAAGAAGAAGAAATAATAAAAAATGGTTTAATATTCTGGGATCATTTTCTTACAAAAGACAAACCTTGTTGCACCAGAAAAGCCAAATATCACTATTAAACTGGACACACGCACTCACACGCACTCCCTCTTGTACATGCACACACAGACACAAAGTTATATTGGGAAAGTGCACATTGTTCCTGCCAAAATAATCTGAAACCTTTTTTTCTGTTTTGCAATGTGATACCATTAAATTAACAATGCAGAAAAATGCTGTCAAGTATGAAAGATCAGTCAAGTTTTTTTTTCTAATCGACAAAGTTCATTTCCATGTACACATGAACACCAGTAATACAGTATTTGACCTCTAGAATACAGTATACAGACAATATCCTTACCCTCATTTATCACCTCCCTTTTCCTGTTAAAGGAGGATTCTGCCATTTTTAAATCACAAGTTGCTTGCTGATTGCTGTTCATTCTTAATTTAACTTCGTTTTTTCAGTGTTACAGACATTCAGAAGGAATTGGTTTAAAATGGTAATGGTGAAATGAAAAAGACATGAATGCAAACTTAAAAACTACAAGACACCCCCTCTCCTCTAAAAAAGAACAATTATGATATGAATGGGTTTTGAGGAACAGACCTTTACATACACTAATGTTACAGCCAGAGAGGAGTGACTAAATGTATAAAGAACTGTGGATCCACAGGTTTAGTAAGGCAAAGTTCTGTCCTCATTCTTGATATCTTTTTTTTTTTTAAGAAATTCATAAGTCCATAATCGGAAATACCACAATGGCGCAATTTCAAAGGCACTGTTCTGCCTTCTGATTATTTACCACATCGACTGTGACATTGACATTAAATGTTGATGTTCTTTGTTTTAGGATGGGAAACTGCACACAGACATAAAGCTAGCAGCTCACTTCAGTTCAAGTGACAGTGAATTATCCTGTGAAACTCTCTCTAGCCTTTGACAAAAAAAAAAAAAATCAACTCAAGGTTACTTACTCACTTCTTCTGAAGCTTTGAATCATATAGAATGGTCGTCAGCAGCAGAGTTTGCTCAGCTTGTTGACTTATAGATGTTCAAACCTTCCTTTATTCTGAGCAGTTTTAGATCTTTTAGAAGTCCATGACAACTGTGAGAACTTTGTAAGTTAATGAAGGCAGTGTGATATGGTCAAAAGTCCCAGAACAAGCAAGTGAGTTTAGTTTTTTTTGTTTTGTTTTTTTTTGGTCAACAGCTGTTTCCAAGCAGTCAAACTGTCAAGCCTAAATCTGTTGCCCTGACAATATTAACATTACATTTGAATCTGCAGAGCTAAACATCAGTTTTTCCCAGCTACATTTAAAAAAATCTTTGACATTTACCACTGTTCTGAAAATATTTACACAATCCTGAAAGGATTGGATGAAAAAAAAAGCTGTGTTTGATGCATGATTTAAAAAAAAAAAAAGTTTCCCATGTTGCAACTGCATTTCCTAATCCAAACAAAGATGGTGGCTGGAAATGAAGTGTCCTTGCAGCATACATATATATATATATATATATATTTATTACTGGAAATACTTTCAGAACAGCAGTAAGTGTTTTTTAAATGTTTTTTCTTTTCTTTTTTTTCTGACCCTTACGTAGACATTAATTGACTTCCAAATTAGCATGCACACCTAAACACCAGGCATAGCTTCAACTCTTCTTCTGAAAATTGGTGCTTTTAAAAAAATTAGTACTATCACAATCATGAGAACTACCAACTCCTAGTCACACTGCAAATGAAGAGTCTGTTTTATCTTTACTATCCAGGTTTGAGTCTTTCTTTTCCCACACCAACAAATGATTCAAGTGTATTTTTTTTAGGACATTTTGTAATGTGTGAATGCTGACAGCATGTCTGCTGGCAAGTACAGAATGTGATGGGAGGTGAAAGCCACAGTGCACCTAGTCAGAAGGTAATATGTCAGGATCGCCCCTGTGGGCTGCACTTGCTGGTGGCGCTTTTTAATACTGATGTGGATTTGCCCTTGTGACAGCAGCAGACAACTGGGGATGTGGTGGGGTGGGGTGGGGGGTGTCCTCTTGAGGCAGGTGAGACAGGAAGTGGACTCAGAGGTGCAAGGACTTCAAAGTGCAAAGGGGAAAGTTCCAGCTCCTCTCAGCAGTTCCAGTGCACCACCCTGCCCCGAGGGGGTTAAAAAAGAAAAACACAAACACACAGGGATGAATGGTTCAGGATAAAAACCAAGGAATGGAAGGAGGGTAGGATTTCTTTCTTTGATGAAGGTATGTAATTGAAAATGTCTTATAAAAAACATGAATTGGGGCTATGAGGGAGAAGTGGGATGCACAGAGAGGATGATGATCAAATTTCCTCCAGTTGACAGGTGTGTCTACTATTAAGAGGAGAGAAAATCTCAGTGAACCTGGACTGCAGCGATCGAGCAGGTGGAAGCAAAGAAGGAACGGTTTTTGAGAGGGAAGCACGTTCTCATTACAGCACTGGTACTGTGCTCGCATTCCCGCATTGTTTGGTGTTTTGAGTGTGTGTCTGAGGTTTAACATCGGGGTTGCTACCGAAACGCACCCCAATTCCTTCTCCCTCACGTCTGTCCTCAGAGCCTGGCTCAGTTTTCTGCATCGGTTGGTAGGGGGGGCGTTCACATGTTGTAGGCCACGTAGATGGGGTCCAGTTGGTCTGCCAGGAAGGAGTCTCGCAGGTGCATCCTCTGCTTCTCTCCTCTGGAGTTGATGGGGATCACCCCGGGGTCCACAATGACCACCACTCCGACGATGAGGTGGTGCTCCTCCAGGACCACGTTGGTGACGAGGGGCACCAGGTCCAAGGCTTCCTGCTCCGAGCCGCTCAGCTCCGCCACCACCACCAGCAGGTTGGTCCATGTAAACACAGCACTGAGGGGCGAGAAGCGTGTACGGCACAGACCGAATTCAGTTGCATTTTCTGTGTTACTGTCTAGAACTACAGTCTTTTTCAGCAAATACAAAAGTGTGTAAAGACAACTGCCCATTACACACATGACCGGTACACAAACAGAGTGAACCTCACCTCTCTGCGATGCTGCGATGGGCTCGGGACACAGATGTCTCGATGTCAATGGGGTGATATCGCAAGCCCCTTAACTCCAATGTTTCATCAAGGGAGCCCACCACAAACAAGGCATCATGACGATCTGTAGCAGAAAAGAACAAAAATATAGAGATTTGGCTAAAACCAGACATTCCTATGTGGCACTAAACGAGGTTAACTTTTCTCAAACGTCCTCTCACCTCCGCTTGCATCCAGTAGCTCAGTCCTCTTGATGAAGCCTAGGTAGCCCGTCCTGGCCCACAGAGTGTGGGGCTCCCCAAAGCTGAGTCTGGTGTTGAAATGATCTGCCTGCAGGCTCTCCTCCCCATAGATGGTGTAGTAGCCGCTGGCGCTGTGAGGACTGTTCACCCAGATCTAAACAGAGACGAACAGACGAACAGATAAGAGTATTTCTGTATGTGTGTGACCTCTAAAATCTGAGACAACCAATTTCCCTTGTGGTTAAAAGACAAAGTCAAATTAATCGATTAGTGTTGAGCTCTGCTCTTTGTATCTATTCAGTGGCAGTGAGACCAGTCAAAAATGCTGTAGAATTAAACAGTAGAGAGAAATGTTAAGACCTTATTATCCCATGATCGTCTCTGCCCACTCACCTCCCCAAGATGCGAATCTCCCAGCGGGCCTCTGGTCTCCGGGTTGACTATGATGACCCTCACTCCCGGCAGGATCTTAGAGGAGAACATAAAAAGGAGGCTTTAGCTTTAGGGATAACGCAACCACTTCTATTACCTCTCTGGGTCTGTGGCCAGTGTGACCATCACACAAATGAGTTTTACCAGTCAATAATCAATACTCACAGTGCCTGACTCCATGAGTGGAAGACTCTGTGGCGCTCCTCGCTCCACCAGCCTCACCCTGAGAGACAGAGACATAAGAGGCCTGTCATTCACTCTGTTTGACCTGACCGACCTACTGTGTTTGTTATCACCACTTCACATCATGTAATGACTGTAGTTGCCTTTGCACTGGTTACAAGTGTCTCCAATCTTACCTGTCGTGACGCAGAGACTTCATGTCAACGTAGACGGTGGAGGGGTCTGGTCCAGCAGTTCCCTGAGGACACAGAGAGGAAAATAAATTTCCTGAAATCTGGAAAATTGAACTGAATCTGAAGCTTCTTCTGTCTTCAGAAACAGTAATGGTTGCTTTGTAAATTGGATTAAAGGGAAAAAAAAAGAGCGTGTGCGCAGAAATATTGCAAAACACTGACAACTACACTAAAATTAATACAAGAGAACAGAAATGAAATGATCTAAATCAGGAAGAATAAAGATTAATGGTGTAAACTCATGAGACAAAGCAGTGTATATCTGTACAAAACCAACCTGCAGGCAGATAGCCAGGTTGACCCTGGAGCCAAAGGCAGTGCTGACGGCGCGCGGCGACAGGCCGAGGTCTTTGAAGAGCTTGGAGAAGGACTGTGTGAGAGCGAGACGAGGCCGCTCCTCTGCTATCACCACACAGCTCCGCACGCACGACAGATTCAGACCTCGCGCCTGGAGACACGCACGGATAAAGGTTATTCACACTTTCAACGGTTAAGTGACGATGGAGCTTGACACAAACGTGCACTCAGCAATGGTGGACACTTTTATCCAAAGTGCTCTGAATGGCCAGGAGAATAAGCTGAGATATAAAGAATCACAAGAATCAGATTTATTACAGATAGACATTAACTTCTATTTGCTGTAAACACGTACAGTTCATTTCATAAGTACACTATGCATCTGTCAGATGACCGTCTACTGTAACATAAATTTTAAATGGTCAACAATGCAACAGACTTCAAATTTTCTGTTAATTGTTTTTATATCATCGGTTACATACAGGAATGAAAAAATATTTTCATTCTGTTGATAATTTCACGTCTCTGCTTGAATAATTCAAACCTAGTTTCCTTGTTCTCATTACAGCTTTCAAAACACAATCATTTAAAAATGATTAGACGGGTGTTTATTAGTTGCCTTTGGAGCAGACATGACTCCTCTGAGAAAGTAATATATCACTGTGTGTTATTAGAATAATGACAGAAATGACAGAGCAGTAATTTTAAAGGGGAACCACATGTGGCAGACTGTGTGAGTGTGATTCTGACCTTCAGCATCTCTGTCTGGGTGCCCAGGCCTTTGGTGCAGAGCTCCATGACAGAGTAAGGAGCAGAAGGTGTCTCTGATCTTGTACTGACTGAGCGTGCTCAGCCACAGAGGCAGCGAGCTCTCCAGCTCCAGGGGAGGGATAAGGATGGACTGGTGACCTGAGTAAACACTGGACCGAAAACACACTCGCTATAGAAACACTGCCACGATTACAGAGTACAGTTACATGAAATGTGATATTCAGTCTGCGTGTGTGTGCATGTGTGCGTGTATTACCTGGAGAGGCACCACAGGACGAAGCCCAGGCCACAGTATGGGTCCAGACAGATGGCTATTTGGCGTGAGGAGTAGAGCTCACACTGCAGCTTAATGGAGCGGCACAGAGTGCTGACTGCAGCATGAGACATCTGACAAGAAATGTATATAATGTTTTTAAAAAATGCTGTTATTATCTATTAGGCAAGTGTCTGTAACATGCATTTTCTTGCTAAAATGACTTGAATTCAATAATGTAGATTCACGTCATGAGTCCTCACTTTATCAGCAAGATTTGTATTTAGTCAAGATTCAAGTATTTACCCAAAAGATTTTCTCCAAAATGCATAAGATATATTAAAAAAATCATCTTTGGATATTAAGTTGTGTCTGAAATAGTTTTTCTACAAAAAACTTCAATTAACACATTAAAAAATCTTAAAATGACATCTACTCCTTCTCCCTGATTGAAAAATCCAAAGCTGTGAATATGCAAACATTGTTCAGTTCAAAAGTTCAGCGACTGGGCACTAGACACTAAACATACATGAAAAGTCAATTCTCAGTGTATGTGAACTTGACGCTTCAAATTTCTACATCACATTTGTGTAAATTTCATAGTGAACCAGGACTGGCTTCCAAATTACTTGTAGTGTCACAGATAAACGTTCACTCTTCAGCAGATGAATGTGAAAACAGACTTACAAAGTCCCTCTGGCTGAAGGGATTCAAACTGATTTATGCTGCATGAGTAATTTACCTTGACTCCAGTCAACATGCCTGTGGTGGACACACTGAAGTCCAAGTAGGCCAGCATCTCAGCTGTGGGGGGTTTATAGATGTGCGGGGGCCGCTTTCTGGGGAGATCGTCTGGTAGGAGAGGGAAGAGGATTTTTGTTATTTTCTTATAGGACAAAATAAATCATATACTTTCTCTGTGTTATTGTTGGTGTTACTGTTTGCTATCAGGAATGTGCTGCAACCTGATAACTGGTCGGTGTTTTGGCTGAGTGGGAGGGTGGTATAATTTCTGATGTAAATGTGCCATTTCAGTGCACATTTGAAAAGCTATACATTTATTTTTAACTCATCACACCTACATCATATGCAGTACCAGTCTGTTCATGTGCAACCTTCAGGAATCATTTTAAGAAATGACTGAATGTTTACTGAACATAATCAGGACTGGAGAGTAGCTTTCAGTCAAGATTAGGTTTCCCCAACATGTTCAAAGTTAGATAAAGAGCAAACAGGACCCCTTGTGGCCAAAAGAGGAACAAAGTTTTTGTGCTCAATCTGTGAGCATCCAAGTGCTGTGTCATAAAGGCAGGACAGTCACATCATGCCTAATTCCTCTAAGATACTCTAATTTGAGTCCCGCACCTGTGTCAATGATTGTGGGCCATGTCTTGACGTTGACGCTGGCAGCAGCCTCCCTGGACCTGAGGATCCTCATGAGAGGCTGAGTGGTGAGGATGCAGGCTGCTTTGCTCACCTGTGACACACAGTAAACACACAGATAAGTTTAGAGAAGAACACAAAGTACCATGCCTTAAGAGTGACCTCTGGTAAAAAAAAAAAAATCCTCCATTCAAGGTGTTACTCAAATAAAGGGTATTTAATTATTGTTATACTTTATTGATCCCTGAGGTAAAATTCAATTTTATTTTCTTCCCTCCAGGGAAATCAGTTATGGGGGTCAGTTACTTTCTTAAGGGCACTTCAATATTTATAACAGCTCGATGAGGTGGTGCATGAAAAAGTAGAAGATTCATATTCCTTTTAACGTATAAGATACATGTGTTGGTGCTTGAAAGGGATCTAATACTGACAAATCAAACCTATGATATAATGTTCTCTGGCTAGTCGTAGTTTTTGTTGTAGGTAGACACTGCATGGTTCAGTAAAACTAAAATATGCCTCAAGATGTGATGATTCATGCTTTACTTGCATGACTAAATGCTTGCATGGTAAATGGGAGAAGAAGCCAGGGTAAGACTTGTTATACTTGAATAATTCTACACTAATTATTTTGGTAATGTTTGATATAAAAAAAAAGCTTTGTAACAGAAAAAAATTATCAAACACTTGATGTTCATGATTCCAGGTGGCGTGTACTCACGTCGATGATCATGCGGACAGTGGGGAGAGTAGCAGCCAGGTTCTGTGGGTGAGGAGGCCTCACTGTCACAGGGATGACCCCCGCGTACAGGCAACCATAGAAGGCAGCGATCAGGTCAATACCTGGAGAAGTAAAAGACAGACAGGAACCTTGTGAGATAAAACTCAGGCATATTAAACAGTGGTGCCTCTTCACTGTATGTCACATGAGAAAATATGGAAAGATGACAGTCTACAATGATGAGGGATGAGTGTATGTGTGTGGTTACCTGGGGGATAAAGCAGCACCACGTTGTCTCCTGTGTTGAGGCCTCCTCTCTCCATTAAGGTTGCTGTGATTTTCTCTGCTCTCTTGTGTAGCTGAGCACAAGTGGCTGTGCACACTGCCACCCCCTACAGAAAAAACAGAGGAAGTTCAGCTCAACGCACAACCAACAAAATGGAACACCATGGTATCCTGACACCATTTCCAGGATAAAAGAAAGATAATTATGAATTATTTGTGTCAATATATTTATCTGATGCATTGAGTCTACTACTTTTAACTGTGTCTGACACAAGTGTGTGTCCATATGCGTGTGTGTTTAATCTACCTTGGCATTGAGCAGCACATACAGGACATGGTCTGGGTCGGTTTGGGCTCTCCATTGCAGAGCTTCAGACAAGAACTGGTGCTGAAAAGGCACAAAGAGGAACGTGTCATTACATTAACATCAAGGATGAACTCAATGAATACATTTATAGCACAATTAAAAATCCCACACAGGTGCAATCAAATGATAATCCATATATAAAAATCAAAAGATAGAACCACATAAAAGCTGATCTGAAAACCGTTCTCTCAGTGACAACAGATACATTTATCCATTTCAGACAGACTTTGGGGGAACAGGAAGAAGCAAACATTTTAAAGTGCACCAGTAATATGCTATTCAGTGACGATTTTGACCTCTCACACAAGCACACAGCAGGAGTACAGGAGTGTCCAGAGAATATTTTTTTTGCCAAGAGTAGGCTCGTGCTGGGACCATCTGCACCTGGTTGGAGGCAAATTGGAGCCACTGTCAAAAACTAACGAGCTATGGGCCTTTCAATGACAGGGTCATGACAACTTTGAGAAGCTTTGAAAAACAAGTTTCCATGCTACATTAGTGCCTCAGTGTATCATCTCTTAATTTACGTGGCTTCACGCGGTCAATCCACAGACTATTTTTAATAATTAAAGCAATATTAAAATCATTATTAGTCTCGCTCAGTAGTGTTAATAAGCTGAGGAACTAGCCAGCGCACAGGACAGAACGGTACAGGACGTGAAAGCAACGAAGTCCTATAGAGGCAGAGGTCAAGTAAACATTAGGCAGGACATTAAAAAAATAAATAAACAAATAAAAGTTAAGACCATGACGTTCTCCAGACACAAAAAAATACATAATTTACAGCAGTGTGACATTGCTGGCCATATCAAAATCACTTGCTGGAGTTGTCCTTTGTGCCAGCCACTCTCTCAATCAGACAGGTTGTGGATAAAGGGTCAACAATGAATCAGGAGTCACATCATGCAGAGACCAGCTGCCCTGACCACTCATCAAGCCATGCTACACATGGGAGCATCACAGTGAACACAGCGAGCAGAGGTGCACACAAAAATGTTCCTTATTAGTACTAATAACAAGATACTAACAAAGTGCATAACAGTATATAATTACATGTTTTTAGGAGTGTATTCTAGGAGTTTATAATAATTTCCTGAAGTCTGAATCACCTCCATAAAGTAATATAAGTCTGCACAGATTTTTGTGAAAGAAAATACTTTCATTCACTTACAGTTGATGAATGTCATTTAATTCACTGCAGAGCTTTTGGTTTGGCAAAGCTAGTAGGCTGCTGGCCAACTCCCCTTTTAAAAGGTGATGGCAGTGAGAGTCTGTTATGAGACATTCATAAATAGAGAACGTCCTTTTACTTTACTTGTATTATATTAATTTAAGTGTGCAGACCCCTGCTGGCAAAGGAGTCAGCCCGGACAGTCATCTCTGTGCGTCGGGCCAAAGCTGTTGCTGGTGGCTGTCAGGCTGTCATGGCTGCAAAAGCACATCTGACTGACAGAAGCAGCAGAAGCAAAGACAAGTGGGGGGCCAGACTAGAGCCTTACCATCATGGTGGGCCACATACAGAGCTAAAGCCCAACCCAAGCAAAGTAAAGGCAGAACAACAATAGAGATTTAGAGTAAGGCATCAGCATCCATTCAGAGCATTTCCATTTTATACATCAGTTTAATTTGAATAGGTTTATGTTTTATATAGTGAAGAGCTGCACCAGATGATTATTCCATAAATAATTCCATCTGAGAAGCAGGAACATGTGTTTGTTTGATAAATTACTTAGGTGATTAATCAATTATCAAAATAGTTGTAGATTAATTTTCTTTCATTGCAGCTCTAGTATAGTGTGTAATACACAGGGACTAAGAAACACAGGACTTAATTATTAATATAAATTTTGTCTCACTGTCCAGGTGTTAATGTTAGAGTTACAAACATTCACCGTTTTAGAAATCAACAATTCACATCTTACAAATTAAACTGTTGATCTGTTTTCCTGACATCATGCTGAAAGATGCTACGTCCATTATTAAGAGTCTAATAATTATTCTAGGGTCAGTGTGGTGATTTGGCTTCAGTACCTTTCGGATCAGATCCTGGTCCTCCACCACACCCAGCTCTCTGCCTGTAGCCTGAGCGATCCGTTTCCCCGCCACCAAGTTGCCGACCAGCATAGGAAGCTGGGCCGACATCCACTGAACAAATCAGAAACAATCAGCGTTATCTATACAGTGACATACTTTTGAATGTAATAAACTAAATAATGATTCAAATGACACAAATCGTGACAATATTTCAGATACTCTCTCCTTGCTGTGATTATTATTATAATATAAACACCAGTAGGTATAGTCTTAGGTGACCTACCTGGCTGTTTCTGTCGTGGCTTGGGCAGGTTAGTAACGCAGGTGTGAGGGCACATGAGGATATTACAGGGGTGCAGGTTTCCTTCCAAAAAGTTCTGCTTGGTTTCGCAGATGTGAATGCCTCCGAGTGGCGTCTTGGGGAGGGTGTTGGCTGGGACGAGCGCGAGACAGTACAGACCAACCTGATGGATACTGTCGATGGCCTGTGCAGGGAATATGATAATGTGATACGGTGTCATAATATATCCTTATGAGAAAATTCTGGTGAGTGACACGAGTACTTTTATTCAATCTATCGTGGTTTTGAAATATGACATTTTCAAGGAAGGAAGGATGGTTACTAGAGCATAAGAAGTGAAATACTTAATGAATATACCTAAATAATCACAAAAAATAAAAATACCATTGCATATACAAAAAGTGTGTTAGCTTTAAGGGAGACACGAGTAGATGCATGATTTACCTGCAGTACTCGACTCATCCACTGGAAGCTGTCCTCCTCACTGGCATCTGGCCTCTGCTCTGCCACAATCACTATCCTCTCATCATAAAACACTGTCACTGAGAACACAGCAATCCTGCATGGGCGATGACAGAGGAGTGAACAGACACATTCATTAGACTAACACACTGACATGGATTGTACGGTGCTAAAATCAGGGTTTCTGCAGTGTTCACCACATAAAATGTAAGAGTTTTTATGAACTTTTTAAAACCACAAACAATGCTATTAATACCTTTTACGCAGCCATACTGGTTGAATAATGACGGAAAACAAATGACAAAACCTACAATTATTTATTAAGGGGTCTCCTGAGCCCTTGTAGGAATTAACTGTTTATATTTCTTGTTTGATAGTCACAGAGCTCAGATAAGAGAGGCCAAATTATCCCCAAGAGATACAAAATGACCACAAAGAGTCGCAAAACAACCACCAATTGTCTCATATTCCATCCATGCCTAGATCCAGTTAAGCAGCAGAGAACTGATGGTTTGCTAATTTAAATTTTGTTTGTTATTTCAAAACTGACACTTGTCCAAGACCTGGAAAGACCCTGATAAAGGGATTATTCAGTTACAGGGAGGTATCCTGGAGCTATTCATCTTACTTAACAATGATATACTGCAAAATTATTGTTGCTTGTATGGGTACATTTATTGTTGGAAGGGTCCTCCACAGTGTGCATTCATGTGCCCACTCTTATGAGGTGAAACTGTGCACACACAGACACACACTGTGTGCTCACAAGAAGCAGTCAAGTCTCTCACCTCCCCCTGTAAACGGTTTTGACAGGCTCCACTGCGAGCGCTGTGGCCACCAGGTCGTCGGCGTTGTGGCGTCGCCCGCTCACCATCAGCAGCCCTTCAATCTTCCCCACAACAAACACCAGACTCCCCTGTGGAGTAGACAGATTTAACTCAGCAAGGAAACACAAGCCTCACCTCCTCAATTGCACACAGTAATGCTCATTATGTTTTGTGTATGCGTGCCTTACCGGTCCTACAAATCCCAGCAGACCAGTTCGGGTAAAAGTGATTTCTCCAATGGGTGTTCCAGCTTGGTTGACAGGGATCACCTAAAGATTAGGTACAGTAAGTAAAACTCAGCCTGACGTTATATTTCAGGAGTATACAAAAGAACTGTGAGATACTGCAGTTAATGTAGTTTATGGCTGGTTTATTGTCAACAATGATTAAAAGTCAAAAAAATGGTATCAAATAGGAACACACTAAAGGGTTTGTGAGAATAATTGGGAGGATGTGGGAATAGTCTTACAAAGCCTCATATCAGTAAAGGTGAGAGTGAATACTACTGCATGATGTATGTAGCGCCATCTAGTGGATCATTTGACTCAGTCTTCCATCCATCCATTTTCTAAACCAGCTTGCTTTGTGCAGGGATGAGGGGACATAGAGGCAGTTATGAGACACGGCTTTTAGACTATGACAAACCTCAAATGTGTTCTTGGTGACACCAGGCAGGCCGTAATACATGGTGCCTCCAGCCCGAGAGTTGATCACAATCTCTCCTATTTCATCTGTCTTGCACAGCTGAGGAGGCCCATCTGGTTTCACAATGCACATCAGAGCTGAAACACACAAAAAGAGTTCACAGCATTAACGTTACACAGGAACTGGCATTCTGATGCTGTAGGAGGCAGTGAGTAGACTAAGTTAAAGTCATGCTGCACAGTAAATGTGGCAGCTGCTGCACTTAAGTAGTACCAATTAAAACCAAATGCAGTTGCTAACCTCCAGGCATAATGTGGCCCACATCCTGAACAGTGAGAGCAGAGTTTTTGTCCTCTGTGTTCACCCTGATCACGCCGTGGCTCAGCCCACCCATGGACAGGATGGCTCTGGCTGGCAGTGGAGCTCCTCGTGCACCAGGCCTGCAGAGAAGACAAAAATAGTGCATTTACTGTATGTCATTTTTTTATACTTCATATTATAAACTTTGGTTTTCCTGTGTTTTAAATTAAGAGTGGTAGGGTACAAGAACTTGTCTGTATAGATTCCTCTTTTCTCTTTATAGATGACATTAAAACCTGAACTTAAACAGAGAAGTGATAGCGTCAGAAGAAAACAAGCCAGACAGAAAGGCGACAGAGAGGTGACATCTTGTTGAGAAGAAGTCTCGGGCTCAAAGTGCTGCGGTTTCGAAATTTTGCCATGTGTCATGTTCATGTTGACAGAAAAAACCACAGCATTTCACAGCATTTTAAGAAAATTACATTTTATTCTAAATAATCCTTCTAACTGGACTGATTTGCCCTTAAGGCAGCGTAATTATTTTTTGAACAACTTAGAAATGTGTGATGTTGAGTGGAGACGTGACTTGTGACCAGTTGTGTAAGCTCAAAAGTCATGCCAGCTGGTGTTAAAACCACAACACACCCTGTTTAAGTTTATTTGTTCTTATTATAGTCTTTCCTTCCTAGACTTGTGGGTGGTGAGTTAGACAACAAACAATTAAAAAAAAACAAAAAAACCCCACAATTTTAACACTGAAGTGACTTGTTATTATGGTAAGCATTATATGCAAAGTAAGTCTTCCTGTTTGCAAGCAGAACTACATATTAGATTGCCTCCTCCAGGGTCATGTGAGTGTACTGATGTTGTACCTGCGTATAGCCACAGTTAAGGCCTCAGGAGAGGTGGCACATGGACAAATGACCTCAGGCTTCAGACCATGAGACTGGAACACATTCAGGAAGGCATCACATGACGACACAGACCCTGGGAACAAACAACGGATGAAAACATTACCATAAAAGGGCAAAAATAGTCCAGATTTACAACCCAACCACAAGGCTGTACGTAATGGTTATTTATTACAAAGGGACTGTGTGTGTGTGCAGGAGAAGCAGCTCACATGGGTTTGCTCCATCAGCCACAATAAGCATACGTATGGAGGACAAGTTGGTGTCTCTCTGGTCCTTGTGGGCCATCATGGCCCAGTGGAGGTCACGGCACTTCACCAAGGCCACACGTGCTGTGAAAAGGTAAGGAGGACACGTTATATAAGGTACAGTTACATACAGCACTTACAGATTGTCTCATCCCTTACGTATACATTTTGAAATTGCTATACTGTTTCTCCTTTATTACACAAATATGGACAATAAAAGTAAGACTGGATATCAACTGCACCTTTGTGAATGTGGACCCTCTGCACCCAGGACATAGGACAGGCTTTCATGACTGCATATGGCACTGTGATGGTGTGGATTCTGTTCATGACACTCTGTGTGGAAAAATACACATACTATTAATGTGATACTGTGCTTCATATCAAAGTTAGGAGTATCAGTCGGTCTGAATATAAAATACAAATTGTTGCATTCAATCTCACCGTTAAGACGCCATGCCACAGGCCCATGTCCTTCTTGCAGTCCAACACATTGACCAGTGTCTCTCCTGAAACAGATAACATAAAAACAAGATATATGAAATCATTAGCTAACTGATCTGAATCCTAATCTTCTCTGAGGTTTTCATGCCATGTGTTTCTGCCTCTCTCTGAGCGGGAGACTGAAAATTAATTATGGGACAGAGAGAGAAAGAGACATCTATGTTGCATAAAGTGCTGAGCTCTGACCTTCACAGTAGTTACAGGCCTGGGTCAGGGCTTGACAGTGAGTCAGCATGGAGATCTTGGACACAGCAACTCCCATCACTGTTCCCTCCTTACTTGCTTTGTACTTTGGTGGAGACACAAAAACAAACACAAACAAAGTTTAATGAAAACACAAGCAACATGGAAACAAACCAATAATTGGCTTAAGCACATTGAATTCAAACATTATGTTAGAAGTTTCTTTTACAGGATGTTTCACACTTTGCAGTAATGACAGGAAAGACGCAGCCACCCAGTGAGTCAAATTTTAAAAGGTCATGTGCTGTCAGAGGGTTCAGAAGATTAACAGATAGCTGTATAATGTAAATAGGAAAGACATCTTTCTGTAATGCATCACTGGTCAGTAAAATAAAAAAAAAAATCATCAAAACCACAATACAAATGATAAAACTACTTAAATATTAAATGAGTACTTCTATGTAGGCGGTGTCTGTGTTGGCGGTGGGGATGTGAGGCTGCCAGTCTTTGGAGGGTTTGGTCAGGTACTTGGTGTCTGTCACCACCCATTTCATTCTTGGCCATCCTGATGAACATAATCACAGCAACACAAAGAAACATACAAGATCATTTTAGCTGACGCAAAGAAAAAACAGAAACATGTGTTTAGACACACTAATTTGGAGCCACCCAAAATTGACAATGTTGACCCTGCAAGCTCCAGGTTTCAAGGCCAAAAGGTGAGCAGCCAATACAAGCAGAGTGATTACACAGTCACCCACTCACACGTTCTGCCCCTAAATTGGCCTCTGAAAATCACACTGTATATTCCCTTTAATGAGTCTATCTAATGGCTCCCAAAGAGGCTAGGACTGAGATGACTCCGTGCTGAACCAGCAGCATTGGCAATGGTGCCGTTCAGGCCAGCTGACCTTTGAACTGGATGATCTCTCCGTTTGGCGTCTTGGGCAGCCCTTTGAGACACACCTCGCTGGTCAGCGCCAGACTAACACCACAGCTGCCCAACAGGAACCCAATCTGCTGGCTACCTGCATCCTGCAGAGAGAGACAAGGGTGAAGAGACTTATGACACACAGGGGATGTAGACAAAACTGTGACAATTAAAACCATGCGTACAATCCTGCTGTCAATAACTTGGTCATATAATAAATCCATAATGTCTCTGTGGACATGTGAGTAATGAGGTACTATACAGACAATATACACTGTGATTATTAGAGGAATTTACATTTGTTCTGCAGCTAATTAATATTTTCATTACCAATTAAGCTGCCGATTACATTCTCAATTAATTGTTTATAAAATGTCACAAAATAAGGAAAAAGTTTCCCAGAGTCCAAGATGAAGGTTTCAAATGTCTTGTCCAACAATCTAAAACCAAAAGCTATTCAGTTTACTAAAATATAAAAAGACAAAGAGTAGAAAATCTTAATATTGGACAAGCTGATAACAGCATTTTTTGCATTTCTGCTTGAGTTCTAAATGATCAAAATGGCTGCCGATTACTCTTCTGACGAGGAACTGATTGACTTTATCGACTAATCATAGCAGCTCTTAGATATATGGCATTACATGGCTTAGTGCTTTTATAAAGTATCTAATAAATAAAATAGCTGCTCAGTTACAATTGACCTAGTTTGCCTTTCAGTAAGTGCCACAAAATCCAAGATAACTCAGACTGACTCACAAAAATGTATGAGCCTCTGTGATGAGTGACACTAAGTGCTTTTGGAACATTGTATGAATGTGACTGAATGTTTGGTTGGATCCATCTATGGTATTTCATTTAACAACAAAGAATTACATCTGATTTTGTATTTCTCAGTGACCACCACAGAGGAATTCACTTGACAACAGCAGCATCTTTACCTGTCGTGACAGTGGTACCTCAATGGGCACAGGGATGACCTCAGCTAACAAGCAGCCATAGAAAGCCACCCAGAACATGCCAGGGTCACTATTGGGATACACCAGGGCCACCTGCAAAACAGGAAAAAGAAACATATTTTCCTTTGTCATGTTCTTTCATACTTTCCATACTGAGTGGTGCCTGACAGACTCTTACCCGATCTCCAGGTTGTAGGACAGGCTCCGTCTTGGTGCCCAGTTTATTCAGCAGTGTATAGGCCAGCTTCAGACTGCGACTCCATAGTTTTCCTGTGGAGAATATAAGTGAATATAAGTGAGTCGTGATTTTAAAGTGTCCTGTTTGGTTTTTATTTACCATGTATTTATGTTGCATAACTGATCAAGGATAGTTCAACTCCACAACCCACTGTAGCTCCACATGGGAGGAAATGTACTGTAGGTGTTTTTCTTCTCAGGCCAACAAATATTTATTCAGCTGAACCAGTTCATATACGAAATATATATCTCACATTTACATTTGATGGACTCAGTATTGTTGAACAGCTTAGTTTGGGCTTTAGAAACTGAGAAATTTAACAAAAACCTTTGCTGTTTACTGTCTACATTAACATCCATACGAGTTGAGGCCCTGCTCACCATATGTGAGTGTGTAGAGGGGTTTGCCAGTAATATCCAGAGCAGTGAGGGCAGGACTCTTGGCCTGGGTGGCCCCCCAGCGGGCCAGAGCAGCCTGAAGGGCAGGAGGCCAATTACTGACCACTCCAAGGGGCTCCCCCTTCACCGGGATGATTTGACGTCCCTCGGGTTTTGGGGTGTTGGGGTCCGGCTGGGGAACTGGCCATTAAAAGAGACACAGATAAGTAGATGTTTAGAGACAATGAATAAGGGTGTAACCTGGCAATAACACTGCGATCAACATAACTGCTATGACACAAGAATCTGGGTAATTTCCAATTGAACAGAGTAACCACACAAACAATGAATAAGCTCATCATCAACCAGTCAACAGCCAAGAAGATTTCCATGTCATTCTTGACCAGTGTGGTTTAGCAACAGTTCATTTTGGCCATTTTTTTCTGTTGCATTCCCTTTAATTCTATTTAACTGACATATCCTACTTATGTTGGCTATGTTATTATCTGTGTAAGTAATTAGAAAAATCTGACACAAAAGCTGCAAAAAATACCACCCATAGTCAGTATGAATGAAGCAAGTCATCCAACAAATGGTGAAATATTGGTGAATGGACTATATGGGATGGTGAAATTCTTGCATGATAATATATGAATATACAATTTTTTAACTACCATATTATTATATGGTAGTTAAATGGTATGGTTGATTTTGTACCATATAAATGGTTATTATATGGTACCATATTATTATATTTACTGTTTGTATGTGCTCATGTGCTTTTGTACATTTTCTGTTAATGTTTTTTTTTCATATGCCATCAACCTGCCAGGGACTGCAGATAAAAATGACCCCTTATGGATAAACCACATATTAATGATGTACCCAAGTGCTCATCTTAATTAATGTGCACTGTCCCTCCTTAAATAAAATAATAAAAATAATAAGTAAAGGTATATACATGTGAATATTTCTGGGGGAACTTGAATGTATGTGCACAGTATGCGTCTCACCTTCTACAATCTCCTCAGAGTCATCCAGGAAGAATTCGCTGAGTGGTGGTCTTTTGGGCCGTTTGAGTGTGTTCAACAGCTGCTGGATCTTAGTGGACACCCTGCTGTTGACAGGCACGCCTGGAAAAACACCAAGAACAGCTACCGTCAAAAACATATGCAAACAAGCAACCAAAAAACACACCATACACCCACACATGCAAGTCTATTCTAACACAAATTTCTACACTATCACACACACTCTCAGTCACAGGCAGAACCCTATGCACTAGCACACAGTCAGGATCAGAATCAGCAGCAGGAAGGATTCGAAAGGGAAATTTGTGCTTGAAGAGACACAGATTGGACGATCATCAGGGAAACCAAATATAGGAGGTTCTCTACATCTAGACCTACAACACGAGACAAACATGAAGACAGAGAGACAAACACCAGGCTGGAAAGCAAGCTGAGTTGGGCCTCTTCAGCATCCCTCCCCTTCCCCGATTTCGATTTATATTACCTTTTCTTTTTCCTTTTTTAAATGAAAGGCAAGACAGGGACAGGATTAATGGACCCAAAAGAAAGAACACAAAATATCTGTCATTAGCGGCATTCACCACACAGTGAAATGAGGATGACGTTGAAGGTGACTCTGAATGAACACGGGCAGATCGTTTATTGAGTTGAACACTCTCCAATCAGCTTTGGCACTGCAATGCTGTGAGTCATACAGTCAGTGCAAAACAGAAAATATCACTCAACAACTGTCATGATTAGATTCGAACATGCAAATGGTTTAACCTTCCGATCTGAATCAGAAACCAGATGACATCATCCAAGTTCCACATATTTGAGGAACGGAAAATTACAGATTATTCTCCACTTCTCAGTTAAAAGAACCTTATACCCAAATATATCAGAGAAATTTATAGACATTATGGCTTGTGTGTGTGTGTGTGTGTGTACCGTCAGCAGTATCCAGCATGCTGGAGCGGCTTTGTCCACGGCTCATGCCCCTGACCGCCGGAGGCAGGTCCACCCTGGACCCTCTCTCCTGGGGAGTGGAGGTTGTCACATCTGGGGGGACACTGTTTTCTGGAGGAGAAAAGAAAATGTGCGTCCTAAGGAGAACAACAGCCAACAAACATTGTTACATATGGTGTCAATACTGGGGCTATGTATCGTTGAAGTTTACCTATGCGTGTGTGGGCGAGTACGTCGGCCAACACGGAGGCAGCTGGCTGAAGCTGGGGCTGTGGTTGGGTCTTGGGCTCTCCATGGGAGAGGGTGGAGGAAGCAGACGAGGATGTGGAGGAGCTTTGGACGGAACGGTTGATCCAGTAATCGGGGCTCTGCAGGCTCTGAGCCAGCACTGCGCTGAGAGCCGCCTTTCTGCGCAGTGAGCCCTCATCCTCTGATGCAGAAGATGTGTCTGAAGGAAAAGAGAAAGCAGAACATATTTATGATTTTTGCCTTGTAGATGGTAGGAACACAGAGTCTTGCTCTAGGGCACCTCAGTAGTGTGGACACTTGATGTGCAGAGGGACCAAAGCCAGGTCTTTGGCTGATAAACAGGTCCCACAATCATTAACACAAACCAGCTGCCCACTGAGCGTGATAAATGTAGTTTACCTGGAGGTGTGCAGGTATCTATGGGAGACTGGACAAAGGCTGAGCGTCTCTTGGTTGGCATGGGTAGCGCCATCTTCTCTTCTTTGTGTTTGGCCAGTGCTGCCTGCACAGCCTCCGTGTGGATGTCTACATACAACAGTAAATAAACAGAGTGAGACAAACAAGAAAAAATGTATTAAAGAGTAAACTGACTACTGCTAATTACTACTGCTAAACTGCTAATTTTACTACCGCTGGTCAGAGTTTATTTAAGGTGTTTTGTGGTATGTTTAAAAGTGCCTTTTTTTATGTCTAACATGTTGTGTACCTGATCTGTAGCGCTCATCTCTGGCCCCTCCACTGCGGTGTGCACGGTGGTGTCTGGAGGCTGAAGAGGTGGAGGGGCCCGGGGCCTCAGGACTTGGGCTGGGGTCCGCACTGTGGCCTGGGGAAAGCTGTACATCTGGCAGAGACAGACCCACATCTACAGGAACAAAAGCAGATCAAAACACATGTAGGATAGCATTAACAAAAAACAAACAAAAACAAGCTTTCAGAAAGTTGCACACAAAGGAGCACACTCTTGCTTTACAAAATACCATTACAGCTACATGTGGGCATGAATATTATATGATACTCCGAGCGAGAAGTTCCCTAAATATAGCCTCACTACAGAGCCTCTGAACATGAAGTGAAATAAGGACATATACGTGACTGATGCAACTTGTACTGTTAACGGAGTGCATGAAACTAGGTTAGATTCAAGCAAATATATTTTTAGTCGATTATCTTCTCCTCCCAGAGGGCTGGAGCAACAGAGTTCCTGTGGAGATGATAGTTTGGAGGGATGAGAAGGCCTGAGGGGACAGGCGACAGAGCAGGAGAAGGTGACCTTTGGAGCTTTAAAGCTTCTCAGTACCTGCTTTGACATCCAGAGCAAACTGCCCCTAATACAACAGTAGGCAGAGCAAACTAACAACCACAGGAATACAATTAAACTATAAAATAATTTGATATCTAGTCATTTTCAGGTCTCTGTGTTTAGTCACTTCACAAAAAACGTATCATGTGGCAGCTCAAGCCAAAACAAGACGAGGTTAAACCCACAAGGAAGGGAAGTCAAATAGTGCACTTTTTAAATGAGTTTCCAGTGACACATCAAGAAGGATTTTTTCATGTCAACGTCAGTGTGGTGCAATTTTTCTGGAGGAAACACCACACCCTTATGCGAAGCAGCTGACTGACTGACTGAACATATCAGCTAACCAATGAAGACAGAGGTGAATGGCTCATAGTGATACAGTGAAACTCTGGTACTTCCCTATGGCTGTGACTGCTTGTAAACTGACATTATTCAATCAAAGGAAACTGTGGCCACAAGTTCACAAACTCAGACACACGCAGCAGTTTTGTTATCATGGGGATTTGCTACACTGGTGTAATTATTAGAGAAGTTGTTGGATGTTACTGTATGTTTGGTTCTCATATGTGTAGTTCCCATTTTGGCCACTAGAGTGCCACAGAAAGCCAGAAATTCCCTTGGACAACTTGAACAAAGAGAATCATAATCACACTGGGTCAGTGAAGTTACTTTCTTTAATGAAAAAAAAAAAAACACACTTCACATTTAAAAACACAAAAACAAAGCTGTTTTTTTTAATGAAGTTCCCCAAACAGATGTAAAATGAACCATGTGAGATGTAACTTCCAGCATAATGAAAACACAGCTTGATGAGTTCTTCTGATGCGATTACTCAAAGTTTCCATGTCTCAGAGTGACCATCACCAAGAATACTGCAAGAGGAGGTGAAAATTACACAGCAAAGGGAGACGGAGGCGTGAGAAGTCAAATGAGGAAAAGCAAATAGCAGAAGAAGAGTTGGTCTTACTTGGCAAATGGGGGATGTAGGAGGCCAGCAGCTTGGCTCTCTTCTTCTCATAGCCCTTCTGCGTGATGTCACCTAGGAGAGAGGACAGCGACACCACACCGTTATGTTAGTCATAATTACCACACAAACACCAGACAACTGCACACATAAACCAGATGAGGTACATACACCAACTCTCCTCTGACAAACACAAACACAAACACAAACACACACACACACACACACACACACACACACACACACACACACACACACAGTCCCTATTTTAGCTAATACATTTGCAGGGGTTGAGTCATAATAATAATAATCCTCTTTAAGGCAAAGCTACTGAACTCCACATGTTGGCAAGGAGATAACACCATTGTTTGGCCTTACATTAGCCCCGGTGAACAAACATGACAAAAACCTCCTCCTGGCCACGAAATCCAAATATGATTACGCCGACCAGCAGATAACTATGCCAGGCACAAAACAATGGCAAAACTGAAGGCTATCGGGAACAGTTGGGATAGTAAGTAGAGCAAAGAGGAAGCCATGTGAGCCAGTTTCACATGGGACTCAACCATTTATCTCCTCCGCCTCCCCCTCTTTTTCCCACTGCACACCCAGCACCACCCCTTCCTCATTCGGCCTTGGACTGGCAGCACTCCCACCACTGCCAGAGTGTTGTTGCAGAGGCAGGACAAAGTCCACTTAAACTGAGACCCCAAAAACATACGTCTGCTTGTGAAGCAAACATGCATGCAAGACACACCCTATCCAGTTAACTAACATACACACACACTCCCCTTGTACACACAAACAATTCCACTGCTGCAATCTCCCACACTCTCTCAGTTATTCCCCTTCCTCTATGTCCAGTGATAACATTGCATGCTATGTCAAGTGCAATGAGCCAAAGGGCTGCTTAGTCTCAATCCCCTGACACCCCTCCATGCTGAGCAGTGACAACATGGAGACCCTCGCCCAACGCTGCTGAGAGGAGGAGAAAATATCAAAGATAATGAAGAGTGAGGGGTTATGGGGGGAGGGTGATAAAGACATGGTGAGAGTCACTGGTGGAAGCCAGAGGGAACATGGTCTGGTGTGTGTATGAAACAACAATGGAAAGAAAATGAGGAGAAAGAGGGGGAGCCAAAGTTCAACAGCAGATTGGAGGGAGGTGAGCTGGATAACCCAGCATTGGGTGGGGAGCCCCATGTGTGACTCAGATACTGTGTTGTGTTTTAGAGATTTCTCACACTCTGGTCAGTATCCACTGGTGCATGGTGTTTGTCTGGATAAACAACAGAATCATAAAAAGAAGTTGCCCTTAGGGACTGAGTATGTAGATTACCAGTATGGGCTGCAGACTTTTATTTCTGATCCCTCCCATGCAGAAAACTCTTGAGGTTTCACAACACTGTGAAACCATGAGAAACGGGGGGAAGAGGGAGTGCACAACATTCACAGAGAAAAAGCCAGCAAAACAAAGTCAGAGACAGTTTAAAGACTTAGAGAGAGTGTGTGATTGAGTGCTGTGTGCTTTGTCATTCCCTGCATTAAAAAAGCTCAAATGGGGTGGCCAGCATTCAGCTCTGACTTCATGCCTGGGCACTCACACTGGCTCAAAACTTACTTGGGATGAAAAACACAGACTGCACGTTACAGTCTCATTTTCTTTGTTTCTCCTTCCCTCAGGCATGCTACAGGCTTGTTTATGAAGAGGGAAACACTCACAGACAGACATGCAAGTGCAGCAATCAACAGCAAACTGATTGTAGTGAACTGGAGCGTCATTGTTGTTGGAGACAGGGTTCTGTCAAGCCCAGTCCTGGTGCCCAAACGGGGCCGGGAGGGAGGAAGGGAGGGATGGAGGTCATTAACACAGACAGAGGAGAGTCTGTATTGGTGTGGGACATAACAACAGGCGCGGACTGGCACGACCACACTGGCTCTGTGGGCTGGCAGCGGGGCAGAGAGACACTGAGGGCCTCTGGGTTGAAAGAGTGACTGTGACAGCTGCTTCAAAACAGAGGAAAAGCTGTATGTTTAGAGAGCAAGAATGTGGTGTTTTGAGTGCGAGCAGGAGCAAAACAGTACAGTAACTGTGTGTGTGTGTGTGTGTGTGTGTGTGTGTGCGTAATCTGAGGTCAGGGGACAGGATATGAGCGTTACCCCACCCTGTGTGCGTGCTGCCAAAATCGTCTCCCAGTGTCTGTCTAGAGAAAGAGGAATGTGCTGATTGGAGAGGACCATACTAACAGAGAGGGCCAACTGGCCAGGAGAGCTAGCTCACTGGCCAAAAACTCCCCTGAGGTGCAGGAAGCGAATGAATGTGTGTGTGTGTGTGTGTGTGTGTGTGTGTGTGTGTGCACAGCTGGTGCAGGTTAAAGGGTGCTACAGTACACAAAGGAATGAACGCTGAGTGAGCACTGAGTGAGAGTGGCATTACTGGCCTGCTCTGTCAGATGTGTGTCAGTGTGTCAAACCAGGAACATGTTTTTTTTTTTTTTTTTTTTTGGCCAGGCATATGCTGGACCTACTCAACATACTGTGGTAGAGCAAGGGTGTTCAGCAAAATGTGTGTGTAAAAATGTCTCTTTGATGAATTAATTCAGTGACAAAGGTCATCTCATTTTAATAAGCAATCTCAATAATCACTCCTCCCGTCATCCAAAGCTTTGTGTATTTATGAGGACTGTTGTGTAAATAGGGCGACTGATGTGGCAGTTTCAGAGCTCAATGAGGATGACAGTGACTATCTGACTCTTTTTTTTAAGACTGGTGCTTTTGACCTCAGTCAGACAGAAGACTGATCCTCTCACAGATGACGGCACAGGCTCACAGAGGGGATATAAACACACACACACACACACACACACACACATACAAGCAACATTCCCAGTTACATCAATAAATATAGGGAGCTAAAGTGCATTCTGACATCATGGGGTTTTACAGTAGAAGTCATACATTCAGGCTTTAATGATCACTTCAGTGTTGCTCATCTGCACTGGTATTCTCCAATCTGATCCAGCACAGAGCCTTCTGTGTTTGTGCAGCTCATCTGTGCGCTGTGTGTTACTTCATGCACAAATTGTATCGTTTTAAATTTCCATTAATCTCCAGTCAGATGCTGGTTAGTCTGTGCAATTACAACTAAAGCACTAACTGACATTGTGCTGTGATTTAAGCTTATAGGTACCTTACAGACTAAATCCTTTTATTTATTCATTTTTTTAAATCATACCACCATTTTGTTTTATGCCATTATTTGTTTATTTTGTTGTTGTTTTTATTTATGTCTGGGACATTCTATTTGGTTTTATTACTGTTATTTTATTTGCTTTTTTTAAGTTGGTGTGGATTTGTTTTAATCTTTGCTTTCCTGTACTGAACACTTTGTAACATTGTTTTGAAAGTTTTTTAGTGTTATCAGTACTGGTGTCTGCTCCACAAAAATCCAAACTTTGCCTTAAATGCAACACTCAGGCAACGTTGGGCAGAACACATTAGTCAAAGACGGTTACTCCTACTGCTAGTTTTGCTGTTACACCAACAGACAGGCTGCTTTTGTTTTGATACATATTGGGAGCCGTTCATTACCAAGTGGAAACAGATGCAAACAGTGTACAGTTCCTTTTAAATTCACTTATTTGCTTAAATGAGTGTTAATTTTTTTTTTTCAGATGTAACTGAGATTGGGGCTTTGGAGCCATTTTGCCAGCAGTTCACTGACACTACATCTTTTCACCAAGTCAGAGATATTTTCAGAATAACACATATTAACAGAAATTCCTGATATCCCCGACAACTACGAGGCTGCTGTTAATGGTTGCTCATAATTACAGTCAAAAAGACATGAATGTAATTTTCTGTTGCAGATGAAAAAAAGTCACCTGATGCCTTCAGCTACAGGTCATTTAATCAAAACACTGAAATCTTTATGGGAAGTAACTATGAAGTAGATTTCTACTGACATCCATCAAGGACAGAGACCCTCCTCCTTTAGGTTTGGTCCAGCAACTCACTACATACAGATTATGAAGCTGTTCTGAAGCCATATTACTTTAAGACGACTAAAGATTAATGTCTTGTTGTATGTTGAATCATATGACTCCCTGACTGGGTTACGATTACTATTACAGTAGAATGTGGCTTTCTCGAACAAACATAAAGAGGAAAATGAATACCACATCAGTGGTGAATAAATGATGAGTAATGAATAGTGGTATGAGAGCAGTCAGACAGCCTTCGGAAGGAAAGGCTGACGTTATGATTGTAAGAGCGCTCTACGTGAGGGGGAATACACACACACACACACACAAAAAAACCCTAACTGGGACAAATCTTTTACCAGTCATTTAGCAATGAGCGAAATGAATATTGGAATTAGAGAAGGACTTGAAAGGATTTTTGTCAGTTTGTGTTGGTAATCTGAACAAGCAGTTTAATTCCAGCTGCCACTATCAGCAAATGACACTTGGGTACAAGTCTCAGACATTTACATAAAACTCCCAACAACAAAGCCAGTGTGTTCCCCCAGCTATTTTTTTCAATCAGAGCAACACCTGCTGCCAACTTTTATACTCCAACGTTCATTTTTCTTCTTAACTGATATTAGCTGGCTCACGAAAACTGTTCACAATTTTGGAAAATGTTCCTCTCTCCCCAAGAGGCTTAGTAAAGCACTTTTCAATGCCAAAGTTTTCCATCTGTCTTGTAGTCAGAGCACATTTTCTTAAATGAAAAACACCACTGGCAAAAAGCGTGAAAGTATGAAAGTGCCTCCAGTTGTTTTTAAAGTATGGAGGGAGCACCCTGGGTTACAGATGAATATGGCTAGACAGTATATGAACATGTAAATGAACAGAAACCCACCAGACCAGATAATGAAAACACAGCCTTACAATGTACCAACATAATAAAATCATGGCGATTGCCTAGCTTCCAGGGGTCTCAGTCAGAGGTCACAGCTGGGCTAATGTTTCCTACATAATGACAGAAGCATGAGCTAATAGTTGATGCTAGTAGACAGGAGAGAGTCTGGACTGGATAGTAAACACCGCCCATCCAACAACCTGCCCCCTACACACACACACACATATACATACATAAATACAGAGAAACAACCAGATTACAGTCAGTAGAGTGCATTAAAGCCCAGAAGTACAAGATTTGTGCTGGGGGGGTCCAAGTGGCTTAAGAATCAGCTGATTAGCCTCCCAGCACTCACAGCTCACGAAAGGACTGAGATCATGTATGAACAAGCTTTGCCTGTTTCCATGTTAAAACACTAAAGGCAGTGAGTCAGTTTTCTCTGTCAAAGGATATGGCAGCAACACTGAACTGATGTCATCTCCATCCAATATTACCACAGACCCTCCCCTACTTACACACACATCACACACATATTAACCCCCACCCCACCCCCACCCCCCCCAAACGAGAGAGCTGTTGTAATTACTGCGGGCAGATTAGCCTAGGAGGAAGTGGCATGACTGCTTCTGTCACCCACTATTTCCTCTTGCTTCACAGTATCGGTTCCTCTCCCTGCATGCACTATACACAGGCACCTACATGTCACAGGTTACTTGCTAACACAGGGCTGCACACACACACTTCAGTAAGGATAACTACAAAGATTACACAGATAGTGGTATATAAAACCTTCTTTACACATCATGAGAATCATCCAGTGTTCACATTTTTGGTCCTATCCTAATCTGTAATCTGAGATTACATCTATCCTGACAGATTACATCTTTCCTGTCTAGACATTTGTGTGCATTCGCTGAAAGGATATATGACAAAAATTTCTGAACTGAGGCTGGCATCCAAGTCTGAAATGTGGGACTGTCTTCTAACCCTGTGAAGTCATGGTCGGGCTTCTACCCACTGCACAAAGCCATCTTTGTTTATCAGCAGTTTATTGTCTGTGACAAATGTGACGCTAACACACACCACAGTTACAACTCTATCTCATGAGAAACAAAGATACTCTCCCATAGGGTCTCGGTGAGCAGATGACAGCAAGGACACACAGTGCAACCACAAACAGAAATACTCACACCAACAGCCACAGTGTGCACATTTACATGTAAATACACACATAAACACAGGGGCTGAGAGGAGAGGAACTAACGTCACCCACAGGATCTTATTTATAGAGACTCTGAGCAGAAACACAAAAACAACGGGCGGACTGTGCTGAGAACATGGGTAAATAGCACTCGGCAGGAAATGCAAATGAATGAGTCTGACACCAAGGCCATTTAATGGCACCTGGTCATTAGTTAAAGGAGATGTTAGAAGCTAATTTCCACAGATGATGCTCTAAAATGGAAACTGCTGGGGAGAAAAATAGTAAATTCCCACACTCTACTTCTGCATGATTAATTTAGTGTGATTAATTTCATTTTTAATTTTAGTACTGTGAACTACTGCAAACTGAAATGATTAGTCTATTAATGAACAAACAAATAACAACTATTATTCTTTTTCAAGAAAATGCCAAATGTTCCCTTGTATTATCTCACAAACTGAGGATTTACTGCTTTTCTTCGTCTTATATGATGATTATAAGACAATAATTGAACATCTTCAGGTCTCAGAGTCTTGGTAAAACACTAAATAGAATTACTATGGGCTTTATGTAATTGTGATGGCATTTACTACATTTTACAGACCAAACAACTGATTGAGATAATAATCGCAAAATTCGCTGATGGAAATCATCCACAAAGACTATTTCGACAAAAATGGTCCTGATCATTTTAAACCTTGCGTGATCATCATCACAGTAATATGAGAAATACTCAGTATGTCCTGATTGTTTTGTCTTATCCTTGTTTTATCTACCCAGCCCCTGTGAAATATTCATGAATTTGATGTACCTTATGAAACTTATTTGGCACAATAATTAAAAAAACATTGGGAAACACCAGTCGGTATGAGGTTGGTTGAGGTATTGGATCTTGATAATTAGGACCCTTAGGACTGTGTAGAACTGTGCAGGTGCTTTTTCTCTTTGCATCAGCAGTTGAATCACAGCTACTTAAATATCACAAGCTTTCTGCTCTTACTCAGGGGGTATTTTGTTCATGTCTGGGTAGTGATTCAAACATTTGCACAAAGGCCTCCCACCTCCAGGACCAATGTTTTCCACTCCAAAAGCAGGCCTATAGTTCCTCTGGGACCCAGTGAGTCCATGTGGGGGTTTTTCAGGGAGGATGAAGTAATATCTGGTTGGCTGGAGAAATATGCTGGCCCAGCTGAGAAAGAAGGCTGAGGGAATTGTAATGTCTCTTGACAGAATCTCCATGGGAAACAGAGATTTGGTTTGGTTTTTAGGTCTGTCAAACAAAATGACAAAACTGAATATGTCATTTCAAAACTACATGAAAAGAAATGTTAAGGGCAGCGCAGGGAATATTAGGGATTAAGAGGTTAACAATTCAAAATAAACAGAGTAGAAGTTTTCCCAGATTTACTGATAAATATATGATAATGTACCTCACAACAACCGGCCGTACTGTTTTCCCATTACCCATCAGCTGTAAAGTATGTCTTGAATGTCAACAGGTCAACTCATCATGAACAAATACTGTGACACGCAGCAATCTCAGAAGAATGTTTCTGTGGTATAATGTATAATAAACCATTATCCGCCCAAGGTGACATTTGACACAAATCATGTTACTATAGTATTTTCTTGAGAATAACTCAATGAAAGAATTTAACAAGAAAAAGCAGCAGACTGAGATCTGCATCTGTGGTTTCACTTGCAAGCAAAGATAGGTAACCCCTGTGTTTGCCAATATACAGTAGGTAATGACTGTAGATACTCAAAGGCAGGGAGCAGCAGAGAGGATGTAACAGAGGGTGTGACACAGAGAGAAAGAAAAAGTTAACAACATACACATCAAACATACACACTTTGTTAGTATCCTGAATGTGAAGCAATTGCACATTGCTTCATCTGTAAAGCCTTAAAAACACAATACCTGAGACACACATGCATACTGGTACATATTAACAAACACGCCTACACACATATAAACATGCAGGCCAATTCATCCCTGCCTGAGTCAAGCACCTTAATCGTTTCATCAAATCAGACCTTCCTGTACGGGACAAAAACACTTGAGTTGCATTGTGTTGGCCGCACTAAGATCAAAATTAAGATTATGCCCATGATGAACAGTGTGTAACAATCCTTTTCTGTTGCTGAGGCACAATCAGAGAGGACTGTCAGCATCCTGAAAGTTATTTTTGCCAAATAAATTAAACTAAAAGTTCCTTCTAAGCTTTTAAAGCATTCACATTCTGTCTGAGTGCAGAGGGAGTATTGCCCTACTTCCTCCATTACTTCTATTACATTGTGCACTTTACATTGGCAGAGACAGAACTCTTGAGCCAGCTGCGCGAGTACAGTGGAGGTTTGAGCCGGGGACAGTTACAGCATTGAGAGCTTGTTTCTACTTTTGGCTCAGTGAGAAAAGCTGCACTGAAGAAGAGGGCACATTCTCCAACCCAGAGGACTACAGTACAACTGAGAATTTTTCTGAATAAGCTGGATAATATGATTGCTTACTAACTAATAACCTTTCATTCACATCTGCCATTCTCCTAGGGGTGGGTGATAAAATAAAAAAAAAAATAAAAATAAAAAAATAAAAAAAATCAAATATTACCACAATATTTCAGGGTAATTTGCAGTAACAATATTCAAGACAATATGGAAAATAAAACTTTTCAGCCCCACATCACCAGCTACTGTGGATGAACTCTGCTCCTCACACGACCTCTGAGTTTCATCATATTCACGTCTGTTTTGCTTCAGGGAGTGAAACAAACTGGTTGTGTTGCCATTTTTAACTGTGACCATTTCTTGCAAACCTAGCAGAAAATTGTGGCTTGCTGGAGGGCTGACCTCTTGAAGCCAAACCACTACACACAACAGAGGTAGCTGCACTTTTAGGGACCAATTCCTCACTAGAGATCGATGTGCTGTTCTGGCCATTGTTGTGGTGAGAGAAGACTAGATAGCACTCCACAGTATCCAAATGTGCCAACACGTCAGCACACTGCTATATTATTTTTTCATGTAAAAACTGGCTCCAGTATTACTGTGAAGTACATGACATGGCAGAGAACTACATCCTCTTATCTATGCTACTGTTCATAAACTTTCACACATGAATTTACATTGCTGTGTTTCCCTACAGACAATAACAGACATGCTGTGTAATCCTGGCAGTGACAAGCTGTTTTATAGATAAATTCAGAGTACATCACTTGATCAAAGTGATAAGACTGGTGAACAACTGTGCATGCTTGATTGCCGAGTCAGCCAGGCACAAATGGGTTGTCTGTTAGTAAGCAGCAAAGGTTAATGTAGTTTATTCTTCAGTCAGGCTGCCCTAAAGCACAGTGTAACTGCAATGGGCAGTTAGCTAACAGGTTGTGTGTTTGTGGCACGAGGAGCACAGATGATCACGACCAACTGAGGTTAAATCCCACAGATTGATTTCTGATCAGATTAGCTAGCTGTCCTGCCACTTACTGTATCCTCCACAGTGGGGATTATCTGTCATCACGAGCTATTGGACAATTGGATATTTGCTTAAAAATGGTATTTAATTTGGGGCAATCACACCAATTTGATGATTTATTTCCACAGCAGCCATTTTGACTTGTCATAGTAGTTGAAGAGAATACAGAAATTACACCTGTGCGTTCATGGTACATTAGTCAGTTCCAGGGATTCACTGGTACTGTGTGATTTTAAAACTGATCATTAATATTACCAGTAAACCCTGTGTTTTTCAAAATGTGTCCAGGTTAAAGTACTACACAGATATCTGTTTCAATAACTAACTACAATAACTGTTTTAGAAATGAAAGGGGAACAGACTTACATAGTTACACAAAGGAACCACTGTCATTCTAACAAGCATGACATTTATCAACACAAAACACAACCTGCATCGATGCATCAGCAGCAGCCACACACGTGGCAATAAAGACGTAGTTTGATAATACCACAAAACATCTTATGTGCGTGCCAGCCTGACATGAAAGCAGAGCTCTAAATGCCGAACATGAAAACCTAGCCATCAGCTGTCAATAAGATCTTGTGAAACAAATAACACCCGTGCACTAGCACTAAAGGTTTTTTTTTCTGTCTTAATTGGCCTTTTCATAGAAAACATTTTGACATATCAGTGGCTAAAGTGCAGGTCTAAATAATAAAATTAATAATGGCTGAAACACATTTAGCTGGTTTCAGTGTCCTTTTTGTGCATGCTGGCTCATTATCACACTATTAACAGCCATCATTAATGTTATTACTAACAACCACACTTTTTCCACTATGACAAGTCAAAAAGTCTGCTGTGAAAAAGGCCAGTTTCACAGTATAAAGTGACCAGAGTGAGTTCTTTTGTCACTTCCTCTTCTAGCTCATTTATTTTAACTATGAGTATGAAGCGTAACCTGGTCAGTGGGTTGACTAAGACTTAATTCAGCACACTGTAAAGAAAAGAAAAACAGAGTAGAGACTTATTTAGACAGAGGCATCCTGGCCAGCGAACTGGATGACAGACCAGTGTTTCGGCATTGCTGGGTAACCAGGGTGTATTGAGCAGTAAAAGTGAGTTGAGAAGTATCAGGTTTCAATGTGGCTGGTGTTGTAGTTAAAGAGATACTGGGGTCAGAAGTGTGGGACAGAGCTGACCTGAGGTTCACTGAGCCATGGACATCAGCTGAGCCGTCACCTGCCGTTTAGTTACAACAAGCAAATGGAGTCAGTGGTTACACAAGACAATGTATCGCTAAACACATGCCATATAAACTGAGCTTATTTTAGCAATAGCCTTCTTCTCTATGACATATGAACAAATGATGCTCTTTGTCTCTACTTAATTGCTCATGGGTGATGGGTTAAAAGAGGACATTAATGTAGAAGGAGGAAATGTTAGCCAGGCAGCTGACTCATTAAATCAATATTATAAGCTTATAACAAGCCATGAGTGGCCTTTGTGAAAGACTCACTTCCAGGGTGTTGAGTCTACAGCTGACATTGAAACCACACAGGCCTTATTGCCTACGTTCCACTCTCTGGACAGCTCACAGTCCTGACCTCCCACCACCCACTGCTCACAGTCATTAAACAGCCTGTCATCACGATGGGAATCTATGCTCTGCTCTGAAAATGACGGGCTCTGAATCTGTGGGGACGTTCAAAAAGGTGCAACACTAGAGGAATGTGTAAAAGAGGATTATGCTGTGGTGAAATATAGGCTGTATGTTTGCCTGTCAGGCTCTAAAATACACAAACCTTTGTGTCAGCGAAAACATTTCACTTCACTTGGAACTGAAGGTGTAAGGTCACAGGGGAGTGGTAGTGAGGAGATGTTGGAAACAGGCTGCTCACTACAACACAGGCAGGCAGAGGATTAGGTGGAGGTGTAGTGACAGAAGGAAAGGTGAGACTTGACAACACAGCAATGAAACCTGGTATGATCCTGACACAGCTATAGGGCTGCCACTGACAATGATTTCATTATTTATTAATCTGCTTATTATTTTCCTGATTTACTGTTTTGTCAATAATTTTCCCACAGTCCCACAGTAACTTCTTGTCTTGTTTTGTCTCACCCAACAGCATAAAACCCAGAGAGATATTCAGTTTGCTATAATATAGGGACAGCAACTATTGATTATATGTTCATTATCCATTAATCATCTGATTATTTTCCTGATTTATCTATTAAATGTTTGGTCTATAAAACATCAGAAAATGTTGAAAAATGTCTAAGGCAATCAACAGTCCAAAGCTCATATCCAATTTATTAAATAATGAATATAGTTGCTGTGAAACTTTATTTCAAAACACTAATCGACAAATCGTTGCAGCTCTAATCTACACTAATGCAGGTCACACTGCCAGAGCTTAGCCAGAAGAAAAAAATCTTTTCAAGAGCTCTCTGCAAAGTTAATACAGATAGAAAACATCAGTCTAGCATGTTAGTGACCTGTAATAACACTGACAAATAACTGACATGTTTTTGGGAATACTGAGCTACTGGTTCACTTCATGCTTTCTATGCAAGCACAGTAATTCCAAAATGGCTTAAAGCTGGTTCGAGTGGCCTGTGGAGGCACAACTGAAGGTGTTTTTGTGTTTTTTGGCATACTATATATGAGGTTAGACATGATATTCTAACTTGCTGATATCACACACCTGGCAACAACTCACTGAAGTTTCTGGCTTGCCAGCATCAAACCTTAGGTGTGTCGAGATATATTTGCCAACAAGTGCACACATGGTCTGACTCTCAAGGGAAAGTTTAGTTGGATAATCTTGGGATATAACTTAAACTCTAGTGGCTGTTTCATCACAATCACAGCCAAATCATTTCAGTAACATCCAGACAACAGTCATCAGTGTGTTGTCACTGCCTGTGGGTGTATGTAACACGACACAAACCTACTGTAGAGCGAGGGCCTCCTACAGATACAGGAGTGTGAGAAGTTCTGAGTTTTGATATACTGTCACTACTCGCTCCACAAACCATCTAAACAGAGTCTCATTCAATGCTATCATTACAAAAACTAATCCAATACTCATAACAAGAGTCATAACAATACAGATTGGATTTCAAGGCAAACAACCAATTTTAGCTCACCTCCAGGAAATGACTAAGACCAGCCTGTTGTAACATAATGTTTCCATGCATAGCAATAAACATATAATATAGGAACTAGCACCTGCCCAGAAGCCAGTGTTACTGACAGTTAGGGATTAAGAGGCTGAGGCCACACCCAGTCTATGTGTTTTCATGGCCTTTGTTTTACCTCTTTCTCTCAGGAGCTGAATTAAAGGGGTCCATGACTACAAGCCAAGCACTAGCACAATGTGTTCTGAGGGGCCAAGAGGGGAGATACACATCAGCTCGTTCAGGGGGTTTCCTGAGGACTTCTACTCACTGGGAATTTTTGATAACACTTTGGCTCTGCACAAGAACTAGGAAGAGAACTATTCAAAAGCAAGGCACAAGTCCAAAAGGGAAAACAACAAATTATGACCCCAATGAGTGACTGACAGAGAAAGCGGCTGACCTTTTGGAAACTTTTATTGTACATATACAGCAGCACTGCTTTACCCCTGAGCTCTGGTTTCCCATCAGTCCTTCCTGTGACGCAGGCCTGTGCTTTCATATATAGAAACTGACCAGCTGCTGAGAAAATACCCCATGTTCTCCACACCCTCCTCAAAATGCTGTAACAATCAGCTGTGGCTGATCGGCTGAAGAGGCCAGAGCAAGAGACAGAGACACTACGAGAGGGAGGGGGTGGGGTGGGGGGTGGTCATAGAGACTATGGATAACATAATTAACAACAGACGCCTTATGGCTAAAGCTAACCCAATCAGAGCTGCAAAAGTCATCTATTTTTGCAGTCAGTAATCATGTGAAAGCATTTTTACATTCATTATTGATATTACTGAAAGGAAAAACAAAGTCTTTACTGACCCACATATCAGAAATGCCCCTTAAGCAGTCTCGCTGACTGTAACAAAATAGGATGAATCTAAAACAAATAATATAGATATTTAAACCTACATTTTAGAAGTGTTCAAACTGCTACTGCCAACCAAACAAGTTGCAGTACCAAATATTTGTCCATGCTTTGTGACACTTGTTGCTGATGTTGCTGCTGTCAGTATGTGGCTGATATCCAAAGATAATTTATGTAAATCCACCCAATGGCATGCCTACTGACACATACACAGACAGAGGTTGCCTTCATAAGGCGAACAAAGTGCCAGGTTTTAAAACTTTTCCTTCACAATGTGTCTGAGGAAGCTCAGATACCTGATATTTACAAGTCAGGTGTGAAAAATATCTGTGTTATAAGAAGGAATTAGAGAGTCTAATTTGGAAGTCAACCATTAGAAACACGGACACAGTGAAAAGAACAATGTGAACTTGGTAGTTTTGCATGTCACCGCGGCTGCTTCTCTTCGATGCTTCCCTTGAACACTTGAACACACCAACAAGTTAACCACTGTGATGAAGTACTTATTTAGATTTTCATGGCATACTGGTGTGCTAGGAAATTATTCTAAAAAAGACAGGCATCATTTGGTCAACAGTAATGTCAAATATACACAATCTCTAGGTGACATGCTAAAAACATCTGAAACCTCTCGTATGATGCTTTAACAATTAGCACACCTATAGCAACTCTCTCCATGGGTCAGACAGGAGGCTGATAGGCCTGAGGAGGGCAGTTCTCAACAGGCCGTGGCATTTCACACACAACCCATGGGCGTAACAGTGACCCACATGTAGCAGCCAAGCAGCCAGTTGGTTGGTTGGATGTGGAAGCGTTTGCCACTGGCTGCTGTCCACTAGCCAGGAACATTAGCCTCAGTGAGAAAGAAATACACACAATTAGGACTGACTTCTTGGGACTTCGAGAGGGTGGCCTCCACTGCAATAATGGCGGAGCTTTTGTGTCAAAGAGATGCTTGTTTTCTCCTCCTCAGGCATGAAAGTGAATTTGTCTTGCCAGCCAGGTCTATTTATATTCACAAGAGCATTCTTCAGCATTAGCACAGTCACATGGCCTGCCGGGTTGTGGGTATAGCCTAGCGATAGATTGGAGGGGCTCCACATCAGCTCCAACAGTCTGACAACACCAGGGAAAAAAAGGAAAAAAAAAACACACCTTGATTTCTGCATCACTACTACTGAGTTCATCACTTAGCCTCTGAGGCATAAATCAGAGTCTGTATCAGTCAACATCGTCTGGTGTGTCACAGCCCAATCCCCTGACTGAAATGACTGCAGGCAACAAAAGCACTGAGTGGGAAGATTGCGCAATGCAACGTCACAGTTTCACCGTCCAGTTAAGATTACAGGTTGGCCAAACGGTGAATGAAGGTGGGTGTTGCACAGACTGAGAGAAAGGGTCTGATATCACAAAATCCCCATTCATTCTTCCCTCATGATGAGTCACAGTTTGCATCACGCCTATGTATCAACTCAGTAAACAGCCCGGTGAGACAGGAGGCTAAAACAGGTTCTCTCACTTTGCGGTGGATGGATGTGCCCTGGAGAAGAAGACACGCCTAATTGCTGTGACTCACAGATCTACAACAAGACAAGATACAGGCTTGGCCTCATCTGTAAATATGTCCTTTTTCAAAATACTGTTACTTTAGCTTGAAATACACAAGTGGGTTACACATCACATCAAGTGACTGATGTTTAATGTAACGTTAAATTTTATTGATAGACTGTAGGGAATTTCTTGATTAACCTGCCTCCACAGGCCACTGAAAAGGCACAGGGTCAGACACAGAACACAACAGCAGAGTCCTGCTCAAGGGAACTTCAGAAAAGTGGATGCTTACTAGCACAGGTGCTTCTTCAGTGAAAGTCCTGAATGAGAGTCACCGTACACACACAGTTGCACTAGACTTCGCTAACACAGTGACTCCTAATACTGAGAATGGACAATGATTCAATGGTCATATATCAGTTTTTGGTGGAGTAATATAGTGGTGATCACATCATTTTATCCTGTGACAACATTCTGTTGTCTATATTAACGATTCCAAGCAAATTATAATTAAAAAGGAAAAAAAATGTTATTAAGGTTATTGAGTTTCCTTTGAGGTACACAATGGAGGAACACAAATAACTGCATACAAAATCAAAATGAATGCTTTAATTCTGTGTACACTGTTTCCAATAATGAACTTGTACAATATTGAAAAAAAATTCTTACTGATATTTCTGCTCTATTACCCAGCCCTACCTGACATCACATTAAGATCTCATTCAATAAGTTGAGCATCTTCTGCTGCCGAAAAGTGAGTTTCACACACACCAGAGATGTTTTAAAGGCCAGTGAGTGGGATGTCAATATATCTCCTGGCACTGATTCAAAGGAATTGAGTTGGCTTTTTTTTTTATTTTTTTTTTTTTAAATCTATGCATGCCTCAACGTCTACCTGGGGAGAATAAAGAAGTCACGCTCACTAACCACACACGCCAACACACCCACCCACACCACTCTGTGAGGGTGTCCTGGTATTTAATGAGAGCATGTAAATAATTCAGCCCACTACAGGCCTGGAGGAGTAAAAGGGACTGCAGCCATCATTAACTATTCACAGAAACAGTATTATGTCACATGCACACCAACATTTGCATGTCCAAACATACTGTATACACACAAATACACATAAAGGAAAGACCTTTGCCAAGAGTACCCAACCATCTGTTTGGGCCTACGGCCTTGGCTCAGAGGATACAAGGAAGGATCGCATGAACCTAACAGAGGAATACACTACCAAAACACTTAAACAGAAAAACAGGGTTTGATATGAAAACTCTATAAAGTGCTAAGAGCTCATTCAAATGCAGTGAGAAATAGCGGAGAAATGCTCCAAGTTGTTTTGCAAGTAGGGCTGGGCAATAAATCATTTTTATTGTTTATCGTCCCTCTTTATAATCATATTGCTACAAAATTCTCACACAGAAGTACAACAGTTCGCATAACCACATCACAGTTGTTGTGTCTAAATGAAAAATAAATGTGATTTTTACCAAAGTCTGTCACAGACAATCTGTCAATGAGATCTAAGAACAGACATTTTTAGAAAATTACAGCACCGTGTTCCAGAAAAACACAAGAAAACTATTTGACTTGATGGGATAAAGATGAGGTTAACTTTGTAACATGTATTTTGGAACACTTCTGGACATTGTGATACAGGAAGTAGTCGAGTAATTGCGTTCCTCGCTCTCTTTGGCTTAGGACACGTTGAACGTCGCCACTCATTCTCTCGCTCTCTACGTTTCCTGTTTCTCTAGACTGTCAACTGACAAAAATGCCATAAAAATGCCATATTACTACGGAAAATATTGTTAACAGATTTTTTAACAATGTCAGTTTTGACCTACATGCAGGACAAGTGCACTAACATTTGATGGAGCTGTTAACAAAACCAGAGTCAACAGCTGGGCAATGATTTGAATCTGGGCAGAGACTTTACAATCAGTGTGAGAGGTCCTTATTCCTCTTTTTTATACCAGGGCAGACCTCCACCTCAAAAACAAGAGCTATGCACCACGATGAGTTTGAGGAAGTGTTTATCACAAGTCTGTAATCTGCTTCAAAATTATCACTTTGCCTAACTACTTCCGAAACCAACAGTTTTCTGCGTATCCCATTCATAAATAATAGAGAGGGACAGAAGAGATATGTTTTCACAGACCACCCCCCAAGGCTGGGAGGAGAGTCCTTCTCAAGGATCCATCAGGCTTTGTCCTACACGCTGTCAATGATGACTAGAGTCAGGAGGATGGATGGTTGACACAGAATTGGTCCATATCAGTGCTGTCATCCTCTGCTAAGGACCCTCTCCCCTGATACATAAATGAGCCACAGCCTGCTTCTGCTTCATCTGAGTGTTAGCTGGCTGATTAACTTTAAGACTGGCCCAGAAAGGAAGCAACTGGCAATAATATGGACTAACAGTCTCCACATACTGATCAGAGATGCAAACAGAGGGTAAAACTGCATCTCCAAGCATGTGCACCAAATGCACAAGAAAGCTCTCCCGAGTTTAAAAACTCTGAACAGACTGGGAGGAAATGCCGGTCATTTCCAGTTGTATTTTAATGTCAAACAGCACCTAGGCCTGGACCAGCAGCTACTAATTCACAGATGGAAAACTGTGAGGAATTTTGCTTGAGTCAGCAGCATTAGACTTATGTGTAACACACTTCACAGATGGCAGAGGATGTCAATCAGGTAGGCTTGTTACAGGGGAAGAGACAGACACTACCCCTTACCCCTGGCCCAACTGGGCAAGGAGGGGTGAACCACTCCCAGTAAGAAGTACACACCACACGTCATCTTCTCAAGTATGACCAGTCAGCGAGCCCCTCCCTTCTCTTCCTATGGAGGCAGCTCATTCCAACGTGCACACAAAGACTGGGTTCAGCTGAATGGCCTAAATGGCAGCAGAGCTCCTGGCCGCCGCGGCTCAGACCAGCTGAATGGTCCTCATTGTGTCCCCATGGTCACAGGGGGCTCGCAGAAATGGGCTGTTTTTTAAGAGGCCATTTGGCAGGCCTGTGTTCTTATCCGAGCAACGCAGGAACAGGCATTTCCACTTGGTTCAGGGGAGGGCTTGTTGTGGACTCAAGAGAAATAGCCTGTAAGGTGGTGACATGCCACATGAATCCAGTCATTATGGGACTAGATGGCTTACACACACATTAACCTAAAATACAGTAAACATGAAAGTATTTAGCTGTCATGGCTGGTCGAGACAACATTTACTGCCTCTTTTTTCCATCACGCTCAGTACTCAAGAGCTGCAATTCGAAATGTGGTCAGACAACTAATTCGCAGAGGACCTACATGGGTAAACATGGGCAGCAAGATAATGTGAATTAGGGTTTTTTTTTTTGTTTGTTTGTTTTTTGGTTTTTTCCCCCCCATTAAAAACATTTTAAAAAATGTGTGAGACTAACTCAAGTCTCACACATTTCTCACAGGCATTTGAATGCACCAACAAGGACACGTCTTCAAAACCTGTGTTACCACATGTAATTGACACAAAGGTAAAGTGCTTTTCACTTCGATTGTGATGTGAATACATTTCCTGGAAAATTAATTGACAAATGTCTGTTTCAGACTATTCCTGTAAATCCAATACATGATATATCAAAGTTCTTCATTAAAGTGATGGAAAAATCAAATCAAAATTCAATATTGTCATAAAAACAGCCCCTGTCACTGATTTATGAAATTGTCTACAACACACCCAAGGATGCTAAAGGAATAGTTACCACAGTGTAAACAGCATGGCAAACTCCCAGTAGACATATTTCTACCTTCTGACTGTATACAGTCTATCATCAGCATCAGCCACCCCTAAAAATGACCAATGAAATAGTAAATTGCCAGTTATGTATAAACCCTTTATAATTAGGTTGCAGAAACAACCAAAACCACTGGTGTAAGTCTTTTAACAGGTCGAGCCAACACACAAAATACTGGTTGATCTATAGCTGTATGACACATTAACCTCAGAGGTCAGTCAGCAAAATACCTGCAGATGCACTATTATATCTGCATACTTTCATTATTGGCTTTCCATTCAGTCATTCCAGTATTCTCATAACTGACAATAATTCAACCTTTATCAAAGTATGACACGTAATATAACTGTCAAGTGCTAATAAACCATGTTGTCAAGGCTTCTTAAAGTACCATGTTCCTGTTTATAGCCTTGTTACAGACGTGGCTGGAATGGTTAACCTGCCTAAGAGAAAACCCTAAAATAATCAAATGTCAACCTGCATGGATAACCTGACACAGACCGATCAATGCTCAGGGCGACTGGATTCGGTCACCTCAGCTGGAGGTAGAAGAACACTGTCAGGGATGTGTGACAGTGTGTGTCAGTGTGCTGTGGAGCCAGACAGCTGCTCTGGGGGAGGGGTTGATTTGAATATGTTTCGGATAAATGAATGGCCCACATGTGTGCGTAAACTACGACAGACACGTCCGTCACCCACCTCCACAGGAGGACACATACAACCTGACACAGATCTCACACAAAGCATGAGGGTAGTGCAGCCCACGGTGAGCAGCACAGGTAGGTAAACCTATAATTCCAGTAATGGCAGGTTTACACAGGTGTATAATGCTCATCCTGTGGATCACTCCAATGAGCCTCACTAAGGTCACACACTGTCTGGGAAGCACTGGCAGTCATTTGTAACAGACTGTATCTTCATATGACACCAGAGCAGATCATGACTGCAGGCCTTGTCATTAAATCCCAACACTAGTCATAGTGAGTCACAGTTTTACTGCAATAAAACAATTTTCTCAGCTGAAACGTGAGCACAAACGCCAAGCAAATGGCTTGTATAATGCCCTAATGGAAGCCATTATATATGAAGAAGGATAACTAAGATGACAGAGGAAGGAAGGGTCAGGCACTGATAGCCAGACCTTGCCTCTGGCCATCAACCCGGCTGTCTGTCAGGGCAGACCGGATCGTAGTTGAAGGAGATATGGCACAGAAACACGTCTTTAAATCGATGTTTTTGCTTTACACGAGCTGCAGTGAGGCTTGAGATAAAGGAAACGAGGGGATAAGGTTGAAAGCCCTTTCTCTTCCTCCAATACAATGCTGCTTGTCATGCCCTGTTAGCTCGTGTTTCCTGTGTTAGCACAAAATAAGCTAGGTGACACAGCCTGACGTGTGCTCTCACTCAATTTTATTACAGACCGACTGTAGAATAAGAGGAGTTCAATCGCTGCCGGTTAGCCGACACAGCTGAGACACACAGCTAGCTTGAAAATCAGCTATAGCATCCCCCCAAACCCTTCCACCATCAGCCCCGTCAGCCCCCCACATCCCTCCCCTCCCCTCCCCGCCTCCTTTACCTTCAGACAGCTCCAGATCCAACTCCGCCAACTGGTCTCTAACCTCTTTTGGCAGGGCGGACAAATCCACGCCGCGGTCTGCCATGGCTTCGCCGATAAACAAGAGTGTTGTCGAGTTGAAAAGAAACCAGTCTGTCGCCGGGTTAATGTTAAAAAATGAAAAATAAAACACCCTCCCTCCTCAAGACGCGAAACAAGCATCAGAGTGGGAGAGACAGTCCATCCGCACGGCTGGCCGCTCCGCCATAATGGAAGAAACTCACCAACGGCAACGAGCGAGCGGTCACGTGACTACATTTACCTCGCCTGTGCGTTGATTCGCTGCATCCTTCTGCCGAAAAGCACGCCGGCACTAACGCTCCCTCTGGTGTCTCACAGGCTGAAACGCACACTCACATCTCACTGATAGTACCGTATTTAATTTCATCCTGTCAGCTTCCCGCAAATTCAGACACATTAAACTCAGGGACATGGCCGCGTTAACTTTCTACGAGGGCCCGGGGCAAAGATTTGTTGTCGGGCTGCCTCTAGGCTGGAGCGTCTGAATGAAGTGACTATTAACATTTCTTGTTCAAAAGTCAGTCAGAGAGATGCACAGGTCCAGGGGCCAAATGACTCAGAGGGTTAAGCAAGTTCTACTAAAAATGCCCAAAATCACCAGTTCCAGCCTCTCAAATGTGAATATTTGCTATTTTCTCAATTTTCTACGATAGTAAACTCAACATGTTCTGCTTTTTGTCTGTTGGTCAGACCAAAACAAGTGATTACAATATCTTGAGCTTTCTTCAAAAACAGCTGCCTGCTACAACTGACAACCACACTATGAAAGTGGCAAACAGGTACAGGCTGGACAGCTTAACAATAAACTGACACTGAATATGTTTCTAATTTCAAGTAACTACTATGAATTAATAAATTAATCATTTCAGTACACAGTAACTTAACAGCAACATGCCATATATACAGTGCAGAGTGGCGGAAGAAGGGGTCAGGGCCCTGATCCTAGAAGTTCCCCAGTTCAGGACACAACTCTGAGTAGGTTACTTATGGGTCACCTTGAAAATACCAATGTGGCATCCTGACTGTAACCATTATAAAAATAAATATACAGTTCCAACCACTCCCTCTGCAATTAAAGGCTACTTACAAAAAGTTATGATCATGTTTTCTCTATAAGAAACATGGACATTGTCTTACCAGGAAAACAAGCTTCAAAGCAAACATGAACATAGCGGCGTAATTGTAGGCTACGATGTCGGGCAGTTCCAGAAGTACTTGAGCACCGTACAAAAAACATCAAAAGCAGCTCAAGGATTTTTAGCAATACTGAGTCCAAACTCCTCAACACACTCCTCAGCTCTTCAGAAAATGTGGACATGTTACTAAACATTTAAAAGTATTTAATTACAGTGTGTATTTTTCACTTTTTATTAGGTTAAATGTTTAATTATATCTTCTGCAAATGTTATTTCCAAAAATAATAATAAAAAAACTCATCCTCCACAGTACCAGGAATTACAGATACTGAAAATCTATTTTCATGGTCCAAAAACAAATTAATCAATAACAGCTATGTCCCTGCTTAAAAAGTTATTAAAATGCACTTAAAAGTACATGAAACAATGATTTGATAAAAAGTACTTGAGTAATCACTGCCTGAGGAAAAACTATGAATAAAAGTAGTACAATGTCCTTACATTCAAATTCTGAACATACAACATTTTACCAAGCACGAACTGTGAGTTTCCACTTGTTATGTAAGATTACACGAAACATTGTTTTGTCATTGTGAATCTAAGCTGAAAACAAACAAACCCACATAATGTTCATTAAGATGTAGTTTCTTTAATTAAAACTGCAGCACTGTAAGTGTTCATAGTATTCCACTTGGACATGCATGGAAAAGTAAATATATTCATATAGTACAGATATGTACAGTACAAGGACAATTTTTTGAAATCATCAGTCCAACAATGGGAGTGTGAAAAACCATTAAAACACTACGTGCAACTTTCACAATGTTGCATTTTTCATTAAATTGCTCTTTTCATTATGATTCTAAGTAACATTAATATGCCAAAAGACTGTGATGACAACTGTTATTTAACCAATTAGGTAAAAAATAAGTTAGACAAGGACCATCAAAAGACACGACCAAATTCATCTTAAAAGATACAAAGGGGATAAAATCTCTTTTTGAAAAAGGACTAATGACATTTTTCTGTTGAGAAAACAAACCAAAAAACAAATTTGTGTCTATATTCATCAGTACAATCAGAAGCATTATGACGGAGGTTGTATGGTGCTGACAATAGCACACAACAAAAGAAAACAAGAAATGACAGAAAAAGGTGCCAATGACATGAGTTACATGAAAACATGAAAGCTAAATATAGTTTGAATTTTCATTTCATATGAACAATCGTCTATAAGGGACTGCCAGCCAAATATAGCGCCAGCCTCAAAGTACAACAAAATGCCGGGCTTGCCATTGGGACTGTAGGACAAGAGGTTCAGTCAGAGGTGAAAGGTATTAAAGTTGCTGAGCAAATTCCCATTCATGTATACAGTACAGATACAGAGAAAAATATTAAAAAAAAAAAAAAAGATCAAGAGAACTGCAAAAACTTAAATGAACAGAAATACAAAGCAACAATAAACTTGCTTATTTTAGTGCATAAAGACATGCCCTCATGTTAATGGACAGATATCTTGTTTTTCTGAAATATCACATCTTGCAAATATATGATCAGACAAAAGGGACAAAAAAAAATATACAGGAAAAAAAAAAGAAAGAAAAGGAAACCACTTGTTTAGGTGTTTATGTAAAAATATACCAATATCTGGGTAAAATATCTTTGTGGGATTTCTAAAGAACTGGAGCCATTCAGACACAGTCACAAGACAGATCAGAACTTTTTCCTTCCTCAAAGATTTTACCAGCGAAGATGTCTTTGCCGTGTCCTTCCAGCAGATGACAGACAAGTATTGTATCATTTTGTGTCACTGAGAAGAGAATAATGGTTAAATTAACTCTTAACTTTAAAGGCTTTGAGGAATCTTCAACAAGTTATCAAATCTTTTGTTCCTCATGATTGTTTTCCATTTGATGAAATGAACAGATTAAGAAAAATCAATATTTATAAGGCTCCACTGATTTTCACATGAGCACATCTGCTTATTTTTAAGCGGGGGATATCAGGAGGCACCAATGTGATATTTAAGGCAAAACGACCAGACATTGTGTGTTAGACTGTGTGTAAGTGCAAGAAACAAGCAGTGATATACTGTAGATTGTGTCACTGTGACCTCTGAATCACAAAATAACAGTCCGGCTATTTACTGCCTGCCCCAGAACAAGTACCAGGTGGTCTTTGGAGATTCAGAGATCCGGTTTGTTGTCATTATGGCTTAGTATAGGTTTGGTAAAGAGCAAAGAGACTTAAGGGGTTCAATCGCACTTCCAACGAGCAGCAAGGATGTGCAACCATCCTGAGAAGTGTGAAAATAACAGTTACAGTAAGTCCAGGGCCCACACAGCGAAAACACAGTCACTAGAATAGATTCGGATAAAAAGGAGAAGGCATCCACTTACAAACCAATAAACAGCAAAACTGCCTGTTTTGGAGGAAAGGTGAGAAGGAGGGGGAGAGGAGAGGTTAAATTCCCTTCAGTTCAGAAAATACATATTGCTCTTACACCAACAATTTTAGGGTACGACACTGTCTTGAACAATCCAATATATTTTGGTTTTGTGGACTAACCTGGGAGGATGTGCCAATTAATTTAAAAAAATATAGCTGCACATACTGTATCAAGAACATAACACCCTAATAGAAAAAGTCACATGCTAACAATCTAAATATTAATGTATCAGATCAGGAGTAGGCAAACTGCTATGTTCTGATGTACATAAATATATACACACAGAGCCAATCACACACACAGTTTATAAATTTTATCATAAAGGGGTGTAAATGAGGTAAGTTTTTCTGGGTCCATGTTGAGATCGCCTTGACGTGGGACCATTTACAAGAGGTTTATGTGAATATTTGAGATCTAAGTCACTGAAGTCTAGACAACTACTGAATCTTTGGAGCCGAGGATGTATAGGGACGTTATGCTGTGATGGCATGTGTGGGTGTGTGTATGGCTAAAAAGTCGAGGAGCACAAGGCACTATTCCCTGCTGAAAACAGTGTGAAGTCCTGTGTGTTGTTTGGTATCTGATTTGATCAAGAATGTTTATGCAACACCTGTGTGTTTAAAACTGTGCACGTTGTTTGGCGTGCGTCCACACAGGGAGTTCGTTACGGCAGTACACTCAGAGCGATGCAGTCCTACAGTCCAGTGAAGAGTCATTTTGACTGAGGGTGAGGAGAGATGAGCAGGGAGGCATAGAGGGAAACGAGGAGGGGGATGAAGGGGTGGGGGTGGGTTGGAGTCCAGCCCCTGTAGTCTATGGCAAAGTGAACAGGAAGCTCTCTCAAAAGTCTCAGTCCATTCCCAGAAGGCTGCTGCTGAGCTCCAGGCCCCAGCATGATGGCTCCACAGGAGGGTCAGAGAGAGCAGGGGAGAGAGGGGGAAGTGGAAGATGAGATATTTGGGCTTCTAGATTGGGGACGTTGGGAGTCTAGGAGGAGGAGGAGGTTTGGGGGGGGGGGGGTCCGCTGCTCTTTTTTGCCCCTCTTTGATGAGCCAAGTCTGGGCCATGGTGGCATCGCTCATCATCTGGCAGCAGATTGAGACTGTGCAGCCATGATAATGTGAGAGGGTCCGCTCTCAGCCCTCTGCTGCTGACCCATTCCTGCCAGCACAGACATAGCCATGGCCTCTGCCGCTGCCCTTGAGCTCAGGCCGTTTTGCCCTGCAGAAGGGCTGGGCGCCAGAGAACTGTGCTGGATCACCGGGGCAGGAGAACCTGTAGGCTCTGAGCTGTCTTTCATGCTCTCCTCTGCAGCTACACAGAAAAAAAAACACAGTGCAGATTTTTACTTAAACTGCCTAACGCATTTAACTTTTAAACTTAAATACACTCCACAAATTCTATACTGAAGAAGTTTGGACATTATGTTTATTGTTTAGCAGTTATGATGTAGGTGAATTTAGTGACAACATCCCAGTCCAATTTAAAAAATAAAGAAAATTCACATGAAAGGAAACTAAAAATCATAATAAAACAAAAACAAAATTCAAAATAAAATAAAAAATAAAAAAATAAAAACAAATTCATCTGGTAAATATTTTTTTCAGCCATGGGTCATTAATTGTGAAATGTCAGAAACATACAGTACATTTGTTATGACTTGACTTTAATTACATCTAAATGACACCCTCATACCATCCTGGAGTCTGGACTTCCACAACAACAATTAGAACAATTAGTGATGATTTTTGTCATTATTTGATGTTTTCTATAGCTTCAAATGCTTTGCACATATTCCTGCATGTTTCTTAACATGCCACAAGGTGAGTAACATGGCATAACTGCATAGGGCTCACCTAAGTAGGCAGTCTTCTTCTGTAGGGTGGTAACAGGACAGTCCTTGTGGGCCAGCAGCAGCTGCTTCAAATGAGCCACCTCGTTCCGCAACAGAGACACTTCATTCTGACAAGAGGGGAAAATCAGAGAAATCAAAGAAAAATTATCATTAGTGCTGAGTTACATATTTAAAAACTGACCTTTCAAATCTTTAAGTAATGTTACTGTTGTTTCCTGGCCAAGAATTGCTCTAGAGGTGTAAACAGTCTGGATTTGAGTCTGGCAGTGGAGAAGTGGAAATAAGGTGTAAAAATGACCTGAAACCTGAATAATACAATGAAGATGTGAAACAAGTTGTAATGTGTTTGAGTTACAACTCGTGTGAAATTGCCCAATATTCCCTGAAACTGATTTCGTTTATCTGAAACACTCCTCTAAAACTTTCAAGACTAGTTGAAACCCTGACAAGTGGGCACAGTCAGTGTGAGCACACACACACACTGATACAGGCCTCCCACGGGTCACATTTCATCTCCGCCCACCTGCTCCAGGCCCACTCACCGACAGTGAGACGTTCAAAGTGCTGAGCTCCTCAGCCTTCTTCTCTAGGGAATTGACCCACAGTTTGCGTTTCTGCCTGCAGCGCGACGCTGCGGCCCGATTCCTCTCGAGGAAGCGCTGCCTTCGCTCATCTGGGTCATCATCTGCCGTCCGCCGCCGACGCCCACCTGTAGGCTGTGCTGGAGATACCTAGGGGGGGGAAAGGGTGAGAAGGAAACCGACAGATGGGAGGGGAGCGGAAGCAAGGCGAGAAAGAAAAGGGAAGTTTGAGTCACAGTTTCATCATTTTAGTCAGAACACATCATAGTCATCTCACTACAAGAAGTACATCCCCTATTTTCTGTAACTAAAACAGGTGATAAGCCATATGTTAAACAAGCTCAGCTACTTTTGGGTATTTCAAAAACTTTTCAAGTTTCAATCACATTGGTACTGGACTCACAGTACAGTTAAGGCCTTGACTATAGAGTACCTGAGGTTGTGCAGGTGATGGAGCATCTGGCTGTTGGACAAGCAGCTGGCTCTGTTCTGCCTTCTGAGGCACCATGGGGCTGCTGCCCATGGCCATGACCCCCATACTCTGTCCTGATGGGCTCTGCTGGGACAGTGCAGCCTTCAGACGCTTTAGGAGAAAGAGGAGGCAATATCGTTAAGAAGCACAGGGGCCAGAATACATTGCACAAAGCAACAGTATAAACAGTGTAAGTATAAATGAAAATGCTCCATCAAAAGTACTGTAAAGGAAAAGAAAGAAATGACACCACACTTGCTTACTTACTAATCATCAGCACAGCCTTAAGTAAGTTGTTAATCACACTTATGCACCAGCTGCATCATGTCGTGAAAGCCAATTTATTTATAGTGAGTAATGTTTGTGCTTGTACTCTGCTGCAGACAGATTGCTCTACATGCATAGTTTTCATGCAATTAATATATCTGACTGTGTCTTCGGCTGAAATTTACATGGTGGAATGTAATCCAGTGCAAGATTGTACCACCCTTTCCCTTGGGAAAAGCCTGAATTCTCTGAGGAGTGAATTTAAAAAGGTGCTAGAACTCGCCCATGTTGACCTGACAGCATCAAACAGTTCCTTGTTTTCAGCAGCACATTCACGTGACATCCTGTGCTGTCACAAACCTTTTGTATTGGCTTCAGCTCTGGAGGCTTTGCATGTTCCTGAAACACTTTTCAGATGATGTTGCTTGATGTTGATGATTTGTGATCTGGAGCAAAATAACTGACTGCAGCTCTGAAGGCATACCACCAGTCAACTGCATATTTAAGTATATCAGCCTTCTGAAATTTAGCATTTGATACCAAGATATCCACGTATGTGCCTGTGCCAAGACAGTCTGCACACCAACACAACACCCCTAGCATTTACTGGCACCAATGATCTTCCACTTATTACTGAAGGATCAAGTGGTTTGTATAAATAGGAGTATCTACTAAAGCAGATGTATTTGTGATTATGTGTATGCTGTAATGCTATAAACAATGAACACACTCACATATTTTCAACTGCAATACAAAGAGGGATCCTTGTAAAGAGCTCTGTGTGTACTCTGTGGTATCATTATTTCAGAGCAAATTGTGTTGCTGTGGTGTAAGGGTTAAATAAACAAGTAACTCCAGTAAAAAGTCATATGATGAACAAACTAAGCTGGTGCAGAGGAAGGCTGGAGGGTGAAGATGGAGACAAAAAGAACAGATAAAGGGATAAAAATAGAGAGCTAATCTAGTGCTGACCATCTTGGCCTCTGTGTGGATGCTGCTGTAGCCAGAGGGGGAGTTGGAGCCGCTGCTGCTGCCTCCCAGAGGAGGACCAGGGATCCCAGGAATGTTGGGTACCATGCACAAGGGTCGGGCCAGCTGGAGACCAGATACGAAACACAAATACATGTGTTAACAACTTGGACCAACTTCTCAGCTATAAAATTGAAATACAACATATTAGGACTGTTGGTCTGCCTTACATTAATGACAGAGGGCATCTGTACGGGACCAGGGAGCAAAGGCACTGCCTGACCAGAGGGAAGCATCATCATGGGGTAGTGGCTGGTTGGCGAACTAGACGGACAGACAGCAGCGAGACAACAGGAACAGGAGGTTCAGTCAAACTTGTAGAAATGACAATCTTATAGCTCCAAAATTTCTTTGACAACGCAAGTAGCACCACTCCTTCAATCCCACAAAATCCACAATTACATGCATCATAAAAACACAAGGTTTGTAGAGACCCAGCATATGTCAGTTTATAAGTATGCACAGAACAACTGCCATATTTCCAATTTGTGCATCCACAAAAAACATGATAGCATCTTGTTTTGAAAGGCTGACTCATAAGCACCACATAGGTTCAGCACAGTGGTGCGAATATACATGTGAAATTTCCATACAATGTGAGACAGATGTTTTTTGAAGACCTTTAAAGCTACATTATGGAAAAGAAAAATCTGGGTTAAAAAGGTCAGCAGAGGTCAAGAGAAGAATGCTGATAAACTCACCCCAGAGTACGATTGGAGGGTGGTGCCTGTGTGATGACAGAGGTCGGTGATGGCATGGTGGGCTGAAGGGCATCAAAGCCCAGGTGTAGTGGGAGGGAACCTGGACGCACAATAGTCGGGGTGGGGGCTGAACTCCTGGGAGGGGTATCCTAGGAGATTAGTGGCGTGGGAAGACACGTTACAGTTGAAACACGCTTTTCATATCAGACATCACATCTCTAAGGCAAAAAGATAATATGTTTCACTTCCCAAAGATGTATTTATGTAATACTGCAAAAGTTATAATGACCTGAACATGAACCATACTCTTTTTACATCATTTAAGGTTGCACATGCTTTTCTGAGCAAATCCCTCTTCCTCCCATTTCGGTCCTACCTTTCCTTTAACCAGAGGCTCTCTGCTGCTGTCGGATCTTCCAGAGATAGATTCAGGGCTGCCTGGTGGCGAGGAGTCGACCTCTACAGGGGCCTCCTCTTTTACCTTCACATCTGATGGCGTCTGCAGCGTCATGTCCAAAGCCACAGAGTTGGCAGCAGGGAGCTGAGAATGACGGAGACAGTGAGAAAGAGACAACGAGAAGTTCACACTACTTAGCAGAGATAACATTTTCGTAGACTACAGTACATCAAAAAAAGGAAGTGGGTATTTATCACACAACCCAAACAACCACACCATCAGTTTATGAAACACTACTTTAACTGCAATAAAACACATTGAGACTAAAATCTTTGTAAAAAGCTGTTGCAATAGTTTGTTTAAACTGTGATGATACACAGACAAAGTGCACAAGGCAGGAATTTCTACAAGTCATATTTTTGACTGGATCAAAACTTGAGGTAAGAAAGAAGGAAGTAAAAAATAATTTTTCACATCATGGGAGTCTTTGCAGAGAAAAAAAAATCCTTGGTTTCTGTGCATAGTAATACACGCAGTCATTCACAAACACACGTACACACAGATGACAAAATCATCAGCCCCAAGCCTTTCTTACAGAGTTCTTTGCCCTCTTCTCATCATCATCTTGTTCAAAAGAGCTGGCCAGCTCGTTGAACAGACCAACCTCCTCGCAGTTCTTTAGGAAGCGGGTGGGAGTAGGTGTCTGGTCTGGCAAACAGGAATGAACAGAGATAAATATAGGTAACACTTTCACACCTAGTTCACACTTAGCATTGAATATAGAAAGCCATGTCATACATGTGCCTTTGGAGTCACTTTTCTTAATACGCTTGCGCTGAGGTATGCTAAAAAGTCTTCATCTGAATGCCAGGACAGGATATGTAAGAAAGAGGAAGAGCAGAGCTGAGTGTTTGTCTTATAGACAAACAGTACCTGCAATAATGACAGAGTCGGTCCTGGGTGGTCCAAATTTCAGTGTCATCTCATGCTTGTGTTTGTGTACAGCCAAGTGGTCCTCATTGGTAAACCTCTGGAACAAGTGAGCAACAATAGAAGAGGAAAGATAAGTACATTAGGTGAATTAGCCTAGAGGCAATTGTCTATTTGTCCTGGTGACCTAAAGAAGCAGCTTTTAGTACCATAACACAGGTATCATATTGCAATAATCACAGACAGATAATCTCTCCGAGATGTAGCCCAACACATGTAGCCTATACCGTATCATTATGTGACAAACCACAAAGACAACTGTATCTGTGGTGTACAGTTCCTCATGTCTTAAAACCCTGTACAGGCCTATTATAGCTGCAGGATACTGGACTCAAATATCCTTACACCAGCTAGAATTATCTAGAAAAAGGGCTGGTATGGATGAGGCCTGAAATAATTTTAGCAGCACAGAAATGTCAGGAATGAGCAACAGTTTAAGATGTCAAGAAAATGATGAAGAACTGTAAAAACTACTTGCATGGAAAATCACCAAATGAGCTGATACATCAAAACAAATGCTGCAAATTCAAGTGTAACGTGTTTTTGCAGAGAACTGAATGTCATCAAGCTCGTCAGCGTGAAAAACATATGAATGCTGTGAACTGTGTCTCTGTGAAGTTCTAGATATCAGGTGTTAACAGTGGGCAAGAGCTACAGAAGGTCTGGTAAATCAGACCGTTAGAAGAGAACACCAATAGCCACCCTCTCCTCTGAGACACGGCACTTCTTCTTTGGAGAAGTGGCGAGGTGAATCAGTCAGAGACGTAGGAGGAATAATCTTGGCTCTGGCACCAGCCTATTCACCATTCGCTGCAGCCTATTTTAGGTCGCCGCGTTGCAGTTGCGAGTTCAGTCGTGAGAGTGAAGTGGAAACACAGTCAAGTGTCATGGGACTTATTTTTAGCCCTACCAGGCAGCATCACCAATACAACTACATGTCTCATTTGTCTCTTTACTCTGAGCAAGGCAGTTGGGTCTTGTGGAGGAAACTATCTCAAGATAATCTCCCTGTATGAGATACTGGCAGTTAGGATTATCCCTCCCCACACTGTAAATACTGGGCATCATATAATGGGGGGCTTGTTGTTGTTGTTGTTGTTGTTAACTTGGTAAAAGGAAAACCCTGAGCAAAGCCAGGAGTCAATCATCCTTGTTCTATTATGGGCATGATTCAGACTTTCCTGGTAGACAACTGTTGCTTGTAAAGGGCAGCAGTAAAACAGCATTTGGACATAAGGCACTTGTAACATAAAGGATGTTCCGTGTCTAAATGTACACAAATCAGCATCAAAGATTACATTATTCAAGGCAAGTAAAACAGTCATACGTGACAGTCTAGACTTAACCACAATTTGTATAATGACACCTAAACTGGCTGACATAATGTGTGGCACTGGAGTACTGAAAACTGTGACGTAACAAAACAGCTTCCTGGTCTTGTTGTGATTTAAATTTCTGCTAGATAACATTTGACTTAGACAACATTTAAAGCTGCACTGATCAATATTTTTTCATAACCAATGGATCGAAATGACTGTGTGTGTAATGCAAAAGGGGTCACCTATGGTGACAAACCTACAGAGAACTATTACCCGACTCTGCAGTTTCCCTCAGCTCTACGGAGAGTTTTCGTGTCTTTTGTTGTTTTGGTTCAGTCCAGCTGCCCTCAACAAACCCAGATTCCAGCTTTTTTCAGTGTCACAATCTGATAAATCCACTGTACACTACCTGCCTGGAACCAATCACACGCAAATTTCACAACTAATGCTAGCTCATGAATGTAATAGAGCACTGTCAGAGTCAGTGTCAGAGTCAGATTTTTTCCCTCAGGAATTGGCAGAGACCAAAACAGAGCTATACGAGAGGAAATATATGAAAATATTTTAATGTTGTGTTTCCACCTAAAAAAATATTCATATGACTTTAACATTTGGGATTCTTAAGTACATTTACAAAAAGGGTTTTGTAGATAAACGTATTTGTGTTCCTCAAAGTAAGGCGGTGTTGTGGTATCACACTCAAAAATCTAGCACCATCACACCATACTACGATTTTAGACCTGTTTGTACAACAGTTTGACACTCAAACAAAGCTGGTGACAGTGCCACAGCTGTAGACCTGCACCGTCATCATCCGTCACTTTGCCTTCAAAAGCTACCATGCGATTCTGTTGCTTTAACTGTAAGCTAAATTAATAATGACAATGACAAATTAAATATGCAGAGTATGTACACAACAGAAACATGTCAAAGGAGAGATAAAATGTCTTTTGTCAGGGAAGGGGTCCCTAGATGTCCATAATGTTCTGAGAAGAAAATAACCAAACAAATCATCATTTATTTATCAAACACAGGCATGTTTAACTGCTTTACATGGCTGCTGTTCAAACCGCAAACCCTGTGTACAACAGATTTTCTGACAGACTTCTGACCAGAGAATAGAAGTGGGCTTGTGAATCACAAATGTTTCTTAACCACATTAAACACTTTCTTCCTCCAGACCCCAGGAGAGATAATCCATCTTTCGCCGTGAAGATATCACACCCAACTGAACACAGCATCAGACAGCTAATTGAGCACAACATTAGACATGATGTTTCCTGTGTTGAATAATCGTGAGTCCTAAAACACACTTCTTTCTAATTTGCTGTGATATGAGGCCAAGCCCCAACAACACACCACGTTACAGGCATGTGAGCGCACTATTGGCACTCAGCTGAGTCACAGCCGTGGCTCAAACCTGTGTCTGCAGGCGCTACAAGTCAACAGTGACAGGTTGAAACAATAACTGTGCACTGATTACTCACTGGAGCTTCCAGTGACTCACAGCTAAAGGAGACAGCATTGTCTCACAAGACAGCATGCTAACTAGATTCTTTCAATGTGATGATCATTCAAAGAGCGACAAAAATTACAGACAGGAAGTCTTTTCAGGGTCAGCAAGTTCTCTAATTGTATATATGAAGCTTTAATATACTCAAATAAAGTGTCATGTCCAGTACAATCTCTCTTTTCTTTTGCTTTCAGTTCATTTTCATTTAGAGGAAAAAATATTTAGTCATCATAAGTAGTTACAGTCAGCTGTTGGAGAGCACTTACACAAAGGCAAAAATACCGCACACCACACGCATGCACACACCTGAAACCCAGGACAAGGAGGGAGAAGACTTACCTGTCCACAGCCGGGAGCATTGCACACAAAAGGTCGGTCGTCCCCCATTTTTGCAAAGAGCTTGCAATGTAACTGTGGGAGAGGAGAAGAGGAGAACATTGCTGCGGCTTTTTTCTTGATTTGTGAACTGGAAAATCCTGAAAACAACAAAACAGGGATGCTGTGGCTTGTAGTCTTTAGTCTGAGCAGGAAGCCGAATGCTATTTAAAAATAACCCTGGCAAAAAGGAAAACACGCACAGAGGCAGCGAGACGAAGTTTCCCTGGTGATACTTCCTTCACACAGGGGGGCTTCTGGTTGGCCAATGAGGAGCCGCTTACAGGAGAGGACGACGGCTACCATTTACACAAAGACATCTCCCTCTGCTTCTCCTTCTGTCTCAGTTTCCCTTGCTCCCAATCCCTCCTTCTCTCATTACCACTCCCTCTTCTCACTTCTCCAGCACCTCCCAACCTTTTCCCTTCTTGTACCCCTCATTCAGTCTCTTCCTCTATCTGATTCAGCTGTTTCTCTCTCTGCACAATCTCAGACATCATCTGCTTTCTGAGGACTCTGATGTGAATCCACACCACAAATATCTTTACACTATACCTCACTTATACCTGTTGTCCTGGTTAACTCTAAACTTACTTGAGGTTTCTCTATGGAGATACTAGAAACAGATGGAGACGATCGTCAAACATTACAGACAAAATCTAATAAAATGTTTTTGGTATGTAAACTAATGTAACTAATGTAAACGAAGAGCAGGTGACATGTAGAGCAGCAACAATTAGTCCATAAATCAATTAGTTGAACAGGAAAATTTCCAGCAATTAATATTTAGATAATCAATTTATCATTTAAGGAATCTTTCATGCAAAAATGGAAAATGCTTTTCTCTGTTTTATGACACATCAAACTGAATATGTTTAGATTTTGAACTGTTGGTCATATAAGACACTTGTGGACATTATTCACAATTTTTTTTAACAGGATTAATTGATAGTGACAATAATACTTAATTACAGCTCTAGTGACAGAGGCAGAGGCATTCCATGTTCATCTGATATAACAGTCAATCGTACCACTTTACTGTAGCTCAAGTTCAGGAAAAGACAAATTTAAGCTTTTATGATAACATTTTGAATGTGACAATTTCAAACTGTATATTGTGTTTTATTATTATATAAATATTATTTAAGTGTATCTCCAATATCTACATTTGCTGGCTGACTGTGGAATTAAATTACAATAAAAAACTTAACTGTTATGCCCAATGGACACTATAATCTAAAGTCTATGCCTGTGTATAATAGTACTGATGTGTTTGTACTGATTAATAACAGTTTAAGAGTTCAGACATCCGGGGTGGACTTAGCACTAACTGGTTGGTTGAACTTTAGGTTAGATATGATTGGCTGTTGTAGTTATTTTCAGGATTTTAATAGTGTGCTATTCACACAGTATAAATATTGGGTAATATTGTAAAAACAGAGGTGCATAAAGATAGTATTGTTGGACATTTGAATGTACTGGAAACACTTCCACAGCCTCTCACAGTACTACAAACCAAATACTGCATCTCACTCTTCCTGAATACATGCTGTTGTCAAGAGTTAAATATGCACATGCTTCTGTTTGGTTTCTCCTCCTGTTGTGCCTGAAGCTGCAGTGACATAAACTAAAGCTGTGTGAGGCTTACTGCTTGTATCAGCTGTCTCCACGGAGGAGAATAACTCCTCACAACCCCCCACCCCCCCACCCCCCTCCCCCAACTCTCCCGCCTCAGCTCCAACTCCACTAAACCACCCCACACTGTACTGCTCTGCACAGCTGAACAACGCTCCATGTGAAGTCAAACTGGGAAGTTTAGAAAAATAACTTGGTCATTAAATTTAAATCAGGGAATTGGAGGGGTGGCGATGGCAATGGACGAGGGACATTAATGTTTTAGCACTCTCGGCTGGCCCAAAGTGACGTCTGGCAGCTATTACACAACACTGTCCCACTGACAGTACAGCAACTACAGACATGCATCAAGGACATTGCTATGTATGCAAGTAGAAACCTTTCAATAAACAAAAGTCACTGATTACTGCAATACTCAATAAGGTTTAGCTAAAATGCAGTCATGAGCAGGGACAGTGTCTCACCTTAATGATTTAATAATAGCCCTTCAAATTTGCATCTTAGATGTCTTTCTTTAATCCACCTCCTGAACTTTTACTTTGGCTATGATAATCTGACAAGACAGCCTTAGTCCCTGTGTGTTGTTTTGACACTGTATGTAAAGCTTATTCATTAAAAAAGAGCTGCTCATTCATTATCCAACTTAAAATATACAGCTGTTCCACAAATGGGAAAGCAATGTCAGTTAGACATGTTTAGTATTGTAATATTACTGAGTTACTGACCACATTAATCTCTGTTGTACCAACTACATGAGTTGAGCATGTGGCCTAACATTATTGAGTGGGACAGATTATTCATTATGTTGGCGAGGCATAAATGTCTGAAAGTTTTCCCAATGTTGAAGTCAGTACATTTTCCTCCTTTCTCCCTCCATTTCTCCCTCTGCCGAGGACAGCTGCCCCTGAGCCAACACATGATTACTGAAGCCTTGCGCTGGAATACGACGCTCTCCCATGACGCCGGGCCTGCAACAGGCCTAACTGTTGTGTCTCTCAGCTCTGTGCCTTTATGAGGAAAAGGAGTCTGCATCGTGTTTGCAAGCGAAAACACAAGTCCCTCTCTGCGCACATCAAAGGGCCGATGAAGCAGAGCAGTCTGATTTCTTGCAGACCTCCCATGCTCAGGAGAAAGACAACAGATCAGTGCCAGGACCCTCACAAAGTGCTTCCAATCCACTGAGTCTATTTGGGCAGAGATGTGTCTGCAAACGAGATACTCCGTCTAGCTCGTTATACCGAGGGTGTGGACTGTGTGGGGAAATGGACACATCTGGCGTGAGGAGTAGGAACAGATTTCAGAGTTTACATCTTACTAAAGACATGCTAGACATTAACTTGGCTGGCTGGCACTGACATGAAATGTGGGATCTGATCTTGTGTGAAGTCCACCATAAATTCCAGATGACAGGGGTGGAAAATACCATTTGTTTTCATAGCTGCCCCAATCAATATCTTAACCTGATTATGACAGATGTGTTAAGGTCCTTTCTTCAGCATCCATTGCTTGGTTCTGTGGTAAGACAATCTATCTTGAGGGACATCTTCAAAAACTGCAGTGCCATACGGAAAGAAATGACACTGGTAATTTACTACTTTGATTGTCAGATGTGTCTCACTGAGAATAAACTCAGAGTAATTAATGAGTTGACAGTGTAAAGTTTTACAGCACACTGTAAAATGCTCTCCTTCATTCAGACCTCAACTCTAACAGAGACAATAAATCAGTCTGCTAGTTACATTAGTCCCGATGCACATCACTGATATTCATTACAGACAGGGATATCAAGTCCACCTATTTTCGCCTCCTTTCATCCAAGGTGACATGGAAGCACTCAAAGTGCTCTAATTCCTGTCCTTCTCATTGAGCTGCTGCCAAAGTCCCACCGTTAACTTGGATTTCTCCAACTCAGCAGGTGTAGAGGAACGAGTCCCAGCTATAATCAGCCACAGCCATCCAGTGTTTGATGCCGCCTGCTAGGAAACTGGCTAAACAAACTGTATTAATAGCTCGCGCTGCAGCCATGACTCTGGAATCTGAGGCTTGAATTGCCAGAGGGTAGGGGAGACCCCACAAAAAGGAAAAAAAGTAAAGGAGGGGGAAGGAGAGAGCAAAACAGTGAAAGAGAGAAGAACGCAGTCAAGAATTGGTCAAGTGAAGGATCGTGGGTTTTTGCTGGATTACAGGTGAGGTCTTGTAAATGTGGGCTATGAGCTTTAGAGACCAGGGATCTAGGCTGTGGCTGGGTGTGTGCAACAGCCAATATGTATTTATGTAAGCAAAGTGAACATGAGATTTGGTAAATGGAACAAATGAAATCCTATATCCATGTCTGCATAACTAACAAGGCCTAAAAGCTAAATCCATGCCAAGCCAGCAGACAATGCAGGACAATACAGGATGGACCCAAGGCAGTTTTCTAAAATTAAATCAGAAACACTGTGATGATCTGATTCCTGGTTGGAAACTTTTAAAAGCACTTGCCGTGAGGTTTTGGTTCCAAAAATAAAAATTCAAAAGAAAAAAAGGCCATGTCACTTGATGTTTTGCTTTTCATCTAAAGTAAGAGCCCGTACAGCCTCTGGTGCGGAAAATAAGTTTGCTAAATCATTTACGCTTAAAGCTCAAACACATCATCAGTCCAATAATGAATTCACAAACCTATAATAAAATAGACAGATTTTAACTCAGTGACATCTCAGCTAATATATATAACAAAACTTTATTCACCATGTATGTTATGTGATGACATTTAATTTGCAGCAAAGAACGTTTATGTTGCATAATTTCAAATGTATGTGATTACTGAGAGTGGGACAAGATGTCTGGTTGGACTAAACAGACTGCAGTTTTCTCTGGTGTAGCACTTTCTCTATGTGATGGAATGAAGTACAACTCTGCCAAAAACATGACCTACATTCCTAATGAAGGTGTTGACAAGCATGGGGATGCGGATCCTGGGGCGTTCAACAGCTCAAATTGCAATACTATGGATATCATTATTACTTGAGACTTTGAGCTCTTTTGAGGCTCTCCTTGCAGACCCAGATTATCATCGCATAATATTCTACCGCCAAAAAACAGACAGGCAAATATTTTTTCCAGGGGTTTTGGGCATCTAAAAAGGGTCAACGTCAAACTGAAATCCTAAACTCCTGCAAACTATAGTTTCTTCTTCCAGACAACGTTGGCTGGCTTGAAAAAGTTTGTCTTTCTTTTAGCCTCCATTACCCTCTGGCTACGTACGGGCACACTCTAGCCCTGCCTTTTCCCGTAACAAGACCGCCTTTTCTTTTCAGCAATTGGCTATATGGACGTCAATCAACAGCATCTAATGCACGCAAAGCTTTAGACCCTGTCAATAAGATCGACTGGCTGAATCTTATTGGCTAAAAAACCCGAAATCAACTTTTTGTATCCACGCAAAACTAATGGCTAGCTGGCGTGGCTAGCGTTAACAACAGGCCGAACGCACATTCAAAATCAGTAATAACAGCGCTACTAGCAGTTTCTGCGATGACAGCAAACAAACATTGACACTACTTTAATTATTCCCGAAGTGAACTGGTGTATTTTAAGCACATTCCGGACAGTCACAATCACAAAAGCAGAAAAAAAGCTAGCAGTTGGTTGGTTAGCGGACTGACACTTGAGTGCAAAGCGAGACAGTGGGTCCGAATGAAGCGTTGTAGCTGCCAGAACAGTTTTGACAATTAAATAGACGCGTAGTTTTAGCAAGAACAAACACTGAAACATGTCGCACCGGATGCTACTTTGTCGTAATATAGCGTAGTCAACAATTCTATGGAAATTTTAAAGGGTAATAAAGTGTTTACAAACTCACCCTTGCGCCCCTCTCTCTAGCTCCCCTCTCCTCTCCTCTCCTCTCTCTTGGAATTTGACACTCCCCTCGACGTCGAATTACCGCGAGAATTCGCATCAGTTATCACCAGACGTTAACAATGTGTGTTCGGACGTTGAGAACGGCGACTCCTGATTTTCGGTTGCAATTTCAAGACTCTTATTTGTTCTTTTCACATTTGTATTTGGAGAAGAGTGGACCAAACGTAATATATTATTTCTGTCAATCCAGACACTGGAGAAACACACGCCACTTATGTCTCCTCCCCAGCGTCTGGTGGACTTGTCAAAATTCCCCGTTGCCTTGTCGCTATTAAACTATGTAACTCTATCTCAGCGGCGTAGCACAAAAATGTGGGCCCTGCATGCATGTACCCTCAGTGTGCCCCTTCCCCTTTAAATACATGCAATGTTACACATGTACAGATAAGCAAGCAAAGACATGTATCTCCAGTGTTCATGAGAGTCATCAGTAATATCTACACAGTCTGAAATCTCAACAGTTATCAGCCCTCTAAACATATTGTTACTACGTGAAGTTTTCACTGACAGGTTTTACAACATTACACTACGTATCAGTGGCCACTTCATTAATTACACTTGTACAAGGCAACAACCTGCTGAAATTATTTATTGATAGTATTTTGTATTATTAATCTAAATGTGCAAAGTAACTAAACCTGTCAAATAAATGCGGTCAAGTAAAAAGTATAAAGTAGCAGAAAATATAACTTGTAAGTTAAAATACAAGCACTTATTGAGAGGTATTTCGATATTTGTTGTCGTTCCTGTTTGCACACGAGGGGGGCAGAATATTAGAAACACCTCAGACTTCATTGCTGAAACATATGTTTGAATCAAAAACCAGTTGAGTATAAGAAAATGTGATATACATATTGTATATTGATATTGATCTTTTTCTCAAGATGGTCATTAGAGGATTAGGTTTAAAATGTATTTCAAAAGGGACCCACATGCAATTTGATATCAGTGTGCCATTTCCTAATGAGTGACTGTGCATAACTGCTGTTTCTGTTGTACTATAGGATATAAAAGGCCATTAAATATATTATGTATCTGTAAGTTATATCTAACTAGTGGTTAAGTGGTGAAAATCATATTCATCTTCCTTCCTTTGAAATACTGAAGAACTGTTGCATTCAGTGTTACACTTCACGTGATAACTGTTGAAACTGTTGTATGAACATACGAACATGGAAAATAAAGGCGGCCTCATCCTCTCATGCTTTGGTTTCCTTCCTGATACTCTCACCCTATTCTCTCTCCTTGGAAGTGAGCGTCAAAATAAAGAAGGCTACAGTGGTTGAACATGAGATCATACAAATTCACCTTCTTTTTATGTGTATATGTTTCAAAAGTTTAATTTATTAAAGATAAACCAGCTGATGTAATCCACAGCAATTGTTACTTAACACTCAAATTTCCCATGAATACACAAATCACACTGAACATCTCTTTTGGTGGCTGCTGTACAAGCCAGCTGATGTGAATTCAGAGACAGGCTAGAGAGACCCCCAGTGGATAATTTGAGAACTGTCTGTATTTAAGTTATCTGTGGTATTGCTTTCAAGAGACAGATGTAAGCAATTTCTCTGACTATCCTCCCTGGATGTTTTAGTTCATCCCTGTTCCAACAAAGTAAATACAGTGTCAAAATAAATCTAAAACTCTTTAGTTGTTGTATGTTGTCTCATCCCCACCCCTTTTCTCATTATAACGTTGTTGGGGGATCAAAGTAGATTGATGTCCAAAAATTTGGAATTCCTTGGAAACAGCTCTAAGTAACAGTTCTGGCTGCATATTTATCATGTGGTTTCTCATATTTGAGCTCCTCTGGGCCTCTTATTGTAATGACTGTGATTCAGTCTAATGAGTGCAGTAAAACTGTAATTACACAGGCACTAGGAGATCACAGCTGCATTCAGTCCAACACCACTAATGAAGACAGAGTCTCACATAGTTAAATTGTAGTCTCCACTTTTCTCCACTGAGTCAATATTCACACTGTTGTATATGTTTTTTACCTGGCAGATAATGTTACATATTGAGTATTACTTCAGTACAATTGTGTATATTTATTAGGGACGTAACAGCATGTGTTGCTATCACATATTTTCGTGGACAGAGATTTCCCTTACAGGTGCATGTCAACTTCTAATCCCAAAGAATTGAGCCTGGGTACTTAATCACACGGTATTTAAGGTGCAGGTATTAGGTCTCTCTCATGAAAGACACTTTGACATGTCACACAGGACAAGCACAGGTGTAAATGATCAAATTAATGATGGCTGAATTCCATTTGACATTTCTCTCACTGGCTCACTTGAATATAACAGAACCATTGTTCATGTTGTAAGTAAAACCTGTGCTTTTTCTACAAGTCAAAATATCTGCTGTGAAAAATATCCATGGAAATAAAATCTAATTTGAGTCTGACCAATAATGTGACACTGCCAAATGTTTATAATTTTGTTTTCTGTTTAAACAACTTAATGAGTGCACACTATTTGTAAAGAACAATGGAGAGAAAAAAATAAATGGAATATAAAGGCATTTACTTTCATTATGTTGACAAAGAAAAAAGCATTTTTTCAGGTGTACACAAGACATAATCTAAGAGATTAATTTTTTTTCACATCTGCAGAACAAGCAAACAAAACCAAGCACAGAAATGGTCAGATTTGAGACAGATACCGTAACAAACTTAAATACATTTTGCAAACTTACTTAGTGAATTCTTTCAAGGACAAAAACTTAGTAATCATGCCATTCCATGGTTCTAACATTTAAACATTTAATTAAAAATAATCTTTAAACATATCCTGCAAAATGTTGGACCTGTCAGCACCCTTGAAAACCCAAACGTCTGTAGGTTAAGACTGGAAACATACATTGTAGTAAAAAAAAGAAAAAGAAAAAGAAAAAAACCACCTTGGCAACTGCACCCTTCATTAAAATAAATCCCAAATAAATATTAAATCACATATGACAGCAGGCATGTTTACATCACTTCTAACAGTGATGATCATTAGACTAAACGGAGGCAGGGTAAGTGTGCCTGGCACATTTTGTGAAGCCAATCTGTGAATCCAATGATAATATTCTGAAATGTTTTGTTGCCTTTACGTGACAAATAACAAAACAGTTCTTTTCTGCTCTGGTCAAAGTAGGTTTCTTTATTTCATTCATTTCTTTTTCCCTTGGTATTGCAAAAATGACTGTACCATGAGCTCACTGGGACATCGCTGAGAGAAAGATGGCCACTCCCAACTAGCATACAAACTACATGACATTCGCTCCTGAGCACTACTTCAGGAACTGCATCCTCTGACTGAATTACTGGACAGTCTGCATCATTAGACATTAGCCCTCATTCATAAACTTAAATTATTAAATTTAAAAATTGCACCTTACAATGAGAATATCCTCATTTTATCGCCATACTCAAGCTTTTCCTCATCCTCTGTGATAAACCATGGTGATACATCAAGTTTTTCAAAAGATTTAAGTTTTAAAATTTTATATTCAATACTTGTCAATTTTGCACACACACAAAAAAAATGAATATAACTATTTAAAATTATTTTTAAAGATGCATTGGCTGTGTATGAACATGTTGAGAAAGGCTGGGTGATTGGACACATTCAGCTTCATGTAGTAGGCATTAATCTGATGTTTTAGTTTCTTTCTGCACTGCATACAAAGTGGGCTTCCATTTAACAGGCTAGAAGTTATATCACAACATGAAGAAAATGCATTGGTGGAGGTTTGCTCCTTCAGCTGAAACTGATCAAATGCATCAATCTGTAGTTATCTGTACTGCTCATTTAGATTTTGTGCACTAGACAATTAAAAAAAAAAAAACATAAGAGTTTTGTTCATTTCTCCTTGTGCATAAGTCTGTATTAATTTGCAAAAAGATTTAATAAATGAGGGCCACTGTCAGACACTATCCTATAATTCAATGGAGACACTTCCTTGCCAGTAAATGCAGTGTGATGAGCTGTCTAATGATCAGCCAGTGGTTTCATCACCTCAGTCTCTCAGCAGTAGATAGTCTTTGATAGTCTCTGGTAAAGGAAGCTCTTTTACAGCAGTGGGGAGGAACTGCACCCCGAGACTCTGCCGGACAGCACAGCGTGCCAGAGAGCGCAGCGTGGGAGCCTGAGCCACCATGTTGGTCAGCCTCGCCAGCAGCTGGGGATCTTTGCTCAGCTCCCTAGGGAGGGTGCCGTCCGCCCGTCGGATCTCAAACCGCCCTGCTGCCCGGCACAGCAACTCAAGGCACTCCTCCTCCTGTTCAGTGCCCAGGCCCCGGGCCAACAGGGCCACCAGTCGGGAGATAGGCGTCTGGCCCTTCAGGTTGGTCACATGGACCTGGGCTCCATAGTCTAATAGCACTTTGACACTCTCCAGGTTGCCCTTCATGGCTGCCCAGCTCAAAGGAGTGTCATTGTTGTAGTCCCGGGCATTGGGACAGGCCCCGCTCTCTAGCAGGGCCCTCACACACTCTGGGTTATCTTTGAAGGCGGCCCAGTGAAGTGGAGTGTCCTTGTTGCCGTCCAGGGCGTTTGGCTGGGCCCCGTACTCCAACAGCAGCTCCACACAGCTCTCATCCTTCTCTGCTGCATAGTGCAGTGCTGTGCGGTTGTATCCATCCAAAGCATTCACCTGATAAGTAAAGTCAATATATTTAGCAGTCTTACGCTGAAGAGTTAACAACACTTTTTAATCACACAAATGCAACAACTAGAGCAAAGTGGTAGGTCTTGGGCACACAGATTGCGTGGGTGTCTCCAATAGCAACTCTTCTTTTGGTTCATTTAAGTGCAAAAGGGGTAGGTGAAGTGCTATACAGATCTGAAAGTGTGGTGATTGGACACCAAGACACCACACAGAATGGCAGCCAATTTCAAGGTCAGGAACTGCAAACTGTTAGAGCCGCTTGTGCTGATCATTGCCCTGCCACGGGGCCTTTACAATTGAGGGGTTGGTTCACCCAAATTACAAAGAACATGTTCAGAGAAACTACTTTCCACCAAAGATATAATCACCATGAAAACTGTTCACAGTGATTATCTAGAGTAACAGGGACACAGTTTCTGGAAAGACACGTAGCTGTTGGATCTTTTTTATTTATTTTCCAACACTGTGAGTACCTCAAACAAAAGCGGAGTTGTAATGTAATCGACTCTATCTATGGGGCTGTATATTGTTAGTGGTAAATAAGATTTTTTCTAATTAGCTTGAACCGACCCTTTAAAAGGACCATAATGGTAGTTTTGCACAGTTTCTCTCAATAATATATATTCCATGTTACAGCCAGCCGTCAGCATCAAACATCAACAGTATTAGTATTACTAAGATAAATGATTGCAATTTTCCTACCTTTTTGGCAGCCACTGGTTTAATTTCATTACAGCACAGTATGACACATGAGACAGATGACTCCCTCAGCAAATATCATGCTGAGGTTTACATTTATCAAAGCTGCACTATCTGCAGCTACACTGTAACTTAAAATGGGAACACTACTTAATTGGTGTGTTCAGGTGCTTAGTAGAAACTTCAATATCTAACACTAACAAACAGCAAACTTTTATGACAAAAACTGCTACACTGCCATTATCTCATTATTTCAATTCCATGCTTGATTTTCTAACAACACAGCTTTTGCTTCAATGTTTTTGGCAACCAACTATTCAGTGTCACATGTCAAAACATTCTTGTTCATTATGTTCTGTGTGATGACTGACCCACAGTATCATGAGCAAGGTTCAACTCTCAAGGTAGCTGATTAATCTAAAATCTTGTGGTTGAGTGTGTAGGAGTCATCCACAACATACCTCTGCCCCTTTCTCCAGTAGCAGCTCCACACAGTCAGCATCAGCGACCATACAGGCACAGTGCAGGGGCTTGAGTGTGCCATGCATCCGGTTCACATCAGCTCCCTTAGGCATAGAGGGGATAATGGTGTCAATATCACTGATGACACTGAGAGATATTACTCATAAAGTCACGCTGAAAGATGGGAAGGCACTTACCTTACGAATGAGATCCTCCACATTGTCGTGTGGGAATGAGCGGATGGCTGCGATGGTGCGGATGAGCCGCTCAGACAAGGAGTATTTACTTTGAATGCTTTGCATGATGTACCACATAGTAGAGCTCATGTGTAACAGAGGACCATGGCACCCGGGCAGGGGGTGACACTACGACACACTGAAATACATTTTTCAAGAAGCTGGAGTTAAAAACCATGAGACACTGTGGAGATTCCTCAGTATTTAGAGAATACCAGAATAAAATGAATGACAATTTTTAAAGGGTGTGTGTGTTACCCGACTGCTTCATTATATTATGTTGCTTTAACACAGACAGACATAGCACAGTGTTGGTGTTGCAAAATTAATGGCTTTCCCAATGGAGATATAAATGCGCACACAGAAACCTTTTTAATTGAATGTAAAATCAACTATCACACTTAGAGTACATAATCAGGTTTGTTGTGAGGAGGTTTATTTAATATAAGTAGTCCAAGTTTTTTTTTTTTTTTTAATTTTAAACTAGAGTTATTAATACAACCTATGTTTAAATCTCACATCATATGCAGAGGGCAAGAATCGTGATTTCGACTGTACCTATGTTAGAATCTAATTTTCATTCAATAAATAATTCCTTAGTTAATTGAAACAAATGAACCATTTCCAGCGCTTCGATAATGATCATTATTTTGGGGTGAAGAAGTACTGTCAGGACACCAAGCTCCGATCATGCTATCCAGATAGTGCATGCTTGTGCTGTTGTCAATCTGAGAGCTGATGCCCAACATTGACCTACTGATGCTACTTACTTGAAGTCACCCATGAGCAAGAGCACTCAATTGTCAGCAAAATTAGTCATATAAATAGCAAGACGTAAACAAATGACGGACACTGACAGCTAATGTTAGCTCGCTTATAAGGAACATGTTCCACAACAAAAGAAAACAAAAGACAGTCTGTAACAACGGTGCACGTCTATCACAAGTGACAGCTTTAAAAAAATAACAGATTAACGTTAATGTACAAATCACAAGAGCCACTTGGCAAACAAACAGATGCTGACGGGCTAGTTTAGAGAAAAAAAGAAATGATCCCCAGCTACATTTTGACCAGCGGCTAGCATCAAGTTAGCTGGCTAGCGAGCTAACATTAGCCTGTAGATGCAAGGGATAATCGCCACTCGTAGACGGAAAAAAATCAAATGACATTCGTTTTCAAATGCATGTTAACGCTCTTTGAAACACCCTGCGCATCCTTCATCGATAAATGATCGATGCTAATGGGACAACGTACCGTTTTCGGTCCACGATTTGAAGGTCTGACAGGTTACCGTGCTGACTGTTCGCTGCTTCGGGCTTGACATAAACACTGAACACGTCACCACTGCGGCCACGCCCTCCTCCTCGAGACCTGGGTTTCCTGTATTTAAACCCGACCGGCCAACGATCGCCGGCTAATGTGCGATAATTTCAACTAACTGCATGTGATATGTCAGTACCTGCTCTTAGGTCCCCAACTGGACTGGTTATGTCTTCGCCAAGTGTACGTACTTTCCCAATATAGGCATGTAACGTAATGGCAGCAGCACCACAGGCATCCGCCGCATGCCACGAATACCTTCAGCTCATGTCTATGTTAAGAGCCGCGGACCAGCAGAGACACACCGGACAAGTGGCTTCACAAATCACAGAAGACTGACGGGCTCGGCAGAGGCAGCCTCTGAGGGACAGCCAAGCTAAACGAGCCGCAAACAAACTGTAAACACTGACAGTTTTACCAGAGATTCCGCTGTGGACGCTTAGGTCTGACAGCCAAGAATAAACAAGGAAAACAGGTTGCACCGAGGCCTGTTTTCTGTTAGACAAGGAATGTGAATAACGATTCATGTCAGATAGATTATTGTCTTGATTTTTAATTCACTGTTAGCTATTATTTCAGGAATTAACATGAAAAGTCATTGTGGCATGCACGAAAGTAACAAGGGGTGCCAGTAACGATTATTTTTGTGACCAGCTTTTATTTATTTATTATTTTGCAGATTCATTATTTATTATTTCCACAAAATGTCAGAAAAAAAAAGAAAAATGGCCATCACAGGCTTCTAGTGTTCAAAAACCAAAGATGTTAAATTTACAGGAATACATGGCACATATGAAAGAAGCAAGTGCTCACATTTGAGAAGCAGAAGCTGGAACCAGTGATTTTTTTTTTTAATCTCATGACCTTAATAATTACTCAATTATCAAAATATGTTGAAGCTTAATTTTTGTAAACTTAGACACACATTCAATTTCAGACCTTCATTATCCACTTGTACCCTGATTTTGACTCTGTGACCCAAATGGTTTTTTTTCTTTTTTCCTAGAGCTGAAACAAGCAGGTGATTCATTTCTCAGTTGACAGTAAAAAAAAAAAAAAAAAAAAAAAAAAGGGAGCAATTTTGATAACCAGTGATTCATTTCTCATTTTTCAACCAAAAATGCCAAACATTTCCTGACTCCATGCGTCTCAGTTGTGAGAATTTGCTATGATAACAAACAGAACATTTTTGAGCTTTTGAAGAGTGTTGGTCAGAGAATAAAGACATGAAATAGGGCCTTAGTAAAATTGTAATGGCCATTTTTCCCTTAACCTTCTCACATTTTACAGATCAAACAATAAAGGGATTTATCAAGAAAATAATAAGCAGTTTACTTATGATGGAAAATAATCATTGGCTGCAGCCTTGTATTAATTTGTCAGTGAGGCTCCAACCAGCCAGTGTTGGGGTTAGAGTACTAAACAGGCCAAAAAAAACTGAGACCAGAACCTGGCCTGTACCCACATCTTTAAGAAACCCAAACAAACCCAAATGCCAAATCTGAAATCCAATGATACATATTTACTTTATTTCATCCGTAACCGACCTTATTGTTCGTAAGACTCTTTGGCATAATCTATCTGCTTGCAGCACACATCATTGACAGGATGCAGACAAAAGACAGTTTGGTACAGGCGTTCAAGATGAGACAACTTGAATCCAACTTGATGCTGTTGATGTGTCATGTGCACAAAACACCAGATAGCAGAAAGAAATGTGACGCTGGAAAGCCAAATCAAAATAATTTATTTTTGGTGACATTTCATACAGTTCTAGGATTGTGTCTCAAACACTTGGTTGATCCATTACTATATTTTCCTTTTGCCACCCCAACCCAAATGAACAGAAAATAACCCAAACATATGGAGGGGGGGAGGGAGGGGGAGCAATTCCTGTAGGTATTTGCAAGCCTGTCAACATCAACCATATGCTTCTAAAATGATTTCACATTACTCATGAGTAAGATTCTTTTTAAAAACAAGTTAGTGCATTTATTTAATTATACTAAATCACTAGCTGCTCATACTCATTAATGAAAAAGAAATAACAGCCCCAGTGATTGGTTACTCGTTTACTGCATTACTAAACCCAATGCATCAAGTATTTTCTCTCAGCTGACATCTTGAACAGTATATAAATGTCATATGCGTGATTTTATTTTTGCCAATGCGATTTCACACAACTTTGGGGAAACCAGCCTACCAAGATTGGGAGAAAAGCGTTGCGCATCAGAATTAAAATAAATAAATTTAAAAAGCAATACATACAGTGAGTCAAACTTCAAAATCTAAGTCAACCTGTTTGTTTTTTTCAAAAATTTTTAAAAAAGGGAAAGAAAAAAAAACAAACGAAGAAAAAAACAAAAAAAAAACAAAAACAAATCAGCAAACTCACCCTAAAAGCACAAAACAATCTGGTGGATACCTGCTGTCAAAAGCCTCCCTCTGTAAATTCAGAACTAGAACAAATTACATTCTCCCACACACATTTCTAGTGAAGGGTTATTACAATATAGCATAGGCAACTACACCTCTACAGCTTCTTCAAAATCCAGTTTCACTGGGCCAAAAGTTTCCCCAAAGACTACATTATTTAGCAGACCTCGTCAATAAAAATTAAAACTTTATCCTAGCACACTATGATCGTAGGCAGCTGGCACATAGCACGTGAAAAAAATGTTCCAATTCTCTTTATACCCACGACTCGGCTGCCATATGTTATGCTATCATCCTCAGCTAACAGCACTCCTCAGTCTAATTTTTGACACTATGCCATTGTTAAGAACAATTCACAGATATAAGCTTAACCTGGATATCCTGTGATGATGTAGAAAAGCCAAACCTCACCTAAACCATCAGGTGCACTGAACAGTCAAATCTTACCGTTAACCTACTCTTCTGTTTTTTTGTTTTTTTTTCTCTCTCTCAAGAAATACGTCACCCTACAACCCAAACAAACATGTAAACAGAAAACCTGACTGATTATCAACATGACAATAATCTGAACCCAATGGAGTGGGAACACTCAAAACATTTCAGATAGATAGCAAAGATAAAACTTAACATGAAAAACTTTGGACCAGGCTAGCGGATTCACCGTGGCTAACAGGCCAGTGAGCACCCCCCAAAGTGGATTTCGGCTTCAAACAAAACCACACATCTGACTGCGGCGCGTACATCAACGGATTCTGATATCTGATGGCTGAAGCCAATCATGAACCAGGATCAAAATACCACCATAGAACACATTTCATTAATATACATTAGAAGACCACACTGTCCACTTTCAGGACAATGATTCTGAATCTCTGATGTAAAAATCAAAAAAAAAAAAAATCATCCATTTCATTACATTAGTGCAACAGCACACTGTAGCACTTCAATCATTTTGTTTAACAATCAATGCATACAGACATCAGTCAACCCTTCAGTCATACTTGCAACTCTAAGCACACGAGAAAAAAAAAATCTGATGTCTCATTGCGTGTTAGTGATATCTTTGTATATGTACATGACATATATGCATGTTCTTTTCTTCTTAGTGCATATTGTTCTTGCAGACCAACATCTATTCTTTAAAATTAAAAAAAAACAAACAAACAAACAAAAAAACAAGGTAGAGGGCCATATACACAGCCCAGCATCCCACCTCTTCTTAGCAGAGCATAAACGAGATGACCTCCAGGTAAATCGCACTTAAATTCTGTTAAGCATAATGCCGGAGGCCAAAACAAGATTTTTGTTTCCTTTTCAAATCACTCGTCAAAAGTTCTTCAGGTGTCATTTTGCCCATTAGTCCTGGATGTCCCGGTCTTATTGTCATTTTAAAAGCTTTTCACTGGACAAGTCCCAGGGGGGAAGGTGGCTACCATAATGTTGTTGCTTTTATGTTATTCATTTTTATATAATTATATATATCCATGTATATATTCATACATCTTTTTTCTATTCATATCAAGTTTTTACTTTGGCGATACTGGTGGGATATTCTGCTCTTTGCCAGTGTGCCTGTAGCCTCCCTGGGGGGAGCTGCGTCGGGCCGGAGGCGGGCGCCTCTGGTCCCGGAACTTGAGGCCCCCGGTGCCTCTGGGGCCGTTGCTGCGGTAGTAGCCTTGAGAGTCACGTTCGCGTGGCGGCCGGCTCTCCTTGCATTCCCACCCCCCCTCCCTGTCGTGACTTTTCTCTTGCTTCTCTCCGGGGCCGCCGCTGGAGCCTGGCTCCTCGGCCTTGTTGACACGCAGCTCACGCAACGGCTGGCCTGGCGCTGTGCCGGAGGGAGCTGGGGCTGGGGCCGCGGGGGGAGGGTCCTTGGGTGGCCGTTGGCACACCTCTGCGTAGCTGAGCTTACGTGGCTCCTGAACCAAGGCGGGGGGGGGTTTGGGAGAGAGAGAGAGAGAGAGCATAATTTTTTTTTTTTTAAATGTTGCAAACAATCCCATTTACACATTAATTTTTGTGAAACCCTCAGATCTCATAATCTTAACGCTCATTGGGGCGGCAGTGAACGTTCTGGACTTGCGGTGGGAAAGGGTAGAGAGGGGGAAAAAAAAAAAGAGACAGACACACAGAAGGAGAGTGAAAGAGAGGAGAAGGAGAACCAAAGCCAGTCAGTCCACTACCTTACTTCCCTCTATGCGCAAAAGATCTCATCATCAGGAGGACGACTGTACTCAAATGTTTGCCATCTTTACATCCTCACCTGTGCAGAGGCGGGAATAGTGGCTGTAGCAGGGGCCGGCGTGCTGGGTGTCGCTGGCGTGGAGGCAGCAGAGGGCTGAGGCCTGGAGCTAGGCACAGGCTGTGTGGAGGAGGAGGAGGAGGAGAAGGAAGAAGAGGAGGAGGAGGAGGAAGAAGAGTTGGAGGTGGAGGGGTTGACAGTAGTCTGAACAGGTGTGCGCGGGGTCGCTCTTGGAGCTGGGACCTCTGCCCGTTCAACCCTCTTCTCCTGACGAGTGACACTGTCAGAGCAACAGTTTCAGACATTTGAGTTAATACCTTGACTTTAATACAGACGTGACTCCTAAATATCCTGAATTGCACTCTAACTACTGAGAAAATCATACCTGGGGGCCGAGGGTCCAAGTGGTTGTGTAGCAGGTTTTGCTGCTGCCAGGGCAGGACTTGAGACAGCCGCAGTCTCGTCTGTGACTGAGGCTTGGCCTGAACCTTGACTCACAGTGGCTTCTTTATTGGCTTGTTCTGACTATAAAAAGCAAGGAGTCATGCACATTACATCTTCTCTGAAGTCCTGCTCTCCGCAATGCAATCAGTGCAGTATATACAAGAGATTTGTTACAGTCTGTGTTTCTTACCTTGTCTCTGTACAGACCACGTACAACATCTGACATTCGGTTTTCTAGCACTGGCTCTCCCTGTGTGCTGACCACGCAGCCAGGAAGGGGTGGGAAATTGGTGGCGGCCAAGTCAAACTTGGGTGGAGAAACCTTGACCTCTGCTAGTGGTACAGGCCTCTGGAAAAGGAAATTGGAAACAGAGCCAACAAGGAAAGATCACGAGACAGTTCGTGCTGTAAACACAACACGTTTTTTTTTGTTTTTTTTTTAAATGCACAAGATGAAACTGCTGTTTACCGCAATCCGTTCGTCTTCTCGCCTCCTCCGTGTTCCTCTGTAGGTTGTGCTCCGTCTGAAATGCAATTAAATTACCTGTCAGTGCTGATTCAACATTACGTCAAGTGTCACAAATCAGATCGCAGCACACGAGCGGCGGCCGTCTCGTCACAGCCTGGTACAAATCAGACAGTGAGTGAAACAGACAAAACAGGGTCACCTTCCACGTCCAGACATGCCACTGTCGTCACTGGGGTCCAAAGAGGAGGAGGAGGAGGAGAGATGAGAGAACGCTGTCCCCAGGTCAGAGGCCGTCTGGACTGGGTTAGTGGCGGCAGCAACGGTGGCGGGAGGCTGTGGGCTGCGCAGCCCAGTCAGGCTCTCCAAGGCGACAGGAGTTATGGACGCTGGGTTCACGTCGCTCGTCCTCACCTGGGGCTTCACATGGTTTCTGTTGCAGTTTGGGTGGGGGACAGGTGAAGATGAGCGAGGCCAATAACAAAACTCTTAAGACATACTGGCAACCAGTGTTTCCTGTACAGCCTTTTAGCTTTTTGAAGATTTTGGCCTCAAGAACTTAAGAATAAAGTTCAGGAGGCGTTACACTGACCATTCTGGTAGTTTCACATGGAAGCCCATTTACTAAAAAATGCAAATACTGTCCATTACCACCTGACATTTTTAAAAAGGTGCAGCTTTTAAAAATTTAAAAAAAAAAAAACACACAACAAAAAAACACACACATATATATATATATATGTATATATGTGTATATATATATATATATATATATATACATTTTTTTGGCAACATGTTTATTGAAATGGTGTTTCTGTTATTTAGTTTACCCTCATTGATATAAATGAGGTGGAGAAAATAATACAAAGACCCGTCAGTATAATATAATACAGTTCAACAGCACCACAAGCTGCAGCCTCCAAAATGACCCCTAAGTTGAGTCAACACCTCTCTACACAAACTGAACATTATAACCTTCATGAAGGGACAACATCCAGTTTAATGGGCTATAACATGTGTAACCACAGTGGAGGTTGTGTTTGTATAGAGAAAACTGCACTATAATCACAGTGGTTATGGGACTGTAACTGGAACAGACTGTAATAAGCCTGTACCTGCTATATTTTGGGGGTCCCTCAACAATTTTCAGATAATGGAGGCTGAAACAGCTAAACGAGTTCAAAGGAAACACTGACGGCACCAATTCAAACCAGACAGTTTGCTGGAGGAATGGAAGGACAGCATGCTGTGTCCTCGGGGTAAATGTGTAGACATGCATGGCTTTTGGACTACATCTGGGCTCATGATTGGTTGAAGCAGCGAAGACCCTGATGTCAAAAGACTGAACTGCGTGTTTGGCAATCTGCAACCAATCATAAACTAAATGAGTAGAGCTGACAACACCCATTTAAGACCTAGACAGGCTACTAATGTCTAAATGAACCACAAATAAAACTGAAAAGTCAGATACTGATTGTCAGTGTGATTCACTTGGATTGATCATCTCATGAGTTTTGTGACCCTCAGATCTCATAATCTCAACGCTCATCGGGAGGCGAGGGAAGCACCCGACTTTGGAAGGGAAGGATAGAGAGAAATGAAGGACAGGGAGAAGATAAAGAGGAGAAAGAGAGAACCAAAGCCAGTTACTCCACTCCCTGATTTCCCTCTATGCGCATCATGATCTCATCCCTGGGTCTGATTCAGGAAGAGTACAGTGAGATATTTCTTTGTGAAGCTGCTTTTTCACTCTTTAAACAAACTTGCAAAGTTGTCATCTCTTTGCAAAAGATCTGAAGCATACAGATTAAAGCTCGACAGCTGACTTAGACTCAGCTTCAAACTGCCAGCAATTGTTTGTTATAGCATGTAACACATGGCGTATGGTAATACGATCACGGACAAAGAAAGCAGCGGTAAAATGAGGAATTTAAAAAAATAAATAAATAAAATAGATGGTTAGTTGTGATGGAGAGAAACTGTTACATGAGATAATGTAAATGCAGAGAGGATCTTTTTGAAGCCAACTGGAAAAAGCCAATTGCTCAGAATCAAATAGCAGCTGCTGCCATTTAGTAGGCAAGCCTACATTTATCAAATGACACGACAATTCCAGGATGTCCATTACCTGGCAACAAACATTTATCACAGTGATGACAATGATAATGGCTGTAAAAGTCTGACTGGCAGAAGGCATGGGCCCCGTTATGGATTTAGTCATTTGCTGCTGCAGTATGGTAAGAGATGAGGGTAGCGATGAAGCTTATTGTACAGTATAACAGTGGTACCTGAAGGCATTTATTACATTCTTTCTTGAATAGAGGGGGACACTGTGGGGACAGTAAGAAGACAGGGAGTGAAGAACAGTTCCCTGGTGCGGTTACATTTTCTTTAGACAAAACTTTACTGCAGATGATCTGATGTTCACTGTTTTAACTTCATGCAATCAATGACACAAGTGGTAAAACATTCCAGTTAGAATAAGTGTATATAGCAGACTTGGATTTAAGTCAAAACTTAAAAAAAAATAAATAAATAATAAACTCACAAATTAACAACTGGCATCTGGGAAAAAGAAGTCCTTACCGGTTTCTGTTGAATGGCCGAGTGATATTAAGAGAACTGGAGCCGGTTTTGTAGTGTCCAGCAGAGGCAAATCCATTCACAAAGCTACTGTTGGGAAATGGTGCCTGCACGAGGGGAAAAAAAGGCAGTGTTAACAAATCCTGTGCATTTATTCACAAGACCCTGAAAATAAATGTGCAGCATTATTTGTTCCATATGTTTGCTCTGGATGTACAACTGCTTTATAGAAATGCAGAATATTTTGACTGGCTCGTTGTTATGTAAAATATTATGTGTTTGTGTCTACTGACAATTCAAACTGCAAGAAGGGAAGGACTCTTTTGAATTCACTCTACGCATTTCTGGCGATGACTAATAAGTGATTATGCAGGTGTTTCTTGTTAGTGCAATGGGACTCCAGCTGACAACCACTGCCAGTGTGTTACATGTGGCTTTCAAAGTTGAGTTCTTCTTTGTGAGATTTACCTACTGAATGCTGATGATGCACAAAACAAGACAAAATCAACTGCAACTGGAAGGGAAGGTATTAAACTGAGGCGCGATGACAGGTGGGTTTGTGCAGCTGCGTAACCGTGTGAAGTGCAGTGTGTCTCACCAGAGGAGTTTCAAAATACGGTGTGGGCGAAGGCGTCCAGGTGGGTGGTACGATGCCGTAGACTGGGTACTGCTGCTGGGGGTAGAGGTGCTGCATGTAGAGCGGAGAGCTGTACTGGGACTGGCTCTGGGACTGCTGGGCGTACAGGCTGCTGTCCATGCTACGGTAGCCATTCTTCGCAAAGAACGTGTTGATGGCCTTTATCCTGGCCTGTGAGCAGGAAAGGAGGACGTGTAAAATGACAACGTCTCAAACAGGCTTTTCCAAAATGACACAAGAGTTTTAATTTGACTCACCATGATGGGTTTTCCCTGAAATGTTTTTACTTCCTCTCGCAAATACTTGTACGCCTAGGGGAGTGTAAGAGAGAATCACAAGGCAATTCAAGGTGCAACATTTCAACTGAATACTCCAGACAGTGTGAGGGAAAGGTGAACGTTACCTGCTGAGCATCCGTGTCTGATTGGAATGTGATGTACCAGTTGTTGTTATGTGCAAACTCAACACTTATCACCTTTGGACAGTTGTCATTTTTGAACAGTGACTCCACTTCCTGTGAATTAGAGAACAAACAAAGGTCTCATACTTGATCTAATCATCAAAGACGATCAGATGACTCCAAGCACATTCAGTTTTTATTGGCAAGTGATCTTTACCTCAACAGGTGTGGTTTCAGGGACCTCCCTCAGGATGATAATGCACCGCTTGTGATTAGGACGCACCTTCTCTCCTTTCTCATCCACTTGTACCATCGGTGAGGCTGAGGGTAAAATTCAGGGTATTTAAATCTAGACACACCACAGATGTATGCACCTGATTTGTGACATGTGGCATCTGTAAACCTTTCACTTACATCTCAACACATCCAGGATGAGGTCCATGTCAGTGGTGAGGACCTTGATGCCCTCCATGCTAGCTATAGTCCAAATGGGGACAAACTGGTCACTGTCCATCTGGGACATCAGGTACAAATCCTTCGAGAGGTTTTCTCTAGAAATTACAAAACAACAAATCAATGTAGATCAGCCTTCTCTTGACTTGGGAAAAAATGTGTCTACTTTCCAAATTCTACAGCATAAAGGTGCTCTGAGTGCTTGTCTCTTACCTAGAGAAATAAAACTCCAGCTCTTTCTTTAGAGACTCTCGTAGATTCTCAGAGGAGATTGGCTGTTCTTCAGCTTTGGAATCCACTGGGGACCAAAAGACAAAATGTTGGTGTCAAGAAACGTGAAAAGTTGATTAATCAGTATCAAACAAGTGAAAGACACTCGGCTTTAGCAGAAGCATTTAGCATTTAGCATTTTTTAGCATTTAGAGACTGGTGTATGTGCTGCAATGGAAAACAGATTTGTGAGGTGATACTCACAGAAGAGTGTTGTATTTAAGCTGCCAGCACATGTAAAATGTCATATTCAATGCAATCTTTATTATTTAGATTTGAAAAAAAATGGACAAATGCATTGAAAACCAGAATAATCCTTAGTTGCAGTCACAGTTGGTGTTTGGAGACGACTGCATGTGATGTGACGTGACTGACCTGAGGTCCCTGTTGTGGACTCAGCAGGGGGAAAAGCCCAACTCTGGAGGGTCCATTCCATTTACTGCTATCTCAGCTGTTGCTGTGGAGCCGCTGTCATCCAGGGCTGTGAATCCCACAGTGTACTGCTTGCACCCAGCAGACGAAGGCTCAGAATAACCTGCGAACAAGGTGAAGAGTTTCATTCAGAACCGACAGCCCAATTTTCAGGCCTGCTTCACCTCATCTATCTCCATACATACAGGGCCATTGCACTGTGTTAGTAAAGATGAAATGTTTACAGATGTTGTCAAGGAAAGTGTTGAAACTAAAAACATGAGAATAACTGGTATAGCTGGTGTCAGCCTGAAAAAAGGCCTGTATTTATATCAATGGACATGTCCAGTGTTGCACAGAAACACTGTTTTTCAAACTTTAAAGCTCTGTAAATTGTAACAGAAGCTATTATTACTTTTTTGATGGATATTTAAATGGGCCGGTGGAAGTGAAGCTCACCCTCACTGATGTCTGAGGGGGGCCAATGAGGGCTGTTGGTGACAGCCTCGCTGGGGGCCACAGGCATCTCCTGCCACACCTTGGCATTTGGGTTCAAACCAGCGCCCTTAGAGGTGACCTTCAAAGCAGAAACAGCAGGATCAGAAGAGTGCAATTCATATCAACATTAAAAGCAGAACTGTGTGTGCACTTTAGCTTAATCAAACATTTTAAACAAACAGAGGAAGCCAATGTAGATAATAGTTTGACAGCTCATTTATATTTGAATGGATCTGAATGTGACTAATGTGCTGCATCTACTATTCAGACCTACACCACATTGAGTATCATGTATTTAATATTCTTGCTGATTCACCTCAGTTTTGCCATCTCATCTCTGCTTGGCATCTTACATCCTTAATTCCCGGACAATTCAGTCAGAATGAATGAAGATTTTTGAAAAACCAGAGCTGTTCAAACATATTTGTTGATGACTGAACAGATTTTAAACCCGCAACAGTACAGTACTACAGTATCTAGTATGTTTGGTAATTATCCAGTCAAACCACTAGGACTCATTTGTTTATCTACACAAACACACTGAGTTACTCATTGCATGAAGCAGTGAGCACTGAGTGTCTTCAATGCATTAAATAAACCTAATAGCTATCATGTGAGATGTAATGGCTTTTGAAAAACTATGGCCATCAAGGTGGAAGCCTGAGAGCAACATGATAACTTGATGTAATTAAAGCAGTGGACTTGGAAAATAAATAAACAGTAAAACATCTAATTGCTTACAGGCAAGTATTTTAATCTCGCCATAGAATTAGGACAATAAAGATTTAGTTTTGACCCTGCAATGCTTATGTATCAAACAAATTTATCTCCCGTAAGTATTGAGCTTGTCTGAAACTGAATCCAATCTTACCTTTTGTTTTGTAAGTAAACATTACATCTGTTAAACTGTGTACGATGGCACGTCCACTATCACAGTAGCATCAACAAACACACAGAAAACAGACATAGTTTAACAAGGAATTAAGCTGCAGTCACCAACAATGAACCACAGAGGGCTGAGAGTATGCAGGTTTCGGCCATCACTACACCTGCTGATTTCCCTAATTAATTTAACCTCATACTGCAGGGGCACTGAATGAAATCACCTGGTGTAATGTTAGGATAGCGGGAACACCTGCATACCACTGGGCTTCCATGGCATATAATTGGAAACCAGAGAAGTACAATGAAATGTCCCCACACAGGGGCCCCATGATCCCCCCGTCAACAAAAGAGGCTATCAGTGTGTTAACCTCAAGGAGGAGAATGATTATAAAAGCTTTGTGTAACCAAAAAGTCTGCAGCTAAAAAAAATGTGGACATGACCAGGTAAAACAGCAAGCCAACATAAGCTAAGAGTATGTTACTTTAAAATAACTTTCGTGAGCATATTTATATATTAGTTGCTCATTATTCAAGGAACAGCTCTGACTCCTTCCATATCAAAAGGGACTGTGGACTGGCAGGAGAAATCCTGACCCTGCAAAGATCTGTGACCAAGAATAGACCACATACAGTACATATTAAGGCATACAGACACTGATGTGAACTAACTGTGGATTTGTACTTTCATCCAAAGAGGAGTGGATGACAGCTGTACACTAACTCTGAAAGGCCAGTAACTGTCAAATTTACTAGTTGCTTCTTTTGACATTGTCACTATCCACCTGCTAATAGATCCACTCGCTTCTGCTGCAAAAGCAATGGGCCTGACAAGAACAGCTGCCAGGCACAATATGCCCCAAGACACCTCTCTCCACCAAGTATACAAGAACGGATTTGGAAAATGGCTAGGCCCCAGTGTCATTCAAAAGAGCACCAACATTTATGTGCAGTGCAACTTGACACATGGTTACAATGCATGCTTCTGTGTTACAGGCCGTGGCGAGCCAAGTAATGTCAGCTGACTGCGCTGCGCCGCACAGGCCAGGTATTTGCAACGCATGTCACTGCGCTAGCTAGGTTAGCTAGCAGCGCGATTAGCTAACGGATAACATTAGAGTGAATGAACGGTTATCTTCTTCGGCCAATAACTGAAGCATCGATCACTTATAAAATGGAAAACAACTCAATCTGTACTCGTCCGCTCCAAACAGCACTGTCGTCCCTCTACAGCTATGTCATAACTTAACTTATAAGCTAATGATTACTCAGCAAACTACTTAATGAGCTTGGTGGTTACAGTGGCTAAGCTAGCGTTAGCCGTGTATCTGGAGGAGCTGCAGTGGAGATGTGGGTGATGGTGACCGAGTAAAATCACCTGCCTGCAACGATACCGGCTGTAAGTTAGTAGTCATTTATGTGCTGCCGTATGTGCTGTGTTTTTGTTTGGTAATCAACCTCACCTCGCAATTAAACACTGTCAGAAATTGATAACACAAATAGTCCTAAAGTCAACGCCAAGCTGAAACTCGGTGTCTTAAAACGTGTCTTGTTTGGGTTAATTTTAGCTGCTGATAAATATCAGAGGGGGTGGGGGGCGTACTGTGCTAACAGGTTTCCACCGAGCAACAGCAGGTTAGCCAGTTAGCCTTAGCTCAGTAGCTAAAGAAGGCCTCACTTACCATGCCGCCTGACCCTCCCTCGCTCCCCAGCGGAGCCTCGTCCTTCCCACCGGTCTTCGGTCCCGGATCAGCCTCCTCCTGCAGCAGCGGCGGCTCCCCGCTCTGGTCTGAACTCATCAGCCGCTCCTGACTCACTTCCACCCCGTCGCGTTCTCCCGGCCCCCGCCTGCCACCACCACCTCCTCTTTCTGGAAACACCGGCTGGGTTCAGCAGTCTGTCTGGTCCTCTCCTGTCGGACTGGATCGGTCAGCAACGAACTCAAGACTAGCTACTAGCTAGCTAACCGGCTAGCAGGTACGCTACAGACGGAGGCTAGCAAGCTAGCGTGCTATGAATCAACGGAGCGACAGCTAGCTCAATGAATCAAACCTGCACGCCGAGACACTAATGGTACAAGCGATGCCAAAACATGACTCTTCTCACACCACGGTCTCCGCTGGCGTTACACCAAATATTATACAACACACCGGGTTCGTGAGGCGCATTCCTAACCGGGCGACCGGAGCGGACACTGGGGACACGCACCTCTCCTCAGCGCAGGCACACAGTCCGCCGACGTCCCGGCTGCCACCGCGAGTTCTGGGTGACCTCTGCAGAAACCATTTCCTTTTCCTTTTCCGGACCCGCACTGTAGTTTTCTGCAGTATTTTATGTTTCAGTGAAGTACTTAATCCCAGTATTTACAAACGGAGGACCACCCCCGTGTGTTTAAAGCAAAAGTGTGCATTCATGCAGATTAATGCGTGTATGTTTTATTGTTGTATTTACAATGAAAAACCGTCCGTTTCTAATGCTGGATCATACAAAGAGGAGTTTACGACACCTTATAAAATGCACTGATGATTTGTTTCTGGAGGATGACGCAAACCTTTGTTTAATTTTCACATTCAAACCATATTTCTGCAACCAGATTAAAATATACACCTCCAAACATGGACTTCCCTCTCTGCAGGCCCAAAATCCTTTTACATACTCTGTTGTGTCATGCAATACATTTACAATGCAGAGCAAAAGTTGTAGTGACTAAAAGTAAAGAGAATATACTTTCAAAAATAATGCCATTAACAGTTATTATTGATCAAATAATGCAAAGTTAAGTAAACAGAAAAAGCCCAAATCTAATCAATATTTCATATTTTAAAACAGCACCAATTATCCTTTGTACACTTGTGCACAGTGTTTCAAAGTACTCAGCAGGTCAGTTGTTGGAGACCTTGTCTCAGTGTCTTCTGTTTCTTTATATAATCTCAGACTGACTCCATGACGTTGAGATTAGGACTCTGTGGGGGCCAGGCCATCTGATGCAGGACTCATTGAGGCTGAAGATAGCTCTTCAAGACTCCGATCAGAGGTCACCCTGATGGCACTGATAATGATGATGGGTAAGAATCTAAACATCTAAGGTGCCTAAATCTTTTGCACAATACTGGACATGTAAAATCATTCTTTGTGTTCCCAGCAGTAACAATAGTACCAGTAACAGAAGTAACATTTTTTCTCTTCTGTTTTAGTTGATACACTGCTACCATGTTAGTGATCTTGATGGTTTAGTGAATGGTCTATGACCTCTTGTGTGGCATCAAGAGAAAGGGAGAGCTGTGATGTAATCACTTTTTCCCACCTTCTTGAGATGCAATCAAGAACAGGTGATAAGCCAGTGAAAACACTCAAATTTACCTAAAAAGGTTGATCAAAGATCACACAGTAATCCACTGGTAAATAGCTAGGTTTTATTGGATTATCAGGCTCCACAGTCCAATGTTCCCTTCAGAATTTTGTTTTTGTAAATGGTACATATTATGATCCAGGGACTGAGGATTTCATTTGTAATCACAGCCATCATGATGTGTTTGATCCAGTCCATTTACCTTTGACTTGACACTTCCAGAGTCTTCACAGACATGCAATTTAGTGACTGGTTTCAGTGTACTGTACATGTGTTGATGTGACTTTAATATCGACACAACATTGAGAATAAGATCCTCCTAGTGATATGCAGTCATTTCTCAGGACTATACACACACACACACACACACACACACATATATATATATATTTATTTATTTTTTGATTAATCTGTTTCTTGAAATCTTGCATCTTCTGCAAAATTGATTCACTGAACATTTTTGAGAGCTGGCAGTACCACAAAACACTAAATTCAACAAGAAAGCACTTATCACATTCACAATAACAAAGAGTAAGACAGTAGCTCTTTAACCAAGGCATGAGGACAGGTAGTTGGACAAGAAAAAACACTTTGTAATAGAACAGAAAAACTGCTCTGCTCTGTCCCTGTAGACTGAGTCTACTTCCCAAGAGGACTCCTCTTCTTGATCACATGCTCCATGTCGGCGTGTTCGGATGTGTCTAGTTTGATGTTGTACTTGGCCAGGATCTTCATGATGGGTCTTATCTTCAGCCACCACTGTGTCTTTGGGATGCGGTGCCTGCAGCAGATCAGGGCAGTCAGTCAAAGTCACCATTCACTATCACACGTGTAGTGCAGTATGTCACATGGAAAACACGCATCTTACTCAAAATCAGTGTCTTCCTTCAGTTCAGCGAGCGGCTGGAAGGTGAGCGCCCTCTTTCTCATGCCCAGCACGCAGGCAGAGTCTGGTGTGTTGGCGAAGATACGACCTAAAGGACACAGAAAGTGAAACAGTTCAGTTAACATGCTGTGCAAAGCTCATTCCTGTCAACCACTAAGACCACAGAGTACTGATAATTCTTGGCTGGAGGTGGTGGAACAAGTGTTCAGTGGCAATACCATAATGAAAATTAAAGTACTTCAAGCACCAAAAGTACTTGATATTCAGTAAAAAATGTCCTCTGTGAAGGTTATATTATCATACATTATTGGATTGTTACTGATGCATTAATGCGCAAGTAGGATTTAGTTTAGAGTTTAGGTACAGCATAAGATGCATATAATGGAAAAGCTCAAGGCAGGAGTACCTCAAAATTGTAGGTACAGGTACTTGAATAAATCTCCTTAGATACACTGCACTGCCGCCTATTGGTATTATTATATATCATAAACATATGCAGCAATACCAGCAATAGTATTTGATTTTATGTCAACATACCGTGTCTGTAGCATTCCTTGAGTTTCTCAGTCAGCCACAGAACAGACTTTGCTCCCATTTTTGTGCCAAAGTTTCTGTCAAAGGGTGTTGGAGTTCCACCCTGTAGACGACAGAGGGCCGACAGGTTTATGAGCAATACAGGAAAAATCAGTTAGTTTTTATTTGGGGTGGTTTTCACACTTTACGTCACGTGAACATGAACAGACCTGCTGCATGTGTCCCAGAACATTCTTACGGCAGTCGAAGATGCCTTTGCCCTCCTCTGAATACAGGTTGAAGATGAAGTCAGTTGTGTAGTTGGCGTTTGAATTTTCATTCCTGTTGTTGAAATGAACAGTGACAGATTATAGTACTGTTATCTAGGTATATATGAACTCATAGTTTATTTATATGCTCACAAAGTAACGGTTGTTTTTCTCAGTAGACATTTTGACTCATCATAGCAGGGAAAGCACAGGTGTTACTAATAACATTGGTGATGGCTCTGCTCTGTTCAAGTTTCCCAGTAAGTCATGACAGTGTGACAGTGAGACAGCATGAGCAATACCAGGACCCTGAAGCTAAAGCAGTTAAATTAATTTAGTGGCTTAAAATATGTGTGTTAACTGATTTTAAACGCACACACTGTCCTCACAGAAGTAAGCCTTTACCCAGACGACTGGTTTGAACACTATTCTGTTAAACAAAGTCACAGAGCAGTAAAGACAGAACTAGTGAAGTAGAGAAAATAGGGTTTGAAATTTGTACATTTGAACTAAGTGCTAGTTTGGTAAATACATTTTTAGTGGCTGTATATCAAATCATGTGAATGCCTTTAGAGTTACTGCTACCCAGCTAACTAGGCTAATTAGCATTTAGCAGGACTAGTTTATCTGCTGTTTTGTCCTATCTCTGTTAATGACTTAAGATTTAGCTATTGTGTTATATCTGTGATATAAAATATCAATTACAATTGATATTTCGAAGCATCATAATATCTATTTTTTCAATTCAAGATAACAGGAAAAAGTTTGTAAATTAGCTTTAGCTAAGGCCATTTCACCAGCTAGCCTTAACTAGCTAGAGTGAAGTCACTGCAGTTTGGTTTTTACTTTTTTATTCTAGTATAATAATTTTTATGGTAAGATGATAAAAAGTCAAATTCTGGTGTAAATTCTCAGGTTTGACCAACTATGTAGTTAGCTTATCGTGTTTTTCCAGTGCAGCTCATACTCATACGAGCTTCAACTCACCTGAGAATCAAACCTCTCTTCACTGTTGTCTTCATCTTCTCCAGAAGATGCCCTACATTCACCTGTAGGCCAAATCCACAGATCACACACTCACAACTTTGTTTTAAAAGTTTCTGTGGCTTAAGACTTAAAGGCATTCAATAACTTTTTTGATATTGTAACCTACAAAGTGAAGACTGGCCAAGCAGGTACTGCTCTCACATGACTAGCTCACCTCCAGGTCTTTAATATTGAATTTTTCCTCAAAGATGTAAGCAGCGTCGGCACCGGCAGCCAGACCGGCCATGGTGGCCAGGTAGCCACAGTATCCACCCATAGTCTCAACGATGAACACTCGGCGCTTGGTCCCTGCTGCAGACTGCTTGATCCTGTCACAGGTCTGCAGAGAAACAAACCAGAGATATGTTTAGTTCCTGACTGTTTTATATATGTGTGTGTATCTGCTGTTACGGCACTGACAGAGGTGATGGTGTTGAGGGCAGTGTCAGCGCCGATGCTGAAGTCGGAGCCAGGGACGTTGTTGGAGACAGTGGCAGGGATCACCACCATGGGAATGCACATCTCCTCATATTTCTCTCTGGCCTGAACCAGCTCCAGGCCTCCCACATAGGCCTGCAGCAGGGGAAGAAAAGGAAGATTCATTTGTTTTTCATGTCATTGGTGAATTCATCATTTAAGCTGGGAGAAAGGTCAGCCAACATTAACACGTGACTTCTGGTTTTAACAAAGAGGAATGGCCGTCACGTTTTACCTCAAATCCACCAATGATCACCAAGGCATGGATGTTGAACTTGGCGATGTTCTGGCTGATTTCCTCCAACATTTTAGCTGGCAGAGTTCTTTATTAAACAAAGGCAAATAACACAGTGAAAAGCTTTGTAATCTTATGACAAAAGTTTTTATTTACAATAAAGCACTGCCACTGAGGAAAAAAAGAATATCAACTAATGTTTTACCTCTTGGTGCCCAACACTGAACCTCCCTTTCCAGTCCAGCCACTAACTGTAGTCCAGGTAATGGGCTCAATCTGCAGTGAAAGAAAATGTTAAAAACCAAAAAGTAAGACATTCACAACCCGTGGGAACTGCAGACAAATAAGTTTGGTTTACAATTTATACTGTGCGTATACATACTGTGTTATTATTTTATGACTTGACCAGAGTACAGAGGTTTGTTTGAGCTGAGCAAAGGCTTATTATCAATGTATGAGAGCACTGTATGTTTACTTAGTTATGTGTATATCTCAGTGGATCTCTATGTCTTCAGTGGAATCTGGTAGCTGCAGGCCATGTGGCCATGTGGCCAAGAACTTTGGGATTTGGGTTCACAACCTTTGAACCATGAGGTGTGAATATAAGATTTTTTTTCCCGGATTCCTTGGCTCAAGATGACAGAACATAATTTTTTATAATTTTAACTAATCTTAGAAACACTATCAAATCCTAACAAAAGTGGGAAATCTACAGTTACCTGTCCTTGAGCCAGACCGTCAAAGCCGTCATGGACAGCCAGCATGGTGTGACCCTGGATGATGCCCATCCTGACTGCTGCACGGACCGCTGCGTTCATACCAGCACAGGGAGCACCAATGTTCATGATGGCCACATTGATGTTACTCTGGCAGTAAGGAAAGGAGAAGAAGGAGAAGAAGGTGTTGGTGCAAACATTTAACTCATTAATTCCTTTTTATCCATCGATCCATTATCTATACCGATTATCCTTGAAGGTCACAGCGGGGCTGGAGCCAATCCAAGCTGACACTGGGCGAGTATTAATTCCTCTTTACATTAAAAAATAATCTTTACTAATAGTATTAAGAGTTTGGTTTGGGAAATGGACAGTCCTTACCTTAACATCTGGGGGGTTGATGTGAGCCAGCAGTTTGTATGTGTTCCAGTTGTTCTCAAAACTCCTGCAAATCATAAATACAACTGAGCACTGGTTGTTCTCAGCAGAATTAAGAATAAATCAGTTATAACACTAATTCTTTTTATTATTTCATTTTTGCTTTTCTGTGTTTCATTGATTTGCTCTGTGTTTTCTCTGTAACCTGCATGTTTTCCTTGTTCACCGCATTGAGACTGTGCTAATATGGAGCCAGTTTCATAGTACTAACAATATGCAAGTAAATTGTAGGTGGCACACTGCAATCTATTAATTTATTACAAATAAACATGGTAAAAGTCTGTAATTATTCCCCTGGCACTCTCCAGGCTCCGTGGTGCATCACTCAAAAACAAAGTTTGGTGGATTAGTTGAATTGTTTATTGTTATTATACTAAAGAGGAAGATACTTACTTTCCCCTGAGCTTGATGGCATCTTCAAATCTGCCCTCAGCCATGGCAGCGGTCACATCTTTGGTCTGAAAAGGAAAGAGAGTGACAGAGAGTGTGAGAGGGAGAAAGATGGAGCAATCACTTACTGCATATATCCTCCACATCAAATACAGCAACACATGAAGAAAGTACAGTGAGTGAACTCTGGTGTATTTGCACTGGGGTGAAAACATTTCGACGTACCACTTGCACACACTCCATGAGCGGCAGTCTGACTGCCTGGTTTCCGGACAGGCTGACCACGCAGGCAGGAGTGTCTGGGGTGGCCTCCATCAGTGCCATCACTGCCTCCACACCCATCCTGCTGCCCTGGATGACACACACACACACACAAACACATGCACTCAGATCATCAGGTGTATGTGTGAGGAGTAGCAGAGTCAGAGATTTCATTTATATCTGACGTTTCACCTTCAATACTCACCAGGATTCTGTCGAAGGCGGAGGGCGTGCCACCTCTCTGCACGTGTCCAAGAACTGTGGTGCGAGTATCGAAGCCGAGCCTGTCGGTCACCAGCTGAGGAAAAATAAACAAACAAATATATTAGTATGTCATCCTGTCTGTGCTACTTGTACTATCATCCCTCACTGATGTCATGAGGAAGGACTTGCCTTTTTGATCTGGTCAGACGTGATCGGTTTGCCTTCTCTGGACATCGCACCTTCAGCTACAATGATCACATTCAGACGAGAACCTCGGGCCCTTTGCTGAGAAAAATAATCAAAGGAAATAAAAATACATTTGTGCACTCTTATTTAACACGTGTAATGTGACATTGTTGGCCAACACATACGTTTGTCAGTCTCCTGCACAAGTGGTCCTCCCAGCCGTCATCTGGCGGCATCTCTGGAATAAACACCCAGTCGGCACCACAGGCCAGAGCCGTCACCAGGGCCAGGTACCTGCAGCCAATGTAAACCCATGTACCAGCTGTATCCATTCATGGTTGAATTACTGTGAATTTTATTTGGCATTTGTTGTCAATTTTTGTATGTTTACTACATACACACAAAGATGTCTCCCTGTCAGTATACAACACACACAGATATACCAAACACACAAGGCACTGACCCACAGTGTCTGCCCATCACCTCCAGGATGAACGTCCTCTGGTGGCTGTGGATGAACATATTTTTAAAGTAAGAAAGGAGTTAACTGTAATTAATATGCCCTATTTTGGATGATATTTTAAAAGCAAATTTATCCTTTTAATAATATACATTTGAACATCTGCATATTCTGCATGTACAATCGCACACAGACCATAAATTTGACTCTTTCTTCCCTGTTGTTACATTGTTTTATTTTGCATCAGATATTTGATGGATTGCTTCGCACTTCGATGTTTTCCTCTCTGTTTACTGTTCTTTTCTGTTTCTATGACCTAACCTTAAATAACATACATTTTCTCCATCCACTGCGTACGTGGTGGGGCAGGTTATACTCTGACCTCTGTGCTGTTGTGGTGATGGCGTCGACCACCTCGATGATGCGGTGCAGGGCAGAGTCGGTGCCGATGGTCATGTCTGTGCCGCAGAAGTCATTATCAATGGAGCCGACCATGCCGACAATGTTCAGGTGGGAAGATTTCTTGGCTTCTTCTTCTGTGATCTTACCTACAGAAAATTAAAAAAGAGGCTCAGATGTTTCATTGGTAATGAAAAATACTGTATCTATAATCATAATTTCATAGTTGTAGAGTCCTTCGTGTGTTGATCAGTGTGAGTAACACTACTTCCTTTGTTAGAACAGTTTTTCTCTTTTCTTTTTTCCCTTTCTTTTCTGTACTCAGTGTGAAACTTTTTTTTTTCTTCTTTAGGTCTTCAGGTAGTAGTAGGCAGTGTTTCCACAGGTTACATGCAAGTAGCTCCCAAAAGCCACACTTCATTGTCTGACACTGATAAAGTCAAGCTAACCCAGTCCCCCAATGGCAGTTGCTATAGGAACCAAGGTCATAACACAAACCCTAAGCTCACAAAAGATACCAAACCTCTGACTGAGAGAGTAAATACCAGGTGTCCTTCAGGATCACAAGGCAGACAGTTTTTCCTTAGAAGGGTAAGTGTTGTATAGAATACACAACATGACTTAGGATACCGTGGTGGAAAGCCCCTTGAGGCAAATTGGTGATTTGTGATCTATAAATAAATCTTTGTTAAAGTTATGATCCTTAAGATTTTGATGATGGAGAGTTATTGTTGAAAATGTCATTAATAGTGTTATAAGGGTCCTGTGAGGGTCCTGTATTGAATTGTCTGACGCTTTGTTCCTCCAATCTATCTGTCAGTGATGGATCAGAAGAGAAGCTCAGACAGAGATGTTGACAGACACAGCTGAGGGGATAAGGCGGAGGATTTCACTCAGGACTCATTATTATTCTCACAACTGAGACGTTTGTGTCTTTACCAGCTCGGACCAGGTCAACCAGCAGTCCGCTCCACTCAGTCCTGAACTGGTTGGCTCCAGTCAGACTGCCATCACCTCCGATCACACACAGGTTGGTGATGCCCAGCTTCACCAGGTTCTGGGCTGCCTTCATACGACCCTCCCTGGTCCTGAAGTCCTTGCAGCGGGCGCTGCCGATAACAGTGCCTCCCTGACACGTGAAAAGAAGAAGCATTATTTTTAACATAGTTACTGATACAGGAAGATTATCTAGCTGTGAAAGAAGAAAAATGTCATAATTGTGATTACTGACATTTAATCCCACCATGTTTTCCATAACAGTTATCCAATATTACCCCTTACATATTAATATCTATGGAGAAATGTGCAGAGAAGCTTTATATGGAATTAGACCCATTAAGATGCCTTGAAGTGAATAAATGGGGTAGGCACTTTAAAGGTGATATCATAGAAATTTGTGATGGCCTGTGCCCACTCCATCACTCACTGTCACACACTTCATGACTCTCAGAATGTCATGTCGTTTCCACTACCAAGCCGCTTTATTTAGACAACAGAGACGAGAGAAAGAAATGTGAATCACGAGCTTTACGGTATTATTGCATATCCATCATCCTTCAGTCACAGGGTCAGGTCAGCCGTCTAATATCATCACTCAAAAAACAGTTCCTCATGTTATCAGAGCCTGTGACACTTGGAAGAAGCATCTTGACTCACAGTAAGTGCTCTAAAGGTTAAAGGGTCAGTTTACCCAAATTATGAAAACATAGATCCTCTCATTAACCACTTGTCATGTCCAGCCAGGAAGACACTTTCATTTTATTTGGACACGATTTGAGATATCGTCCTCTGAGATTTCTGCTGCCAACCCCAACACAATGGAGGTGAGTGGAATGTTGTTTGTGGCAGCACTGAAAAATTTAGTTTCAAAACTTTAACAACAATATGTTTTATCGTAACAAGACCAAAGCTGCTGTTGAACAGTCTATTCTGCCTCGGAGGGCTAACCAAGTGAAATTAAATATCTAAATGGCAGCCATGATAAAAGCTGAAAAAATTCTGCTTAGAAAAGGAGCTTCAGTTCTTCTTTTCTTAAGGTTCAGTCAGTTTCTCTTAGCGCCATGGTTCTTATGAGTTTTCCTTCACATCTGTCCTTGACCTCATAATGGTTTCCATCAAGGTCAAGAAAACATGGTTAGAGGCATAAGATGTAATTATTTAACTACACTATGTGCTGTGTGAGAGGTACAACTGTTAACATTATTACATTTCTTGTGGAAGGGAAGGGACTTTGAAAAATAAATAAAAGATGGGGAGTATTGTGATAATGCTTCTATTTTGTAACAGTATGCCAGTGAGCACAGTTGGACCTCAGTGGTGTCTCAGGAAAGAAATAAAAACTATATGCACAGTTAGAAACCTGTGATGTAAAGTGAGTCTGTTGTTTTGTTTTGTTTTGTTTCTAATTTGCATGAACTGACTCTTTAATGACACAATGCCAAAATGCCCTATCCCTCCACCAAAGTCTATACAAATGGGTTCAATACTTTTTGAGAATCCTGCTGACAAATAAACAAACAAACAGACACACAGAGGCAACAATACGACATGTGGCCTGTGTGGTTAGGTTGTGTTGTGTGGTTCTGTGTTTGTTTACCGGGCTGAACATCACTCACCAGCTGAAGCATCATGGACACACTCTCCCATGTGGCGGGGCGAATGTTTTCCCCTCCATCCACCAGGCCCTGGTAACCCTGCAGCACACCATAACATACACTGTTTAATATACAAAATCCCTCAGAGGCTTACGAGTGTCCATCTTGTATTTATTTTGCAATATTATGATGTCAGTGCATTGAAGCCTGTGTGCAGCCCGTACCTCATGAACAAAGTAGACTTTAGCTCCAGTGTAAAGACCAACTCTGACTGTGGCTCTCACAGCAGCGTTCATACCTGAGACACACAAGCAACACGACCTGTGATGACTGATTTAATTCACACACATTACAAGACGATGTCAGTGTCAGGTGTCAGAAGACTTTTTAAACTCATCTTAACCTTTATGTGACTTGACTTGTACATTGGCAGCAGATGAGACAAAAATACCCACAGGGGGAAGGACTGGAGCTGAGGATTACGGGACTGTACAGTATGTCTTGTGTACCATCTAACCCCTGGATGTCCGGTGCACTAAAGGCCACGGTGTGTGGTTGTGTTGTGGTAGGCTGGCAGCTCTTGGAGCTCTTGTTTCACCAGACAGCAGCTGTGGATTCGGGGGGCGTTTCTCTCCTCCATACCAGAAAAAGGTCACTGCCACTAAAATTAGCTCCAAAGGCGCAAAATAAGGGAACGCACGAGGGGGATAAGGGGCGGATAAAGGCTCTACACAAAGGGTAAGAGTCAGGTTTGGAAGGAAAGATCACGGAGGAATATGAGGCATCGCCTGGTTGAGCTTCAAGGAGAGTTGATGGCGTAATTGTCTGTTAAGGCTTAATGTCAACATTTAAGTTTGACAAAGGAAAACTACTTGTACAACTGATATAAAGAATTTGTAAAGACCTGTTACACAATCGTAGCTAACTGTGAGAGTTTATGGGCTTTGTCTGTCATTTGTAAAGACTGACAACTGGTGGTGTTGTGAATCCAAGACATAATTCTTATCACTTACATGACTTCAATTAGGACTCACAGCCAAACATCCATCATCCTCTGACAGCTGGCCTTCAACTGTGCTACTTTAACATCTTGGAAAATGTTGCTTGCCCTTTCTATTCTTTGGCTCCTGAACTTAGAGCGTCATGCAATCAGTGCATTAACACGACACTTTTCTGGCACCCCTGAGATAGAGAGACCAGCGTCCTTACAGCTGGTTGGGATTCAGTGTTGTGCTCGTAGACACATCAGCAGGGAAGATGCTGTTGGACAGCTTTTCCCCGTTTTGCTGATGCTCTTTTTGTGATTCAACAGTTTAAAAATAAAGCAGCGATTAAGATAATGGAGCCTCATCCTCCTGCTTACCTTGGGCGTCTCCTCCTGACGTCAGCACGGCAATGGACCGTCCGACCCCCATTTTTGTGGGGTCCATGGTTGGGTGGAGGTTCTTGGACATGCTGCGGGAGGAACCAGGCAGGTAGGCGCGGCGAAGGGAGAAGAAAAGGAGAGAGAACAGAGTGGCTGCTCTTCCTTCACCCTCTACTTCTCAAGGGAGGAACATGTGAATGCACAGGCTTTATAGACTGCTGTTCCTAATCCTGCCCAGAGCCCCCCTCCCGCTGACACCCTCCACCACTCAGTCACACAGCTCTACTAAATATACATCAGGTCCTGTAACCACCTGCAGTGGACAGTTACAGGCAGGCAAACACAATGCATGTGGCTCTAATGTGACAGGAAACTGTTTGAATCCGCTGCAGCTTAATTGTTTCCAATTAAGACAAAGCAACAAAATAATGGACTTTGTGAGAAAATGTGTCATTTTGTGGCTCATTTTGTCACTTCTACACATGAAATTGGCCCTAAGAAGAACAGCCACAACTGAAAATAGAATGAAGGATCCTGAACTCAAACAATGTGTCAATTCACACATTAGTCAATAAACAAAACAGATACTATATTATTCATGTTATTTTGGTCTCAGGAACCCATCATTATGTTTGACATTACATCACCCAAATGGAAACTGTCCTTCAGAGTCGAGCTGATCCAGTAGCAGGCTGTGTTTCATACGTGCTGTGCTGTATGCAGTGTTAATACTGTTTCCTTTCCACTGTGTCACATGATTTAACATGATGCTGACCCATGCACTTTGTACCATGTTTCCAGAAAAAGGCTTGAACTCTACATCTGGCTCAGAGACAATCTGGGGAATGCAAGACATTATGGTGTATGTTGTTTCATGCAATAAAGATACATCTTTTCCACATTTTAATGCTGAGGAGTTTGTGAGAGTGACGACAGCAAGAAATAAGACTTGGGGAGAAATAACTGCCTGAAGTCCTGATAAGAGACTCTGGTTGCTTCTGGGAGCCAAAACAAAATGTGACTATTGTGATTATAGTTCAAGAGATACTCTGCAACTTAGTATTGGACTTGATAAAGTTGGGGTGACACACAAACAAAGCAGGCAACAGCCCAGAGATCCTACAGGTTTATGTAATATTTTTGTCTAGACTGACTAATGTCCACATTAGAACCTGAACTTTTTTGTGTCATGTACAATTAACACACAGCAAATCTTGGGTTTCATTATCAGTACATTTTACATTTAGCTTCAGTAAGTGCTTGTGAAAAATACAAAACCCAAAGATATTAAAATTACTATGATATATGTGATTAAAAGAGCAGCATATTCTAACATTTCAACTTGAACCAGGAAATATTTGGCATTTATCCCTAATGAATTACTCAAACTTTCACATAATTATCAAAAATGTTGACAACAGATTTTCTATTGTTTGACAAATCGAGTAAGAACTAAACCTGACTTTTAGTCCTCAGTGTGGGTTAAGCCCCCAAAACACTGGATCAGTTCCCATAATACAACCAATATCAGACTGTCGTTAAACCCTCCCTGCCTGGTAAACACCCATATTTGTAAAACACCATGCTGACAGTTTGTAAGTCAGGCTTTCGGTTCAGAGTTTTAGACATTTTCTCAGACTTCAGAGAGCTGCGTTCTGTGCCACAGAGGACATTATACAGTACAACTCACACCTGTTTGTGTTAAACTGGTGGAGTGCCCCTTTAAACAACTTCAAGAGCTGAAAGAAAAACCATACACGACTCAACTGTAACATATTTACATTTATTATAAACACTGTACATTAAGAACTTTAATCATTTTCAATCCACACAACAAGATTCTGGTTTGTTCAAAATTGCAGATAACAACAAATAACAATGTCTTCCTACTCTACATGTGTACTAAAGCTATAACACTGATGAAGTCCAGAGTCTTCACTGACCTTTTACAAACTTTTATCTTTCCAACATTTAGTTTTGGATTCATGTAATAAACATTATATGTAATATCTGTACATCTACATTATTGTCAAGCATGAATGCCTGTAGTATAAAAGATGCCTCATTTCACAGATATAACCTCTATTCTTTTTCGAAAGCATCTATAATAATAAAATAAAAATGATCCCAGCAATGATCTTTGGGCGTGTATTACGGCTGGTAACAGTGTTGGACAAACATCGGCAGTTCTACTAAAGAAAGTCTCAACAGTCCACCAGAGTGAGCTTATCCACTCTGGATATTCACAGTCAAAACAAATACTGTGCTTGTAGTGCAAATCATCTCTCCTGCAGTGGAGAGCTCTGTGGAGAAGACGAACCAGAGGAGAGATTGAAGCCAATTGGAACAAATCTCTGGAAAACAAAGGGAAAAATGTTATTAACTTGTGTATCTGTGTATACACACAAAGAATATCTATATGTTTAATGTATCAAAGTGTTAGGTCCCATTCACAATCTAATTTAATGTGACAACTTTTGGTTTGTAATACCTCACAATGTTGTATCATATTGTGTCGTAATTAAGGAATAGTTCAACATTTTGAACATATATGTATTTCTTGCTGAGCATTAGATTAGAAGATTAATAATTAGGTTTCCAGTCTTTATGCTGAGTCATATTTTGTAAAGAGTCTTATTGTAAAGAATTTTCTCTTACTTATACTGAATTGACTGAACACTGTGTTTAATAAAAACAAGTGACAAATATTGTGTGACATATATTATTGTTTCATTAAGGTGATTATTGAGGTCAGTGACTACACATCGCACCGTTCATACTTCATTTCATACTACCAGAGGTGAACTCACAGAGGACTCTTCAAAGTGCAGGATGGAGACCAGAGGGTTTTCACAGCGAGGCCGAGGGGGGAGAAACCCAGGGGCATCGGGGACAGACACCGAGGTGTAGGTGGCCACCTCCTCGTCCATGCGCAGCTCCTCCAGAGGAGGAAGACGCTTACGCAGCAACGCCACAGCAGGACTCAATCCATAGCTCTTCTGAACAATGATGTCTGTGACAGAAAAAAAAGGTCACTCTTAAACAGGTGTTGCAGTGGCAATCCAAGCTAATGTTCACAAACTGCAGAGGAAATAAAATACGTTACATGGTCATTTTATGGGGATGTGATGCGTCAGTGTTACCTCTGTGCAGACTCTGAACAGGCAGGTTGATCTGACAGGTCTGTTCTGACGCAGATGACATCTCCTCATGTACTGGCAGCACCTTTCTCTGCTGTGATGGAACTGGACCATGCTGATCAGATGAGCTCTCCTGCTTCTCAAAACGTGGGGCTCTGAACAGCTTTTTGCCCGTTGAGAAAAAAATGACAGACTCTCTTTGCGGTGCTTGGATGAAAGGTTGTCCTCCCACAGTCCTCTGCCCCTGCTCCCTCTCCTCATCCTCACTGGTGTTAGCCCTGCTTGTCTCTGCTTTTTCCTCACAGCGGGTTTTAGTCTAGAGAAGTGGAAGAGGAAACAAAACAACAGACAGAGATTTATAAATAAATACAAACTAGATAAAGAAATAAAATTTAATTGTGATTCATGTGTGGTCGTTAAGTTTTGGATTTCTTACACTTGAGGCTTGAACTGGGAGCTGCTCTGCTCGTGTCTCGGGATCTTTGTCAGTCACATTAGTGTTCTGCTCATCATCTGGTTCATCAAATAATCGCTGGACGATCTCCTGCTAACAAATGGGAAAGTCATATGATTGTGATCTGGAGCAAAGAACAGCATGTTCACGTCTGGTTAAAATATATGCCGTACTGGTAGCAGTAAAATGTTTTGGATGATAACTATCTATCATACATGTGCTTTGTTCTGAGGTGCATTTATTGTAGTTTCGCCAGTGCAACAGTGATGTGTCATTATTACCATCAACATCATCTTTAAATTTCTGAAATGTTGCAACCATTCAGTTTATCTAAACTGAAAATTAAAAAGTCATCAAGCCTTTGATGGAGCTGCCTTGAATTCATAGAAAGACCCCCTCAAGAACCATTTCTATTCTCTGACTTTGGCTGTTCATACACCTTTTTTGTTTTCTTAATGGACAATATTCTTGTAATGCACAGAGTTGTGTAAAATCTCTATATACACATTAACAAATTGACATCCTGCTCTCACCTCCTGGTGCGGCTGAAGGTTGGTTTTGCTGCTCCTCAGCACGGGCGTGCCGGCGTATGGTGACTGTTGTGTCGACAGATGCCATTTCTGAGGACAGCAGCATCATGAGATAAAGAAGTGACTGCAGGAAATACAACATGCCAAACAGACAGAATATGAACATACAGCACATATATACTGACCATAGCAGACATGGGCTGATGTCTGGTGTCACGGACTCTCTGTGGAGTCCATTTCTTCAGCGGAGTCTCTTTGAGCGTTACTGCTGAGGATAAAACAGGCGAGTCACATCAGGATGAAAGGACAAAGAGATAAGAGGTGCATTAGGTTTTATGAGATAACAAGAACAATACTGCTGCATCTTACCCACTGGTCCGCCAGTCGCCTCTGCATGATTTTTCCTCACCGGCACTCTCTGAGCCTGAGAAAGGAACCAACAGACAAAATGAAACTGTGTGTTTGCATTTCAAAGGCAGTGTAGTAATATAAAAAGCTACAACAAACAGAGTAAGAAGAAGTAGAAGAGCAGAAGTGAAAACACATTTAATATTTACGTACTGTGTAGACTGAAGTGCCTCTGCCTGATGGACAGACAGAGTTTCGGGGTGTGGCGCCTACGGCCCCTCCAGCCTTCAACCCCCTCGTTCTGGAGGATACTTTGCAGTGCACCGGGGTCTGGGGAGAACTGCACAGACTTCACTGCTCCTGTAAGAAGAGCACAAAGAGCACAGAGTCACTGGATATGCAAAGACCACTTTTACTTATACTGTATTGTTTATTATCAAGCTAAAATTTACTTGTTTTCTCTGTTTATTATCACTTTTTTGGGTTTTTCACTGGCGACCACATAAGATTAAAAACATTAGATAGTGTGTGTGATAGTGATAGAATAAAAACCACTAACTTAAAGGAACAACGCAACCTTTTCACTTTCTAGCTGAGAATTACATAAGATCAATACCACTCTTATGTCTGTACAGTAAAATGTGAAGCTGCATCCAGCAACTGGTTAGCTGTGGATTAAAACTAGAGTCTGAAATCAAGGAATGGGGGAAACAATTAACCAGCTGGCTCTGTCCAATGGTAACATCAGACTATCAGCACTTCTAAAGCAGACAAATTAATACATTGTAAGTGTTCTGTTTAATCCATACACTTTCTGTTTTGTTACTTCTGGACAGAGCCAGGGTGGCTGTTAACCCATGTTTCCGGTTTTTGTGCTAAGCTAACTGGATGCTAGCCCCAGCCGCATATTTACCAAACAGACATGAGCATGTTCTCACATAATTCTCAGCAAGACATCTAACAAGCAAAATATCAAATTTGTCCTTTAAATAAATAATTATCTGTAGCCCTACAAGTAAATAAGCATACCAAGACATCACTTTGCAGTTCTGTTGCAAATCATGTTCTCAGTCTTATGCTAACCTGTGGTGGTTCCAGCTTTTTGTCGACTCTTCATGACAGACACTCGCTGGGGCTGCGAACAACAGGATTTATGACTTTAAAACTGTTCAACGTTTAAATCATTATTATTACAAAAATAAAACATTAAGCACCTGAAAGAACCCAGTCAGTAAATGTGTAGGGACCAAAAGACAATGTAAAAGAATCCAGTTAACAACTAGAATCAAACCACCTTACCAGATAGTTATACGGTTTACACTGTGGAGTTGCAGATCCCAGACCTGTGACACTTATTCCCTCGTTCCGGAGGATACTGAGCAAAGCAGCATGGTCAGACTGGAAGTTCTCCCCTTTGTCTGAAATACATAAAATCAACCTAAGAAACACTGATGATAACTGTTCACTAGGACAATCATAAACTACCAGTTGTGTTGTTGCTAAGGTGAGATACATTTATCTACCTGGAGAAAGGCAGTTGTTACTACCAAATATAAACAAATGTATCTACATGGCTAGAAATGTAAGATGCAGGTATATTCAGTGATACTGTTCAAAACAGAAATGGCATGTCAAGTCAATAACATGCTAAACTTACCAGTAACTTGCGTGGTCAGCTGTGCGTTCTGCGATGTCTTGGTTGGATCTTTGAGACTGAGCTGGTTCATGTTTTCCAAACATGTCTCTGCACTGAGAGCAGGCTGTGCAGAAGAAGGAGTGCTCTTCTGATGCAGAGTGTTATTAGGAATGGCTGACAGAGGATTGGACAAAGTAGCTGAAGTCTTAAAAGTGTTGGGAAGCCCAGGCTGTTCTGACAGGTGTTCTGTAGCCTTTCCGTGAGACTTATGTGTTGAGTCCACATGGCTGTTTAACACAGCTGGATGTTTAGAAGATTTTGAATTAATGTTCTGGGTCTTTAGTCGAGCACTGCATACACTGTTTTCAGGTTGGACAGCATGAGTGCCAGTCTGTGATGTTATGGGCTGGTGTTTTTCGCTGGTTGTTCTTGAACTCTTGGGCTGAGAGAAGTTAAACGGCACAGGCCTGGTGCATGGCTTTTTCTTCTTAGCTTTCCCCTGTATTAAAATGATTGAGTATTATTAACAATATAAAAGTTATCCAATCAAATAAAAACATTAAAATCTACAGGACAGGAGGGAGGCACTTACAGCCAGAGGTTTCTCCTCCCACCTACAGTGAGACTGACTGAAGTCTGAGGGAGTCTGGAGATGAAGAGACTTTGCAAGCACCGGAAGCCTGCTTACACCTGGTCGCACAGCTGCCTTTCTACCTATTTCTGAGATTCCTGGGTCTTTGTTCTCACTGTTTTGTTTAGAAAGGTGAGTTGCAGACACAGGTTTGGAAGGCTTTGGGTTCGCTGGCATTTTGTTATGTTCATTCTTCATTCTGTGTGACCAAAAAAGCAGTCATTTGCAAAACAAGAAGCTCAACTACACTCACCAAGTGTTTTATTTGGAACACCTGAACACCTGCTTATTCATGCAAATCAACCAAACGTGTGGCAGCAGTGCAGTGCATAAAATCAGGCAGATGCAGGTATGCATGCAGGGGAAAAAATGTGATGTGAGTGACTTTGACAGTGCCATGATTTTGGGTGACTATCTGAGTGTGAACTGAATTCCAGTAACAATACCAAAACAACTATTTTTCCTACTTTACTTTAAAAGTCCACAGTCTACACAATCAGCTGATGAATGTTGCCTTAACAAAAATAAAATCTAAAGTTTAGCTTTAAGTAAGGAATAAGTGATCAAAAAAATAAGTAAATGAGATTACAAATCTGCTTTGGTGCAGTCTTGGATACATTGTGCCACAGATACATTTCTGTTGGTGCTTTCAACTTTATATTCATCACCCAGCAGCATATAAACTGAAGCAGTGTGTCTCATACTTAAAATGGCTTACCTCTTAAAGTCACTGTGGATTTTGTTCTGACTTTGCTGACGAAGGACTGCAGATGAATCCATAATGATAACAGGAGGAGGAAGTGGGTGGTGAAGGAGTAAAGAAGAACTAGAGGAACAAAAAAATGTAAAAAACAAAAACAAATGAAGAGCAACCAAGCATGAAACATCATACAAGCCAATAGCAAAGTGAGTACACATGTGGACAAAATACACAAAGCATGGACCTGCAGACATAAAAACATCAGACTACGATTCCTTCCAAAGCTTTAACGTTTGTTCCGAAGATAAGGAGCAACAAAATCAGTTGCTAAAGCTAAAGCTCCGGGAAGCCAAAGGCCACCATCAGTGGTGCTGTTAAAAACACTAATCAGACAATAAATAATGACATTTATTTGCCCAATCAACAGAGCACATAACTGACAGCAGCCAAGCCTGCGCACGGTTAAAACCAACGCTTTAACTACAAACATTACCAAGAGAAATGAGCTTTGACTCGAGCAGAAGGGTACATTTAGGGTCTTTTATCGTTAGCACATGCTACATGCGCATATAAAGCCGTTTACCACACACTTAACATACTTTCAAAATACAAAAGGGCCACTGTTACTTACTTCTGAGCATCCAATAAAGCCTTTCTGATACAATTAATTCCGAATGTTTTCGTTTTCCAGGCGTTTTCTGGAGATTTAAAGATCCCTTGTTGCGTCCTTTCACACTGCGGAGGGCTGTCAACTTCCTGGACTCGCAGCAGTTTGTAAAAAGCGCGCTTCGCCATTGGTCGCAATAGGAAGCCGTACCAACCAATGACAGCGCGCACTTTGGTCGTGACAATATCTCCGACCAATGAGCAGCGGATTTTCATAAACAACTCCATGGCAACGACGCGAAAGTTGTTTTACCACGTGACTGCTTTTGCCGCGGCATCCCCCCACCAGCAAATAGAATAGAATAGAATGTCTGTAAGTATGGAAAATGATCTTTAACAAACTAAAACTTGACACGTGACATATAAAACAACTATCACATATAACACATGTACAAACAAGACAACACCCAAGTGCCATACCACAGTCTTCCTCAGCAGATGTAATTTGCTCTATTGTTATGAAGATGAGCAGAGCCCCTCCACTGATGACCACACCATGAGATAGGAAAATCAAAGTAGTAATTGGACAGTGAGTTAAGATTTTGTCAAGCTGAAGTGCTTTTCTAATTCTATTTCCTTGTATCTGATTTTATAAATGTTTCTACAGTTATAGGAAACAAAACATGATTTATTCATTTATTTACGCCTCTAGGTGGAGGTGTTTGTCCTGACATTTAGCATTGTCACCACTTTTTTTCAAGCGCTCCGTTGTTTTATACAATCCCAAAGACTCAAATTAAAAGAATACTTTTACTAAAGGTGTTAAAAAGCTAAGTGCTAATTTCACTGTACCTGAAAGCGAGATCTAAAAATAAACTAAATCTTAAACTCCTAGCTGGTTTGCAAACGATAACGTAGCTCAGTAAAAAAAAAAAAAAAAAAAAAAAAAAAAAAAAAAATTTACCAGTGTCTTCATTACCTTATCGCTGGCAACTCAGGTCTCAAAAGACATCATATTTAGTAGTTATGTTCACTTGTAAATCCTATAATCTCAACAGTCCTTGGAGGCAGCACTGGTTATTCAAGTAGAAAACAATGGAGTATAAATGGCTTTAGTTACCAGTTACTGTTCATGTGTTTCTTGATCATCATATGTTTTGTAAAGAAACATATGATGAAATTATAATTAACAAGACCAACCAACCATATTTAGCTCCAATTTTAACAACTACATTATTAAAATTCTTATTGATAATATAACATAGTTTGATAACATAAATGTGTAATGATTAGAGCAGCAATAAACATATAACAGTATATGTGGTTCATAAAATGTCAGAAAATAACACATTTTTTAAAAAGCTGTCCATCACACTCCTCTCCCAACACTCCTAAAGTCTAATATCATACCTTAAAATTTGGTCTTGATAACGGTTAAAAACTGACTGATATTCATCAGTAAAATTAAAAAAACAGAGGAAAGCAGCAAGTCCTCACCCTGGAAAAGTTGAGATTTTTTTTTTTTTAGAAGGAGGTGGGTGGTGAAGGTGTTTTTATATGAAAAATAGCAATATTGATGATTCATTTTCTGTCACCTGACTACTCATCAAGTAATTATTTCAGCTGTAATAAAATTAACATAGTTTTAAAGAGAAATTCTGAGTACTCAGTTTGATTGGAGGACTTAAACTTGTAATGTGGTACTTTCATAATATGGTATTTGTAGAGGATCTGAAAACTTGTCCTTCTGGAGGGCAAGATTGGGGCATGAATCTAACAATAAGACACTCCCACTCTTGTCTCTAACTGTCGATGTCCAGCAGGTGTCGCTACCAGCAGACTGGTAAAGCTCCATGTCTGCCTGACAGCAGCAACACTGTGTGGGTGTCTGCTTGTCACCCAAAGGCCCCGTGTCAACAGTAGAGGGAAGAAGAAGAGACGTAGAGGAGGAAATCAGAAAGTAACGCTGCTGCAGAAATGGACTTGCGGTCTGAGCTGCTCAAGTCCATCTGGTATGGCTTCACAGCCCTGGATCTGGAGAAGAGCGGTAAGGTGTCCAAGTCTCAGCTGAAGGTGAGTGGAGGGTCCTCTACCTGGAAGATGGGACTTTAGTAAAGTTTTTCTGTTTGAGAAGTCACTTTTTTACTCAGCTGCCTCATTTCCTACCTCAATTCATATTTCATCACGTGGGCTCGCTCTGAGAGAAATGAGATGAAAATATTTGAAGTGCTCAGCAAACTAAATGTCACAAGTGCATGTGTTATTTAGTCTTTGTCACATTTGATTCCGTAGATGTAGGAAATAAGGGTGTACACAATCTGATGTTACCTATCATCCTCAATATTTCCTGTGTGAAAAACCTAACCACATTCTGTTCAACAAGGAACTAATTTGTTCCCTATATTTCGAGTAAAATGCTTTGACTGCTAAGAGAAGGCACAATATGCACCTCTGTCTGGCGAGAGCACGAGAGTAACAGTTTGCTCTCAGTCTGTACATGAATGAGAGCCCTCATCGCCAAGCTGTGCGTACACTGGGCCTCGGCGTACCAGCTTGTAGTGCAAAGGGTCCTCTGGCACTGGACCTGCCCAGAGAACAGCCTGTTGAATAGAGTATGTTCACAACATGAGCGCGTGTACGTCAAAGGGACATTGTTACGGTGAGAGCGAGGACAAAGTGGAAACATGTTGGTGGTTGTTGTCTCTTGCCACAAGGCTTCAACGAAGCAGCTGTATTTTCTGTTGAGCTCATCGTTATGTCACTTGGTATTGGCGTGGATCAGACTCCATTTCCAGCCACCTCCACGTTCCTGCGATGTGCTGCCCCGCTGCTCCTGGCTCACAGCGAGTCAGCCTCATGACTAGGCTTATCCCCCTCATGCATGCAGCCTGTGTACAGGCACCATGTTCTTAAGACAGGCTCGCAGACAAGCCACTTGCATGTCATGGCCTCAAAGCTGACAGATGTTGTAGTGCACTGGAGACTAGAGACAGGATGTGGTTATGGCTCAACACTCGGAGGCTGGTTGACTGATAACATACGTTAGATATCTGAGGACATTGCACACTATCAACTGAAAAAATGTATTGCCGTAAAAGCAAAAGTCTGGTTTTTATTTTCCTGCTACAAGTAGTACTTTACACTGTGTCACTCTTATGTAACCTGACGTTTTAGCATGTCTTATTGATATTTGTTTTTTATTTTCATTTATATCTCCCATTATTTTACATTTTACACTGTGCACAAGGTGCAATTCAAATACTTTAATAATTGACTGACTTAAAAAAGTGTTTAAATATAGTATCTGAAAATGTTTGCCATGCAGTTTCACTTGCTGACTACAGCCACACATTTTTTTATTTTGTCACACTAACATATGTATAAACATTATTTTTAGAAAAATACAGTGCAGCAGAAATTCCAAAACTTCAGCTCCCTAAAAATCTAAATCAACATTTTGTTCTCAGTTTGTTCACCCACATTAGTAGATATATTTGATAGTATGTTATTTAGCTTTAGCAGTAGTTTAACATCGCATTCATGCCATTATAGCTGATGTGATTCACCTATGTTATACATATTGATTTAGAGAATGCAGTTTTAAATATGTCTGTCCTGTACATTGTGATTTCACAGGTTTTGTCCCACAACCTGTGCACAGTCCTGAGTATCCCACATGACCCAGTCGCTTTGGAGGAGCACTTTAGGGATGATGATGATGGTCCAGTTTCCAGTCAGGGTTATATGCCTTATCTCAACAAATACATCCTGGATAAGGTGACAAAAACACAACCACATGCTCTTTTTGTTTCATCAGATTCTAAGGCTATGAAGTCAAAGATACAGTCAAAGTTTTTTTCAGTCCCTGCATTTTGTTGTTGTAGGTTGTGGAAGGTTCTTTTAATAAGGAAAACGTAGACGAGCTCTGTTGGACTCTTACGGCAAAGAAAAACTACCAGACGGACAAAAACAGCAGCACAGTTCTGCCAGAGAAGGATGCTTTTCGGCTTTGGTGTCTTTTTAATTTTCTGTCTGAGGACAAATACCCGCTGGTTATGGTCCCTGATGAGGTAGGTTCAACTAAAATAGACTTAGAGTTGAAGGAATTTCTTCACACTCCCTCAGTACAGTAACAAATCTGATTTCTGGGGTATTGTTTGTTATTCAAAACATGATTGGACCGGGAAGAAAAATCCCATTGTAAGTTTACAAAAACAAACGTTTTTGCACATCTTGAAGTTGATCGTGGTTGTTCGTTTCTAAATTTAGCAACATGAATGTTTCAAGTTACTGTGCTCTGTTGTTGAGAACAATTCTAAGACTGTAGTCAGTAATCTGTGACCTAAAAATGTTGTTGGATCTCTTACAATCAGTAAGTACAGCCTGGTTGAAACCTTGTTTCTTGCCATCATGGAACACGTTGCTCTTTTCATGCAGCGGTGTGGGCTTGTTTCTCACTTGCAAACTCGTTTTGGTTTCCTGTCTTGTGTTTTTCACAGCAGCTGCCAAGAGAAAGCCCTAAATTTCAGGGGCAGAGTAGTTTCTGTCTCGCTGAGTTTAAGCAAACACCATCCAGTTTTATTTTGGTATTTCGGCTTCACACACCGACCACTGTGCATGTAATAAGTACTACTATGTAAATACTGTTACTAAAATGGGTTTCATTAAGAGAAAACAAAAATACAAGTTACTGCAGAGAGAGGGCAACATTGTTGAATGTGAGCTTTAAAAAAAATCCCTCGAAGGAAAGTCACTAAAATATGTGTTAATGTGAGTTACAAACTCTACTGAAGTGTACACAAACTTTTCTTGATTGTAGTAAAACAACAGTTTTTTTTAGTTACTTCCTCCCTTGAGTATAATGCAGAAAACACAGATAATTCAGATGAAGCATATTTATTCTCACTCTCAAGACGTTTGGTTTCTTTTCCTCTTCAGGTGGAGTACCTCTTGAAGAAGATATGCATGGCCATGAGTATTGAGTTCAACTGTGTTGAATTAGAGGACTTCTTCTCTCAGGACTCAGTGCAGCAGAGTGGCATTACTGTTTGGGTTTTTCTAGAGATGATGAACTCGGGAAAGATAAGCAGAGGAATTGATAAGAGCATAATCAGCATGGCTATAGAGGAAGTGTACAGGGAGATAGTTGGTGATGTCCTCAAAGAGGTAAGAGACCCACTGGCCACCAGGAGTCTGTGCTTTGGTTCCAGATGTGCTCTTTTCTTTGGCAGTATGACAGTATGTGTGTGTGCGTTGGTTTGGATGCATGCAGGGTTATCTGTGGAAAAAAGGTCAGCTGAGGAGAAACTGGAAGGAACGCTGGTTCACCTTAAGGCCGAGCAACTTGTCCTACTACACTGGGGAGGACCGCAAGGATTGCCAGGGCAACATAGCTCTGGATGGGAACTGCTGTGTGGAGGTAAGCAGCTGGAGATGATCATCTTTCAAAGCTAAACACTTAACACTGGAAGGACATGTGGCTTTTAATAACACTGAATTCTTTCTCAGTTTTTTTTTTGTCCAGAAAAGAAATACAGTACATACTGCTCATTTGCTTTGCTTTGTACATTTGCGGTTCCCAGCCTGGGGGTGGGGACTCCCCCATGGTGTTGCAAGATGAAGCAAAAGGGGTCACAAGATGGCAGATATTTATTTTTAAGGACTTCCCTCATCGTTGGGTTTTCCTGTGAATTGCTGGAAAAGTTTACCTCTTAGGGACCCAGAAAACCCCCCAAAATATTCCAACAAAACACAACCTGTGGGCTCTACATGTGCAAACAGTCACGAGGAATCAAGTCTGTATGAAAATTATTAGGGTGTTATAGTTGCCTTTTTTTTTTAAAAGCAAATCCTGCCTAAACGCTCTTATGATTTTCTTAGGACCGTTTTATTCACTAGAAGAAAAACTGCAGCACCTTCCCCCCTTAATCTCAAAGTAATCTAGTACTACTTTAAGATTATATACTCCAGTTTAAACAGTACAACCTGCCAGTCATAACTAGTAGCTGTCCCTGTTGCTTTATATGACACATTACATTTTTTAAAAACACATTTTACGTTAATGTTCTACTTATAGTTAGTACAATTAGTACAGTTAATTACAGAGCAGAATAAGTGAGAGATGCTGTCAAATAGTGACAAATGACATGTCTGCACTCTGCCCCCTCAAATAAAACTACACTCCCTTCAGCAAAAGGAGAAATACATAAATAGCCCTCCCAATTTTCTCAGCAACCCTCCCCCCTAATAATTTCCACTCAGTCCTCAAGTAGTTGTTAGCCATGTCATGAGCCAAAGAGGTTGGGAACCATCAAGTTTATAAAAACTGCAGCAGCTGGAAACTGAAAGTTGTCTTGTTTCACATTCAGATCAGTCACATTCAATCAGATCATAGATTTCCTCCCAAATCTCACAGAGCTTGAGTGTTAGTAGTTAAGTCTGCCATTCTCACACTCACGAATGACATGTTCTAGAGTAGAGTTATTGTTGTTCGGGCAGTTTTTGTGGCTTTTAAGGTGAACGCAGAGTCAGTTATAAGCACATCAATGCCACATGGTACCACACTGAGCACTTACAAATAAAACCATCTGGTGAAGTTCTGCCTTTCTTTCAGCAAGAGCACTACTACCCACTGCACCATGTGTTACTCCAAAGGAAAACAAACAATCATTCTAAAATCATGCTTTATTATAGGAAGTAGACGATGATCAAATATTGTTTGGTCGTTCCAAATGGATCAAAAACGTCCTTTTCCCAGTGAGTTCGCCGTTTTTCTTCTCTCCTAACCACTGTATATTAAAGAAATGGTCACTACTAATCTAAAAAAAAAAAATCGATGCATGATGAAGGGATATTTACTGATCTGATCAATGTTTAACAGGTGCTGCCAGACCGAGATGGGAAGAGGTGCATGTTTTGTCTTAAAACTCTCTCCAAGACTTATGAGATGAGCGCCTCAGACACCAAACAGAGACAGGAGTGGACTACAGGTCAGAGGAGTCTCACGTTCACTGATATTGATCACCTATCTTCACCTGTCTTTAAGGCTTCATTTTGATATCGAGACATTAAACACGATCTTCTCCATAGCTATTCAAACTGCTATCAGGCTGCACGTGGAGGGGAAAAAGTCCCTACACAAAGATCTGAAGCTGAAGCGACGCGAGCAGCGTGAGCAGCGGGAGAAGAGACGACAGGCCAAGGAGGAGGAGCTGCAGAGGCTGCGGGCCCTGCAGGAGGAACGGGAGCGTAAGCTGGCGGAGCTGGAACTCCTGAAGGAGGCGCAGAAGCAGGCTCAGGCCCTCCTGGAGCAGGACGAGCAGAGGAGGCGCCAGCAGCACGAGCAGCTCCAGCGGGCCCTGGAGGTCCAGCTGAGAGAGGCTGAGGAGGTGAGTGTGGAGGGAAAGAAGAGGTGGAAAAAAAAACAGAAAAGCAGAAAAATATGTGACCGTTCATTCCCTTTGCTTCATGTCATGTACATCAAGGCACGGGTCAGCATGCAGGCAGAGATGGCTCTGAAAGAGGAGGAAGCAGAGAGGCAGAGGAAGAGGATCCAGGAACTGGAAGAGATGCAGAAGCGTTTGGAAGAGGCGCTGCAGCAGGAGATCAAAGCCAGGCTGGATGAGGAGGCCTTCCGCTACGCTCAAGCTGGGTAGAGTATAGCCACTTATCCCTGCCAACATGCAGTCAGACACTTACAAACACTTTCACAGCACGATAAGAAGTTTAGAATTTGTTTATATTTAGAGCTTGCAAACAATGATGTATTGGCTATAAACAGGGAGGCACTCATGTGTGCAGATATTGAGCTGAGCTGCTGAGTTCATGTTGCATTATGTTCCTGAGGAAGTTGAGCTGCCAACAGAGGAAGTTGTTAAATGTTGCCATCAGTCAGATCTGTTGTGTTACTGTTCTTGCGTGCTCTCTCAGTCTTTTCAAGTTAAAACTTTCTGATGAATGATAAAGCACCTTACGTCAGGCCCTGTGCGTCTGTTTTCACATTTCATGAATATCTTAAGCAGCTTGGTGTCAATTATGAATAACAGAAAAAGTATGTTTTTTTTATGTCGTGTGTACAGGTTACTGGCTGAGGAGGAGGAGAAGATGAAGGCACTGATGTCCCTGCAGGAGGAACAGGAGGAATACATCCTGAAGACACAGAGGGAGAAGCAGGAGCTCAAACAGGAAATGGAGGCCAAGTCTCGAGCCCTGGAGGAGGCGCAGAGGCAGCTGGAGGAGGTCCGTGCCAACCGGCACAGGGTCGACCAGGATGTTGTGGTAAGAACCAAAAAAGACTGCTCAATAAAAGAAGAAATTATTCTTTAACTGAACTTGCATATCGGGGATGTGCTGTGATGTCTAAGTAAAACATTAAGCCAGTAGTATCAGCTAACTTGATTTGTTAATGTTTGTTTTATTTAACATCCAGTTATTATAAACACATTTTCTTATGCCTAAAATATGTTTTTTGAATTCATGTGTTTAAGATTTTGTGTGATTTACCCCAAGCATTTTCAGTGATAATAGCATCACTAGCACAGGGTGGTCTGTTATTTCTGCTCTGCTAATCTGGCCTTAAGAGACCCAGTACTGTGCACGCCCCTATATCATAACTGTCAATATGTTACATGTCACAGAACTTTGTAATAGATAAAAAGTTTCTTTATCTAATATTGCTGGTGCTTGATCTTTTCAAATTACAACCGATGGGCCCTAAAAATCTGATAACATGTTTCAGGATGGAGTCCTCATCAGTTTGTTTATTCATCAGAGGTTTTAATGCGCAGCTCTTTCTCACTGACAGGCTGCACAGAGGAAGCTTCGCCAAGCGAGCACCAACGTCAAACACTGGAACGTCCAGATGAACAGACTGATGCGACCGATTGGACCGGGCGGTACGTGTCCAGCGATGAGATGGTGTATTATGAAACACGATAAACATAAATTTAAAGATCTCTCACTCACTCTGTTTGCACGAAGAGTAATTATTTCTGTTTTATGCGACTGTCAACATGTGAATTAATTCTTGAGAATGAACTGAGAGTTTCTAAATGCCAGTGGTAAATACCATTGCTGTGGCTGGGTTGACATTTAACTCTGCTTCAAGTGAAGATTAGCATTGAGCTGTTTGTTTGTGAGTGTTCTGCCGTCTGTCTCGACGACGACAGTTATTTTTACATTTCATACCCGTCAATACACTTCCTGAAATTTGATTATTTTTTCACCAGTGAATTCCTTCTCCATTTACGCGTCCTCCAAACTCTGATTTCATTTGTCTGCTGCAAACGTACACTTCATTCTCTGAAGCGTTTTGTCATCATCTTGTTTTCAGAGAAGAGACCGTCGTTAGGAAGCTCCTTCTCGAGCTTCCAGATCCCGACACAGAGAGATCCCGGGCTGCGTCTCAGGAGGAGATCAGGATCAGAGGATCAGGATGAGGAGAGCAAAGAAAATGTCGACAACAGAGCTGGGTGTGATTTAGAGAAACGTCACTCCCATGCCTCTAACGGAGACATGGACATCCCCTAGAAACATGAATCAAGTGAGAGGGAGGCCGTCTAGGCCATGTGTGGTCACACCTTTAGGTTTTCTGACAGGAAGGGCAAGAGACAGCTAATGTCTGATGTGTGAACAATTTGTGAAAACAGTGGGACATCTACACTTAAAACTGAATTCACAGTACTAGCATTTTTTAATAAATATTGAATTTACTGACCTCATTTCACAGACGGCAACAGCTTAGAACATTTTTGCGAGAAGTTGCGTTAGCGTTCACTGCTCGACTGACGCTTTGACTGCAGCCTGTGTGAGGCCTGCTCAGGACGTGAACAATACCTCAGTGCAAAGGAAATGAGCTGTAAGAGAGCTGTAGCTGATGTTAAAAGAGTAGTACCTAAGTACAGTAAGTAATGGAAGCTCATTTGTTTAGTTCTGTAATATAGAGAGATAACAATTTTCCTATTTTACTTTTTTGGGGGAAAGGGGGGTGGGGTTGTGGGGTGTGGCTTAACTTTTTGATGTGAAAAGTTGGTTCAGTATTAGAGTTTACCGCAATGTTAGTCTAAGAGTATCACTCCTCATAAACAGGAAAGAGAAAGAGAGAGCGCAGGGAGAGAGAGAGAGAGACACTCATTGTTCTTCCTGTTTCTACTGCCATTTAACATAACTGTAAATAAAAGTGAATTAATGCCTCAACCAGTTTTCTGCTGCTGATCTTTACTGTGTTAAATCATGTGCAACATGCAGTTCAATACAACTGTAATCTTCACTTTCACTAAAATCTGAGCTGATACATCACACAATTAAGAGCTGAAATAAATAACCTTTTGTTGACCGATTAAATGAGTTATAAAACAGCAAATAGACGACATTCATGACATAAATTCCAAAGACCACACACGGTGGAAGAAGTTGAGACCCACAACACTGAATATGCAAAACGCACGTCCGCTTTAGTTTGAATTTGAGCCTAGCTCATTTGTTAAGAGCTGAAATGTGTCATCACTCTCTCTACGCCTCTCACTGGTAAAACCTTTGCTCACATGAGTGAACAGAGACATCCCCTGACAAACCACACAAACTACAAGTAGGCTGAGATGATATTTATCATCTGTGACTCTTTAAAAAAAGTTTTATTCTGCTCCATCTCTCAGCATTAACGGGGGTTTCTTTGTTATTTTTGGTCTACGGCATCACTTTCCTTTACGATAACTCATTAAGTACGTTAATATGAGTTCAAAAAAACATACAAGTTATATTATGCAGTGCAATATGTTTAAGATAGTTGATCATGGTGTCTAAATCTGATCTCAGATTGTAAAGCAGTAAATTCCAGTGTAATCTTCTTAGCATGAATAATTAACTGAAAATCTTAAAACTAAGACAAAATACATCATGATTGAGTGTCTTTTTTCACCAGTATTTTGAATTATTGTCCATATGCTGTATTAGAAAAAACCCTCAAAAACCAAACATCTGATAATATCATATACATTTACATCTTACACCCATCATTTCCTTTCATGATGGCAGCACTGACTCAACATGATGTCTTCTTTAGAAAAAGACATGTGTGTATATTCAGGGGTGTAATGAGGGGAATTAAGAGCCACAACATGAGGAGGGCTGTGTAAAAAGTCTGGAGCTGAAAGTTTGTTTTTACCTGCAACTTTGAAATCTGACATTAATAGCTTTGTAAGTAAGTTTTTACTGTTGGTTGGATATATAGTTTGACAGACTATCTCTGGTATCTAAATCAATTAGAGTCAAAGGTCAGTCAGTTTGTGAACAATGGCAGGTTCCAATCCTGTGTTTTCAGTTTTAATACTGGGCTGACCTTCTCTTTATTTAAGTCAATGGTGCCTTTAGGTTTCAAAAGTCTTATCATGCTGCCTCTGTAACAGATACTGGGATAGAAGCTGCTGGAATGTAATTCACCTTAAATCTACAAATTACACATGATTTCAGTGAAGTCTTAACAGATTGTCTTTTAATATGAGGTACAGTAACACAGTAATCATGTTGCAGTGTAAGACCACAGTAAGATGTCTTTACATATATGTCTAATATCCAGGTATAACAAGACCTAAAACAGTGTGACAGCTATATACTCAGTGGTCATTTGTAATGTTTTTGTTGTCACAGTCATAGAGGTGTTAATTCCCTTAACACTGAGGTCAGAGATGTGATGTTTTTTTTTTTTTTTAAAACTGGACTTCATTATATTCAGACATGTCTCTAATATTTCGCCCCCCACCCCCCACCATTTCAACAAAAAACTGAACACTATAAACTTGGTAGAGATAAATGTTATGGCAGGGCAGTAATACAGGAGAGAGCTGATTTATGTTCAGATTGCTCAGATTGTGTGGACTAGTATACACATCATATTACTGCTGACTCTAATAACCACTATAGATGCATGGGTTTACACTTAGCAGTGGATGCACCGAAAGAGGAAGTGGGCACACTGAAGCTGCTTATGTACAGGGCCCTGATTTTCATGCTACACTGATGTACTGTGGTGTTTGACCAAAATACTTCAGAGACTGAAACAACGTTTTGACCAATTATGTATGTTTGCACTTTAAAAAAATATGACTAGTATGATTAGTACACAAAGAACTAATAACAATACTGAGGAAGATAGTCATGGACATGCAGCAAAAACAAGAACAACAAAGCTGAAGCAGAGATAAGTAAACATAAACATATCACTATTATGTAAGAGCAAGCAGATGAAAAAATAGATGCATACACAGAGTTAGTTAAACATTAGTAAAAAAAAAACATGTAGTAATAACAAATGGACAAAAATACAATGTCTATACACAGTACAACAGTTTGTGTACGTTGTAAACAAGGATACAAGTGGTGCAGGGTGTGGAAGAGTACTGAAAAAATATTGAGTGAGTAATGTTATAAATTATTTTACATACATATAGTAGGCAGTTATCCACGGTATTTGTATTTATATTTAACAAGTAATGGATTGTATATACACGTTGCTGCACAGTGTGAATTAATTAGTAGTTTTATTCTGTTTAAGGAGAACAACATCTAAAAAAACAACAGTTCATATTAACAGAGACCTTGACTCCAGTCAGAGAGCTGTGTGCAGGCTCCAGTGTGTGTGTGTGTGTGTGTGTGTGTGTCCTGGCATGTGACGAGGAGGAGGAGGAGGAGGAGGAGAGGAGGGGGGGTTAGTGAAGTGAAGCAAAGCAAAGCAAAGCAAAGCTAGGAACAAGGAGAGAGTCGCGGAGGGATTATCAGTTAACTGTGCTTATCTGCATGTGATATGGTAGTCAACGAAAAGTGTCCGCACTGTCTTCCTGTCCTCCGCGGCTCAGCGATGTGTCAGCTCGGCCGCTACATGGAGGCCTGAGTCGGTTTTAAGTTTATGTTAGCAGTCTGTGGCGTTAGCTCCTGCTGCTAGCTCTCACTCCTGCTGGTGACTTCACACAACTTGTCAACAGCCGATCGATCCTGGACCCGGACTGGGACTCGGGATTGTTTTCGCCGCTTGCCCGTTTTTAGCCCGTCGGTGGTTCCCTGTGGCGTGAAAATCTTCTGTACCAGCGGCACTATCGGGAGAGGTAAGCTAACTTGGCAAAGCCAGCTAACGTTGGTTATAAGGCACACACGGGAATGTGGGTCAGCCACGCTAACAGCTAGTGGTAGTCAACACTCAAGGTTAGGAGCTAACTAGCTGAGTTAGCTAGCCGTACCGCACTCCTCGACGGCCGGCTAAAGCCTCCCAGGTGAATGTTTTGATACTGTTTTCACTGTTAGTAAAAAAAAGTTTGAGGGTAGCCATGTCTTAAATTTGGCTGTCCTTTCATTTCTCAAATCCACGTATCCAGTTACAGTGACTCACACAATTCACAGTAATGTTAGCAGATATTTCCGAGAACCAGTGTGACAGGTTGTGTCCTGGATGACAAGTCCAAACCTTATGTGTTTTTGTTTTGCTTTACGTTATTTTTCTCCCGAAATGTTGTGAAAGCACAGTTTAGACCTTGTCCCGCTTTGGCCCATCACATAACGACAGTATTCATACTGAAAACGTTAACAAATCAGTAATAAGTATACACTGTGGATGTTTGTCGGGGCACAGCTACATTCATGGACGGATTAATCCACTAGGGGGCCCCGGGGCAAAAATGTAACCCCCCACCCACCCCAAAGCCCTCTCACCCCCACCGCCTACACCAGCGATCAACACTGCTCAGTGTGTACATAGTGCATGCACCCTGTCCCCTTAAAGCACCCACCAAGTACACTCTGCACCCTACCATGGAGCCGAGGCAAACAATAATACAGATGTCTGCAAGCTGCAGAAGAGACTAAGTTTACTTTTTAAGATAGTGGAGAACAGACTGCAATGTTTAAGATACATTACTGTCAAACCAAAACAGTGGTTGTAGCAGGATTCTTGTGTTGTAGGCCCCGTATTTTAGTAGAAATGTGGCTCCTATTTGTGTCCAGGCCTCTGTTTTTTAAAGTTTGGTGTTACCCTCAAAAGCTTGTATTCTGACTGGAAATTTGGAGTGGGCCATATTAGGTTAGATACCTTTGGATCATATAAATTGTTTTATTTATTTAACCAGGAAGTCTCTTGAGATACACTATTTCATTTACAGGAGAGACCTGTCATTAAGTGATATGTGAATATGCATCATTCATTTACAACAATAACATGTAACACAACAAAACAAGGCCTGAGAGACATGATGGAGATAGAACTTGACTATTTTGACTATTTGACTCATGAAACGTTTTTAATGGGATGCGTGAATGCCTTATATGAAAGCTGTGTTTCCAGGTCACAGTTTACCTTGTAAATTGTCTCAGTTTTGTTCACCATCAGAGATTCTGTCACACTCTTTATACCATAGTAGCGGAGCTGTCTGTGGGCGTGTTGTGAATCAGTGAACAGCCCTGCTTTTTGGTTATATTGGGTGATTTCCTGTGTAATGAAATACCTTGATTTGTCATGTATTACATCTGCTGTATTAATGTATTAACAATTATTCAACAGATATTCCAGAAAATGTTCAACATCATGATACATGCTTAGATCTGAAAATAAAATTACATAACACCTTGATAGAAGGTGTTATTCATACCACCCCCCCGATTATTAAGATATTTCAGGGCTCTTAATGGTCTGGGGTCCCTGCTTGTCTGTACCACTTGGCTTACTGGTAATCCACACATGGCTCTACGACGAGTGTATATCTTGTCATAAGCCTATTACTACCAAGGACATAACCCTGGCTCCTTAAACACAACCAGGTGTATTGGACTGATCTAGGAAAGGACACCTCAACTATCTCATTGTCAAAGATCAGTAAGTGTGCTCATTTCAGTCATGAGGGATATTCTAAGACCTGAAGCTAAATAGCTACACCATATACAAATTTCTGCCAGTGTGCTTACATGACAAATAGTCATTTAGGGAAGTATTTTGGCTCTATTACGTGTTATGACAAGCTTTACACTCAGTTTGGCTGGAGACTGGTCACTGGAATTGGGCTGTTAACCACTCACATGCTGGATCTAATAGCAAAGCAGATGATATGTTGACTTTTGGGGCCAGTTAAGTGGTCCTAATTCTTGCTCTTCATGTAATCCACGTGATAAGTACACATTGTTTATTTAATATTGCTTGTTTTGCTTCGATAGTGGAACTATGATGGCAACGTGACAGGAGGGGAGCCGCTGAGTCAGCTTCAACAGGAACCATGGAGGGGTTTCAGCAAACTGCTACAGAGCAGCACGACGGGGTGAACGGCTACTGCGAGCCCAAATCTCCCCAGGACACCGCTGATGTCAGGTGGACGCCACCGGAGGGAGAATCTGGAGGTTCGGACAGCTGCGGGGGGACGAGTGTGTCGGAGCTGACGGACCTGCAGGAGCTGAAGGCCAGGGAAAGCGAGGATGAGGAGGACAGAGAAGAGAAGGAGGTAACGCCTGTCTCCAAAGGCCTGAAAGGGGACCAGAAGAAAAGAGAGAAAGAGGGTCTGGATCAGGAGGAGAACAATCACAGCAAGCAGAACAGCAGTGCAGCATCCAGCTACACAGGTAAGACTTTTATTTCAAAACTGACATGACTTGCTTCCTGCAAACTGAAACACAACATATTTAGATGCCTTAATATTCATGCGTCTTTTTTTTTTTTTTATTGCAGACTTGTCCCATACCTCGTCACCCTCGTTGTCAGAGCAGCTGCGTCTCGGCCGTGAGGACAACACGGGGGCTGGGATCAGTGTGGAGTGTAAGGTCTGTGGGGACAAGGCCTCGGGCTTCCACTACGGCGTGCACGCCTGTGAGGGCTGCAAGGTAACACAGTTTGAGTATCACATCACAATACCTCAGTACGTTTATAAAGTTTGATATGGTAGTTTTGCACTGTCTGACATGAGTTGCTGAACCAGTTGTGTCGTTTCTCACACAGGGCTTTTTCCGACGGACCGTGCGGATGAAACTGGAATATGAGCGGTGCGAGCGTTCCTGCAAGATTCAGAAGAAGAATCGTAACAAGTGCCAATATTGTCGCTTCCAGAAGTGCCTGTCTTTGGGAATGTCCCATGATGGTGAGAGGGAAAATATTTTATCAAATGAACTTCATTAATTTGGTGATTTTATTTAACAAAAAATGAAATGAAAACGTTATGAAATGACAGGGGTTGAGTTTGAAGTGGAAAACAAATCTGCTCATTTATTTCAAATCCTTTCTAATCTCCTTTGGAACCTTTTTACATAATTTGGTGCCTGGGGGGTGGAAGGGAAAACACATTTTCAAGCAAGCATAGCACACGGTAACTGATTTGCTCTGATAAATGCCAATAAAGTAAAATGCACCCTGTTAGTTGATGGGGAAATCATAAGAATTCTTTGAATATTCTGATTCACAAAAGAAAGTTACTCCTGGAACATCCACTGAAAATAAAACCAGTCTGTGTTTGTTCAGCGATTCGATACGGACGTATGCCTGAGGCGGAGAGGAAGAAGCTGGTGGCAGGCCTGCTTGCAGAGGAGCTGAACCTTGGCAAACCGGGTGGCTCCGACCTGAAGACCTTGGCCAAACAAGTCAACACAGCCTACCTGAAGAACCTCAGTATGACCAAGAAGAGGGCCCGCAGCATCCTGACAGGCAAAACCAGCAGCACTTCAGTAAGTTCTAATCAATACGCGATCATTGTAACGTCTCAGGAATAAATACTGCCTTTGTTGTTAAGGAACTGTGTCTCTGATTATATTCCATTCAAGTATTGTGATAATCCTCAATAACTTTCCCTTTAAAATGTCATACCAGGTGAACTCTGGTTCTGAGTCTTTGCAGTAGCAGATGTTTATTCAAGAGAAATGTATTTTTGTCCCTCTGTTAGCCGTTTGTGATCTATGATGTGGACACACTCTGGAAGGCAGAAAGTGGTCTGGTGTGGAGCCAGTTAGTTCCAGGTGCGCCCCTGACCAAGGAGATTGGGGTCCATGTGTTCTACCGCTGCCAGTGCACTACGGTGGAGACTGTTCGAGAGCTCACCGAGTTCGCCAAGTGCATTCCAGGGTTTGTGGACCTCTTCCTCAATGACCAGGTGAGTTACTGTCTCCTTAGTGCGCTGTACAGTAACTTGATTTGCATGTGATTGTTTAGGAGGACACTGATGTACAATTTTCCATACGCTTTTTTCAGGTGACTTTGCTGAAATATGGTGTGCACGAGGCCATTTTTGCCATGCTGCCGTCTCTTATGAACAAAGATGGACTGTTGGTGGCCAATGGCAAAGGCTTTGTCACCAGGGAGTTCCTGCGCAGCTTAAGAAAGCCCTTCAATGAGATCATGGAGCCCAAGTTTGAGTTTGCTGTGAAGTTTAATGCTCTGGAGCTGGATGACAGCGACCTGGCCTTGTTTGTTGCTGCCATTATTCTCTGCGGAGGTGAGACTGGAGGGTTTCACTCTTGAAATACAAAGAATGTCATATTGGGTTGTTGCTGTGTTCGGGATATCTCCAGGTCTCGAAAAGACTTAAAAAGCTCAGAATTCAGTTTCCTCAATTAAAAAAAGGCCTTAGAAGTTATTAAAGAGTCTTACATTTTATTTACTGAAGGCTCTTGCCTGCCAAAGGCAATAATGTTAGTTTTAAAATGTTTTTGTATCTGATTACAGCCTGTATGGGGATGTTACTCTTAGTATGTTTTTGACAGTGGATTGTGCAACAGGAAGCTATTCTAGCATTTTATTTTTTGTGGAGTTCTAGTGTGTACCATCAGACCTGTAACAGCAACTATCACTTCTGCTAACAGTAACACTATTAGTAATAGTAGTAGTTTTGCTACTGCTAGGCAGCTCTTTGTCTCAATTTGGGCAGAAACATGAACTCAAGTGAATTAATAATTTTATTTTAGTATTTGGTTGATCCCTCCATCCATTTTTTGCTGCATGTGCTGGTTCCAGGTTGCATTCATTTGATTAATTATATCATCAAAAATTATTGTTACTAGTGCAGTGCTGGTATAAAATGTGCCTGTCTTTGTTACTGCTGGAGGTGGCTGTTCCACTCCACTTTGATAGTGACTGAAAGTGCCGTCACAGTTAAGTTCTGCCTTTCTTTCCTGTGGTTCTGTCTTTTTCTTCACGTCAAGTAACATGTAGAAAAACGACGTTTGAAGCTTCCTCGAGAACTGAAAAACTACCAAAAATACTTAAAGGTTGAGACTGCACTTCCTTGGGTCCTCAGCAATACACCTGCAAAGTTTGAGGTCAATCAGATGAAGCAATTGTCAAGAAAATTTTACTACAGATAGACAGAGATTCCTTCTTTTACGGTTCAATGTACTGCTTGTAAGTAATGGAAAAATGAAAAAAAGTAATAATAATAATGATATGGTTCTGGGCTATATTGTCCCTTTGCCATCGTACTTTCATACTTTGGTCAGTATGATCATGGAACGGTATTCAATTCTATGTGGTGTTAAGACCCTGTATGTTTACTGTGTAACTTGTGACTCAACACGAGCTATCCTCTCGTCCCGTCTCTTTCTCTCAGATCGTCCCGGGCTAATGAACGTGAAGCAGGTGGAGCAGAGTCAGGACAGCATCCTCCAGGCCCTGGACCTCCACCTCCAAGCAAACCACTCTGACTCTGTCTACCTCTTCCCCAAGCTGCTGCAGAAGATGGCCGACCTCCGTCAGCTGGTTACTGAGAACGCTCAGCTTGTCCAAAAGATTAAAAAGACTGAGTCGGAGACCTCGCTCCACCCTCTACTACAGGAGATCTACAAAGACATGTATTAGTGTTCTTCAGCACAGACTGCTTTTAGCAATACTGTTACAGACTTAATTTACGTTTCTAATAATACACTGCATTCAGTACAAGCACTGTTCCACGTTCGGGCATGGATTTTAACATGTGCAGATGAGGCAGAGTCACGTGGTAGGGCTAACACAATCAGCAAAGTCTTCACAATGTCAGCATTACCTTCAGCACAGTAATGTGTGTATGCATGTGTGTGTGAGTGTGTGTGTGTGTGTGTGTGTGAGAGATGAGCATCTGGAATCATTTGCTGCAAGTCCTAGTTTCCCACAACGGTCACTTAACAGAGAGAATGATATGTTTTCTCACCAAGGCTGCTCCTATTTCATCCTAATAGCAAAAGCTGACCCCAGAGCAGCGTCTAGAGAGAGCCTCTCCTCACTCACCTCAGCTCTGTGTTTTGCTGTAAAGGGAAAGCATTTCATGTTCTTACACCAATGGCATAGTTGAAAACAGAAAAAAAAACTAAAAAACAAGAGCCGTCAGTTTGTACTAAACAAGAGTTTCTTATGATGCCAAGAGTGATTGTTCTCAGACTTTGGGTGATGCTGAAGATGCACAAATTGTTTTTTGTTTACATCGTTATCATCATCATCATCGTCATCAGTGACCGCTTTCTTTGCCATTTGGTTTATAGAACACAAACTGGGCTGGCTCCAGCAGTGTAGAGCTCTCTCAATGCAGCTGTCTGTGCAATACCATTTCCATTTTTCAATAAATGTGGAGATCCAAGTTATTTAGGTTTTGTCTTAAAGCCATCTACCCAAGTGGTAACCAATGGACTATGCTGCACAGATTTAGTTCCTGAAGCTGACACTATAAAAGCATGACCCGTTAAAGTACAAGGGACAGCATGTTTTTGTTTTTTTCTTTCTTTCTTTGGACATGAAAATTATCACAAACTTGCCATTTTAAGGTTTTTCTTAGTTTATTCTTTGTAATTATGTTACTAATTATTTGTAATTGTTGATCATACTTGTAAGGGCAAAACATGAATTATTATCTTGTTTTATGTATTAAGTATGTGTTTTTTTTTCATATTACATGCCTGCATTTTTAGTTGAGGTTGTACCAAATATATCATCAAGCATACCAACAAATTTTTCCTTGATGAGGAACTTGGATTTTAACGCCTTAGCAGGATTTACCTAAAACCAGCATACTGTACCCCAGTATCATTATTGGGAAAATGGATGATTAGGAATCAATCAACATCCAGCATCTGGTATCATAAGTCATTTCTGTATTCACCCGAGATATAGCCACAGTCCTAGATTTTTACCCTGGTCTGTGTACAGTCTGATATGTCTTGTTAGGAGAGGCTGATGATACTGTAGCCAGGATTCATAAGTTTCCAACTGTTTATTTTCACATTCTGTAGGACTTATTTTTTCACTGTACTTATTCTGAATGGACTTCAGTATGTCAGCAGTGGTGCACACGGAGTCCACCTTCAGAAGCCTCCTCTTGTGCTCTTATTCTTGATCCCTATCTACCTCTAATGTATGATCTGTGACATAATTTCAACTGTCTCATCTAATCTCTGACATTTTTTATAACTCTTATTTTTGCCTTAATTCCTGCTTTTGGTACACATTGCAACTTTGATTTTGATTTTGATTTTTGGCTGATGTGGATGGATAAAACGAGAGAGTACACCAAAAAAGAGAAAAGAAAAAAAGAAGTTGATGTAAGCTACCTCTATGCCTGTGTGTGAAGACTTGAAATAATTTCGTCCTTATAGTCACATGTAACCTATCTGCAGATCTAGTTTAGTTACATATCACATATAAACTTTACTAGAAACACCGATTTTTCCGATTTTCTCTACTTTTTTCAATATAAGGCGGAATATATGTCTAATACACATGCCTACAGGTCATCAGATTTTTCCACGTTAAATAAACCTCTGGTGTGACTGCCATCACTTATTTAACTCTGGAAGAGTTCAGGCTCATAGATGGATACATGGGAATTTGGGAAACGTTACGTACCTACGTCAACGTCACGTTTCTATTGGCTCGTTGCTAAGTTAATTGGTAAAACCAACCGGCTGTAAACTATTTAGATGGTGGGATGGAGGGCGCTTGGCGGCACGCTCAAAACACATGGAGGATGGACTCGGGCCGTGGTGGAAGTATTTGTAGGTAAGCGGTCAGCGTTACTTGGTCTTAGTTAAAACGAAAAAAGTGGGTAAAAAGTAGGAGAGCAGCGGATGTGATAATGTTACTAACATCTCCGTTTGCAGAGTGTGCCACTTTCAAATGCCGCCGTGCTGCATTCGAATGCGGTCGTTAAAAGCCTGTAGGTGACTTTTCGTTAATTAAAAACTTTACTGCCATTGTTAGAAATAAAATAAGACAAAGTCGCGTTATAGTGGTTGTTTCAGCTTTTAGGAAAAATGGCAGCGTGGAGAGCCATGTTTGTAAACGGCCGAATGTGTATCAAACATGACCTGTGATGAAAATTTCGCCAAAACTGAGCGATACGTCAGATTTTGGCAGCGACACGCCCTCTGCCTTGATTTGATAGTCGGTTATCCCATTCAGAGTGAAACTAAACTGTGATTTCAAAAAAGAAAAGTGGACACAGGTATCTAGCTAATTTTAGTCACTGTTGATAACTTCTTGCTGCAGTTGGAAGCCATGATCTCCGACAGCACGTAAACATGCAACAGTTGAGCTGTTCAGGAACTCGTGTCTGGCCCAGCTGGACACACACTGCATTAGAAAATGTTTATAGATGACAGCTCTTTCATAGCATTTGTAAATACAGTGTCTGTTGCTGTCGTCGTCGTCGTCGTTGTTGTTGTTTTCTAACATTCGGGTCCATGGTTCGTTAAGTCTCCAGGTGCGTTATAGGAATTTTCCAGTCATCTACAGCAGCATTTGTTTTTGTTTTGTACAAATTTAGCAACTCTGCTCCAGCTGCCACTTAAGTTTTAACATTTATAACCAAAGCTGTTGTTGCTGAAATCCTCTAATACTAATACTGTCTTTTCCTTAGAACTAGTAGATCAGAGAGTTAATCAGTTAGTTGGTAGATAGAAATATCAATGTCTGGCAGCAATTTAGTAATTTGTTCATTTTTTTTCCAAGCAAGAGTTGTGAAACAATGCCAGATGCTCTGATTCCAGTCTCTTAAGTGCAATGGTTTCCTGCTTTTCTTTTTAATATCACTGTAAACTAAACATATTTCGGTATTTTGGACTTGAAGTCAAACAGAACACTTTGGAAGATGTCATGTGAAACTCTGAAGATGTAATTTTTAAGTTGTAAATGACTTAAAAATATATATTTCTGACTAACCAACCATGCATTTGTAGTACACTATAACTGATCTCCTTGCATTTTGCCTTATTGAACAGATTTTGTACTTAGGGTTTCAAGGACTCCTGCTGCACTGACGCTTTAATGTTGACCCTCGCTTGCAAGTCATTTTCGATAAAGGCATCTGTCAAATGAGTAATCAAGTAATCTAAAAAATAAACCGATTAAACCAGTCCGATCTAGGTGCAAGTCTTTCAGAGGCCTGAAAGACTTGCATTTTGAAGACTGGACTCAGTTTCCTCCAGGGCATACAATCCAGCTCTGCTTCTCAACTCACACAATTTACTCCCCTCCTTTTCATTACAGGCATTTCATAAATGGCTCTTGCAGATTTGGTCCAAGGTGTAATTATCGACATGAATGGCCAGTTATACCGTCAACTCAAATATGTAGATACTATCAGAAAGGTGGATGCTGGTATGGTGAACGCTGCAGGTAAGCTGTTAATTTTTGGTTTTTTTTTTTCTCTCCAGTTGTGTATATAACTAAAACAGGATATGCAAAAACATTTCTTAACCTTTTCAATATTTTCCAAAACCAGGTATCTCCATGTCCTTCAACCTGGCATTGATGCAGCTATTGCAGGTAGAAGAGGCTCAGTGCCTATAGCCTCTTCCTCCTCCGGTGCGGCTCGCGCTCCACCTGACAGAAGAGGCTCGGAGCCCGCCCTTCTGCAGGCTGAGGTGATGTCAAGGCAGGAATGCAGCAGATCAGCGACATCAGACGATATTTCAAACACTCAATACAACATTGGGAGTCTGGCATCATGTATTACTGAAGAACAATCACAAGGTGGGTGGATGTTTTCATGGTGAAAGTGCCCTCAGTTAGAATTTCTCCATACTTACTGATTGTTATTTTTTTATTTTATTTTATTTATTTTTTTTTCTTTCCCAGATAAAGATTCTCTTCTAACTGCTTCTTGGGAGTCACTCCAAAGTTCAGACGTCGCTCAGGCAGGTGCATGTGTTGGAATAAATGAGCAGGTTTGTATTGAATTCACTGTGTTGAGTGAGATCATTCCACAGGGAGTAGTAGTGAAGTAAACTAGATCGAGCTCTGGAGGCTTTTCCTGATTGCAAAGTTTTTGTGTTCAGCAGACCTCTTCAGCTGAGACAACAGAGGACGGGGCTACTGCTGCGACCCCTAGCACCCATGGGAAAGAGGAGGAAGTGGAGGCCTTCCTCCAGAGTAAAAATGTGGCCTGTGGCATCTGCATGGACAAGGTGTACGAAAAGACAGATCCAAGGAACCATGTTTTTGGAATCTTGCCAAACTGCAGCCACTCCTTTTGTTTACAATGCATCATGACCTGGAGGAAAACAAAAGACCTTGGGCCGGACGTGGTAAAGTAGGTTTCAGTAATGTCTGAATATTTAACTGCATCTGACGACACAATGTAAAGGATCTGCCTTTGACATCAGTGTTTCATGACCGTTTCCCAGGAGCTGCCCACAGTGCAGAGTGAGGTCTGCCTTTTATGTGCCGAACAAATACTGGGTTGAAGGACAAGCAAAGGAGAGTCTAATTGCTGCCTTCAAAGAGAAATGCAGGTATGGTGAGGTTGAGTTTTGATAGCAGCACTATCACTGGTTGCTCCAGCAGTTCATAAACTCAAACTTTGCATAGTTTGGATGTAAGTGGAATATAAGTTGATATTTCTCACTCATTCTAAAACTGTATTAATATAACAAACTTGGAAACACACAGATTTCTTCATGCATGTAGATATAAATACGGCAAAGTAATATTTATATTTAAAATAAATGTATCTGTTGAGCATATAAAGCAGACTTTTTTTTTTTTTTTTAAGTTAGGTTGTTAGGTGACAGTGACTTCCTGTTTACAGACTTCATTGCTTTTAATTGGTCTTATTTCCTGTTTCCTATCAACAGGAGGGACTTTACATTCAAACTTTAGTTATGGATTTATGAAGGGCCTCAGATCTAACATGACTGAGCTTTGAAACTTTTACATGTCCACATCAGTGTAGTTCAAAAAATGATTTGGAGTTAAAGTCTGCCCTTGCTTTGTCCTGGCTGGGGTGTGTAGTTCTGTACATTTGTAGTTCTCTAGGTTTAAGTCATTGATCCTTTTCTTCATTCTGGACATACCAGTCCAGCTTGATGTCTCCTGCTCAGCCCTATCCATCTCTTGCATGTTTTTAACTCCCAGTGTTCTTCTATCTGACTCAAGTTGACTGATGGAACTTGGTTGCAACTAAAAACCTCAAAGGTTTTCAGTTGGTCAGTGTGTGATTAAACTTATCAGACACTTAAAACATTTATTTTTAAAAGCTACCAAAATATCCGTTGTCCAAAAGTCAAAGTTGCTGACAATAAATAGCTGGCTATATATACCACTAATGCTTGAATGGACCTCAATCATCCGCTACAGTATAAACCTGCTCGTCTGCGACTACAGGAGTGTTATAGGTTAAAGTAGGTCTGTAATGTAACAAAGCTTTACGGTAAATTAACACTAACTTTTGTTTCACAAACAGAACCTAGCTGTCAGATTAAGATAGGTACATGTCATTGACTAACTTAATGTCGATTATCAGGAAACTAAAAGTGGCTGCATCACTGCCGAGTACAAAATGTAGTTGCTTTTAAATTTTTTTTTTTCCTCATGCATTTTTGCCTTTTTAGTATTATGTGAAGTTAAATGCATAAATGTTTTCAATCTTAAACCAGTGCTGAGTTCTTGTGATTTGTCTGACACATGCAACTAAAGACCACCTCCTGTTCTGTCTCATCTCTTATTATAGTAAGAAAAGCTGTAGCTACTATGCACGACACAGATGCTGTCCCTTCAAAACAGAGTGCCTTTATCGACACGATAAACCTACACGTCGCAGATCATTTCCGGTAAATACGTTTTTGTTTTTTGTTTTTTTTATCCTCTAGTGTGCTGTAAGTTCTCATGACTATTTGTATCCATGATATAACACGCATCGATGAATATACTTTTCCCTTACGCTGGTTTCCTGCTCACAGTATCCTGCAGAAGATGACGACTACGATGGTGTAGATCTGCTAAGTTTTTTCATAGCCATGACCCTCCTCGGTGGTGAAGATGATGACGATGATGACTTTGACTTTCCTTTTTACCTGACTGAGGAGTATGGTTTCTGAGCTTTTTCTTTCTATTTTTTTGTCAGTGCCTGAAACCACTGAATGGGGCCTCAACTGTATATAATTATTGGTCCCAGGAGAACACATAGCTGTGTTTTGACCCCTCTGTCCTCTTTGTATTAGTATTGAAACAACTTTTGAGTAGCCGTGATCAGGGATATCACCCATGACACCATGGGGTGTCAAGTGTGTTCATATTTTTATTCAGTCAGATTAAAGCAGGTAGTTCAAGAGAATCTGTGAAAATACCTCCTGTCATCTGGCTGGAAATTTAGAATGTGTACATTTACCTCTCTGTGGCACATGGTGTGTTATCCCTCCTCTAGATATAAGCAAAGCAGATAGAAATTCAAGATATGTCCCATCTCTAATGATTTTCTGTTTAATCTGGCCTTCTACCTAAGGGTTTATTTTACCCTCCCATGGCCATAGTGCTTCAAATGTGTTGCAGATTGTTAATTTAACCTCTCTACTGATTAACATGAGTGCTCATTTCCGACTTGTATCCTAGCAGTTTACACCATTTTGATATTTTAAAGTGTTGTGTGGATGGTAGTTTTAATTGTCTAAAAATGAAAAGTGTACTGTACCCCCTCTCCTAAGGTCAACTACTGATCATACCTGCCTCATGTGATGGGAATGACGCCTTTTTCCTGGTTTTGGCAAGAACACAAATGTTAAGATTTTATTTCTTTTAAACAAGTTGTACTTGTACACAGAAAATAAAACATTGCTTCACACTTTGTCTCACTGAAAAAGTGTCTTGTCCTCTTTATTGATAGTTGTACAATGATACATTGGTAATCGTGAATATCTGATTTGAGAGGTTAGAATTTGTTGCGTCTGACTTTGTCACGAGGTGGCGATGTGGAGCACAGATTTAATCAAATTATACTCGCGAAGAAGAAACGTCAACAAAAACTGGCGGCAGCAAGCATGGTGTAAAACTTAATCAGAGTCTGACCGTCGGCATGTTTCTGAGTCGGTTTGACGGCCAGTCGAGGCTGCTGGTCCGGTCTCTGATGTCCGGAACCTCCGGCGCCCACAGAGCGCTGAGCGTCCTCCACAGGCAGCAGCAGGCTAACCACGAAATGTCACTGTCTAGCTTCATACAAACACTGTGCCAGGACGAAATAACCTGTCCAGAGACCGAGGCCCAGCCATTAATCGTGTAAGTAAATGGCAGAGGGTGTCATATCTCTAATGTGTCCGTGAGACACCGGGTATAAGGCCAATAGGTGGTTGTAGCGGTGACTGGAGAGACTTCAGGACAACAGCAACGGTCCTCCTTAGAGCAGCATCCACAGTTTGACGTTTATGTTGCTGTGGAAACGGTTGACAAGCTCTGTAGCAACCTTACAGTGGTGGAATGTAACTATACATTTACATTATTACTCGTTTGAAGAACGTGATTAACTTTTTATGGCACTTTATACTTTTATTTAGTATAAAGAGGAATAGGTTTTACTTTTTACTGCACTGCACATATTTGAAAGCTTTAGTGTATGACTTCTTTGAAACTTTTTAAAATCAAGCTTTCAAATGTAAAACATGAAAAGCTTATAGAATATGATGCTTTGTCATACATGAAAATATCTGTGTACACAGTGAGTTGATTAGTCGATTGACAGAAGCTGTTTTGATATTAGTCTAATTTTCCATGTAAAAATACCAAACTTTTTTTTTTCCAGGTACTCATATGTGAGTTGCTCCTGTAATTAATTTAGCCACCAAAAGTCCAAAACCCCCAAAATCTAGTTGACATGTTTACATTGATATATGGCAAAGGAAAGCAGCAGATCCCCTTATTTGAGAGGCAGAAATCTGCAAATATTTGGCAGTGTTTCACTATTTTTTCTTGAAAAATGACTGAAAGAATTAATTGATTTTTATAGTTGCTGATTATTTTTCTGTCAATCGATTGGTCAACTAATTGTTTCAGCACTACCATTACTGTTGACATGTGCTGCCATATCATGTCACATACCTGTGCCTCTACCTCACACCCATTTTTTCCCTCACTTATTCTAGTAAACCCTTGGTGTGCCTGTTTCCAGCATTGTTCAAACAGAACCTGCTCTCCTTTATCTATCTGGCCCACTCGGTTCTCCCTCAGACCTCTGTCCTCCATCTGCTCAAATGCCTCAGCTGTGACCCTCATCCAAACCCCTGGGTCACCGCTCTGGGTCGACAGCTGGAGAGAAGCCTGGGGGCCCACAGTGAGGAGCCTCTGTACACTCCGCAGTGCAGCCAGAAACTCAAGGAGCTGTCACAGCGTTTGGCTGGTTTTGGTGAGATCGGAGGATGGACCAAGTGCCTCAGCGGTCAAACGGTAGAATGTGAATCTCAGAGAATGTCTGGTTTATCAGAGCTGGGGACACAAAGGAAAAGGAAAAGCAGTTTTGTCGCTCTGGACTCAGGCGATGAAGAAACGGGACAGCGGAGTAAACGGATAAAGATGGATGTTTGTGGTAGTGAGCGCATTGATGCAGAGGAGCAGAGCACAAATGAGGAGGCATCAGGAAGGTTAGACAGAGATGCTCCAGCAGAAACTCCTGTTGAAGAAATGCAGCTGGCACCAGACAGTCCATGTGATCCCCTGCCTGAACATATAAAGGTAGAGACATTATAAGGAAGTGTCCTGTCCACACTGAAATTTATCATCCATCTTCATTTCCATTTTAATTTTATATCTTTGTTTTCTTCAAACAATGATTAGATGCCCACCTGATAGCAACAGTGGGCAAATCAAGTATACTAATCAGACCATTTCACTACTTTTGTATATTTCTCAGGTCTCTGTTCTTCAAATTAAAGAATTGCTGGAAAGTCAGACAGAGGTAAGAGGGAATGTTTTCTTTCTTCTGGCCAGCACACTTAAGTGATATTTGTATTACTATGCTAATTATTTTTACTGTCTGTCTGCAGTGGGACCAGAGCTCCATGGATGTGTTCAAAGTGCTGAATGAATGTGACCCCGCCCAAGTATGTTTTCAGTTTTTTACAGCTGACTTTTAAAAATGTTTTACCCCTGTGTGTTATTATATTTAAAAGTTTTTGCAATATTTTATTCAGCCCATTTATGTACAGTATATGAGCACAAAATATTACATCATTCAATTTACTGCAACATAATACCAGTATACAGGCTCAGAAATGATAATGGAGTCAACATGTCAACAGAAATTAAACACAGGTAGTGGATATTTACATTGTATTCCAGTATGAGAAATGAAGTGGAGAAACCAGAGGAAAAATTATCAACTACTCAGCTGGTTCCCACTTGTTAGTTTAGTAACAAACAAGGGCTCATTCTTCCAGTTGATCAGTCAGGAAACGTTTCTAAACCACTCATGTTATACATTCGCTCACTGATGTGGTGTGATAAGACAACTCCCACCTCTCTACCTCTCCTGTGCAGGTGGAGGTGTTATGCGGCGCACTGAGTTTGTCTGATTTACCAGAGCAGACTCTGCCTAAACTGTGCAGCAGTGTTTTGACTCTCTCTCCTGACCTCAGCTACAGCACGGCAGCAACACTCATTAAGAGCCTCCTGCTTGACAAGGTACATCACTGGACATGTGAAGGATGCTAAATGTGTTGCTGCGTTTGATACTGATGGGATGTCCTGGTAATACACGTGCAGGTCCTGTCCCTGTCAGAGCCGGCCTCCAGGTGCCTGGTTACTGCAGTCACATCACTGTGTAGCCACTATCCCAGACCAATGTGCCACGCTCTGATCGGACCGGTTCTCATGGAGAAAAACATAGGTGAGGAAACAGCTGAGCTACAACTGAGTAAATTAATCATTTATTAGCACAGAGGGGAATCAGAGTCAGTCAGTGACAGAGCAGCAGTCCTGGAGCTGGACTGGATTCAGTGTCCTAGTTCAAGTACACGTAAACAACACAGGTGCTTTGATGTTAAGGAGGGCTGAGCCAGGACCTTTTACTCCGTCCTTGGCCCCAACATCAGTTGATGTTCCATTTTGAACTTTGTTTTGTTTTCAGGAACTCCACAGGCTGAGCTGTTGAACAGGTTGATAGAGGGCTGTCTGGACTCCCACTACAGACTACTGCTCCTTCAGTAAGATTAGATGTTTCAATTCTGTATTTCTATCCAACTGCTGTGACGTAATAATGGACTTAGGTTGTTGGTTGTTTGTTGATGCATTTTTTTTTTTTTACCATATTTTTCTTCCAGGATGATATTCAAAATTGCGTGGAGTGAGGCGGTGCTCTCCATTATCCACAGCCTGTTAGACTCCAAGGTTAGTTGAATGTTTATTCATGGGAAAAGTGCTGCAAGACCACTTAGTCATAATAATATCCTTTGTCATTGAAAGACCTGTTTTTTTCTTTTCTTTTCAGCCTGACGTGAATGAAGAAGTGTTCACACAGCTCACTGAACAGCTCGTCAGCCAAGGTCCTCAATTTACAAAGTCTGTGAAGTTTGCAAAAATGATGCTAACGGTCCTCACCAAGTACAGCAGCCATGTGAGTTTGTACATGTATGCCAGGCATAATGACTGAGCAGTGGGAGAAACAGAATTTGTAATCTTCCTCTACATGTATTAATCTTTTTTTCTAGGTAACAGCTGCACACAAACACTCCCTGTCTGACTGCCTGATGTCAAATGAGACCTTCCTGAAAAAGTCTCTTCAAGCTGCTTTGAAAAGAATTGCACACATATGAAGTGATAACACTTTTAAGTCCCCATAGTAAACATTTATAAGGAGTATACACACATTTAATAGATAACATAGTTGTGAGCAGACATTAGGACATTTCAAGTGTTTACTAATGTACAGCATTTGTCAGGAAGTATTACATTTCCTCTCCTTTTATATTATCACAGGTGTTTTATTATCATTCATTATCTGTTTATACTCCAGCCCTCACTTATGGATGCATTATAGGAGGAGTTATAGTCGTTGACAATACATTAGCAAACATGTAATCTGCTTACAACATTATAGTGGGTTATTAAGTATTTATTAAATTTGTGTATAATGCTAATGAATGCCAAATAGGTGGACTTAAAGTAAGGTGTTACCTATGAGGTTTCTGCTGACCTAATGTATGTTAATAAACCTGTACAAATAAGTTGTTGTCTACTACTTGTCATTGACTGTTTTCCCCTCTTGTTATAAAAAGACATTTCTTATTTTTAAATTTTTTTTTAATGCATTTCTGACTTTGTTTACCTGACATTTTGGTGCAGCAGATGATGTCATGTTCATCATGTGTTAGCCTGTGTCAACAGAATTAATGAAATCTACACAATTATTTTATTTATTTATAAAGCTGGTTAGACAGCCACCAGTGTTTCCTGGTATGAGATGAGTCATAATTTACCCAGAATTAATTAAGCCTACTTCAGACAGTCAAAAACTTCACAGCTCTGTGCAACTGAAAAATGCTTTAAAAGATCATTATCAGTCTCTAGGCGAATGTGCTATCATAACTGTAGACAGTGAAAATCTGCAGCTTTGTCACCTGCACTTTTATTTAAACCTATTTGATCTATGTTTTTTTTTCTAGAGTGCAGTTTTAATTCTGTACATGCCCGTTAGAATTTAAATGATGAAAATTTGATCTGTACACTTAAGGCCATGTTCAGTAACCACAGGTGTTTTCACTTTTACCTGAGTAGATCTCTTCTCAGGACTGTGTAGAAGCATGGAAGAACACACGGTAAATCTGTTTCATTATCCTGTTTGTTTTGTTGTCAGGCCTGGACAACCAACAGCTCATACTAAATAAAAATAATAGTCCAGTAACTATGTCATTCTCAGCATAACTCTGTCCAAATATGTGTCTAACATTAAAAGTATGCAGTGCCTGAATGCTACTAAGCACTGTACTAAAATTTTATCACTAAAATTATGTTCATACGTTAAAACATCTAATTAACATCTTGTCAAAATATAATCATTATTTTTTTTTCTAACACTGTGCATAAAATACTACTCATTAAGCGACACGGTTAAATAATGTTATAGAAGTAATTCTTTTCATATTAAAAAAAAAGTCACCTACGGTCTTTTGCTGACGTCACGGTCGCCTTTATTTTGCGTAACTTCCCTGAGCACTTCCTTTTCAGCGTAGCGACACGGGAGGGACGAGCCGCGAAGATGAGGTTAGGGCCAACTTTACCAATAAATACGATAAAATAGACTGTTTACGCATTTACACTTGGTTGTGTTTGCTGCCTAAGCTCGTTGTGCTTTTATCTGGTGTGGCAGTTTTGTTATTTAGTCCAGTTTTTCTGTATTACATGAAGTTTAGTGTTCCGTATGGGACCGGCTCATCCGCCGGTGAAGAACACCACGTTAAGTTTTAGATCCAATCCAACATCATCCACTGTTTTAAGATCCATCTAAGTTTACAAACCAATATAAAATGTTCAGATTAACTCTACTAGATAATATTCACTCCCATCTTTCTGCGCTTTGTACCTATTTCATGACTTTTTCGTCGCTACTGTTCAGGACCGCTGATGACCTGGGTTTAATGAGACATTTCACACATCGCAGTTGCTGTAACTTGTGTTTTTTCTGTGTCACAGTAAGGTTTCCAGGGACACTTTGTATGAAGCCGTGAGGGAGGTCCTGCAGGGCTCTGTGGCTAAGCCAAGGAAGTAAGTTCACTTCAAGGGGTCCATTAAACTATTAATAATTATCAATAAATACCAATACATTAGTAATTCTAGCTGCTATTGTTTTCACTGATGTGTTTCATACTTTTACACCTGATGGGTATGAAGGTGAATTACATGTTAAATTATATTCTAGGTGTTATTACAAAATTTTTAAAGAATTTAAATGTGAAGAACACTGCAGTGTGTAACATGTAACCTTTCTGCCTGTAGGTTCACAGAGACGGTGGAGCTGCAGATCAGCTTGAAAAACTATGATCCCCAGAAGGACAAGCGTTTCTCCGGCACTGTCAGGTTCGACCTTTTACTGTCTCACCCAACCTTTTCCTTGTGTGCTTCCAGCCCTGTCTGAGTATTTAAACAACCCTATATATGGCCATTAGAGGCTTGATAATTTAATACAAAAAAAGTGACCCAGACAGGCCAGGGGCGGACAAGGAGAAGTACTCTGGGTAGTCTGACTGAGCCGACTCAGCCTCGGCTGGCGAAGGCGAAGCAGGCGGACCCCTACCCTGGGTCTTAAAATATGAGGGGAGGCTTTGAGTGGCAGAGCTGGTAAGTTCATGTCCTCAGGCCGACCAATTTACATTATGTTACCAAAGAGGTCAGCTGGACACCGGCCACGGTGGTGGTATGGGTAAGAATTTTTCTACTACACAGTAAAATCAAGGAGGTGTCATTTGGAGGATGGCAGAGTATTAAAGTCTCCATGTAAAAATAAAAAAGTTGCAGATAGATGAATGAGTATCAATTGACTGCAATGTTTTTTCTTCCTGTTGAGCTACAAAATGAGTTTTAGCTAAGGATTCATTGGTTATTTATTGGCGTAAATTTGCAAGTCACTCAGCCATAACTGAAATATAGATGCATTAGAGTATTTTATTCATCTCAAAGGGAAGTTTCAGTGTTACAGCAGCTATATAAATAAATCATAACGATGAAGGTTAAAAAGAAATGAATAAAGGTGCAGGTGAGCAGTCTCTGAACCTGAGGCTTCTCTTAGCTGTACCCTGCCACACTGCCAACCGACATGCCTGGGTTTGAAGTGGGGTTGTGAGTGTTGATGCCAACTGCTTTGTCAATACACAGGCTGAAGACTCTCCCCAGGCCAAAGTTCTCCGTGTGCGTCCTGGGAGACCAGCAGCACTGTGACGAGGCCAAAGCTGCCGACATGCCACACATGGACATCGAGGCGCTCAAGAAGCTCAACAAGAACAAGAAGCTGGTCAAGAAGCTCGGTACGAAGTTGAGAACATGACGCACCAGAGGCGCCTCATTTGCTAATGATTGAAATGATTTTTAACGTTACATCTGTTTCTTGCGGTGTCCTCTTCCAGCCAAGAAGTATGACGCCTTCCTGGCCTCAGAGTCTCTGATCAAGCAGATCCCTCGTATCCTGGGTCCTGGCCTGAACAAGGCTGGCAAGTTCCCCTCCCTGCTCACCCACAACGAGAACCTGACCACCAAGGTGGATGAGGTCAAATCCACCATCAAATTCCAGATGAAGAAGGTACGTTCAGCAGCAGCTGGATGGATTAGTCTTCTGGCTTATTTCCAGTTTTAATATGTCACTAATAGTGTTGGATATCTGTACTGATCTCCTGATTGGTCTCAATTCACTGTCAAGAATTAATTCAGAATTTATCCTGGGGACTTAAAAGCTTTTCTAATCTCACTGTAGTTGATTGTTGGGTGACTGAACAGTGTGTTGATGCTTGTGTTGTAGGTGCTGTGTCTGGCTGTGGCTGTAGGACACGTGAAGATGACAGAGGATGAGCTCGTGTACAACATCCACCTGGCTGTCAACTTCCTGGTGTCTCTGCTGAAGAAGAACTGGCAGAACGTGCGCGCCCTCTACATCAAGAGCACCATGGGCAAACCCCAACGCCTCTACTAAATCACAACTTTTCTGTTAATAAAAAGTGGAGATGCTCCAAAGTTGACTGGTTATGGGTCTTTTTTTAATTTGTCTGTTTTGTTTTCACTGACAAGGTGTGAAATGTTTATTTTAATAGTTTCGAATTTAATGGTCTTAAACACTTGAAACACTGGTTTACTTTAAACTTTTCTCATCTACGCTCGGGACTCTGTCCAGTAATGTTATATCTTGATTCATGGTAATGCAGCAACAAAAGAAGAATCTTCTTAAACAGAAACTGTAATTTAATGTACAGAGTTGACAAATAATGGTAAAATGACTTAAGTAGATGATATTCAGATTTCAGAACTGCTGTGTCAGTGATGCAGTCATTTCCCTTGGTTTTATTTCTTTAAATTTTAATGTTTAAGAATTAATAAAACTTAAGTCTGTATGAAGGACTGGAGATTTATGTTATGGTCTGGGTACACAGGATAAAAATTATGTATGAAAAGTAATTCTGACAAAACAATATGATATATAAATCCACCTCAGGGTCCTCTTGTGAAAACATATTTTTAAAAAGCAACTGAAAAATATCCTGGCTTATTTCTTAGAGGTATTTGTGCTCTTATCCTTCAAAATCCTTTTGCTTGTTGATGCGTCCATCATGGAGTCACATCATCATGATGTGATCCATGTGGAGCTCCCTGTGTTTTATACAAAAGTAGGCTCAATTTGGACTTGATGCACATAGAAAATAAAAATGGTGAAAAGTAATGATAAAATCTGAGAAAGACTTCTTAAGAAACAAGAAAAAATAGAACAAATATAGAGGAGACAAGGAGAGAATAGAACATCTTAAAAACATAAAACACCTGGGACAAAACACCACGTATTCATTTAATGTATGACACAGCAACAGGTAGAGCCACATAGCTACCCATGAGCCTCTTGGGGCGGTCGGCCTGCTCTGGTCTGACTGTGGATCTCTTAATAGGATTATCTATTCTCAGTACAGGAGAAAGGCTGAGGCAGAAAATGAACCACTGACAACACAACACTGAGAGGAACCTGTGAAAATATATTTTATACAATGAAAAATCCCCTGTTGGCAGTGAAGAGGATTTGAATGATTTAATCTGGGTTTTATCCGAGTAAAACGTTTGGATTATTCTCACAAAGACAGCAGCTAATGAAGTGATGAACGCTGAGGTGAGGCGAATAATCTACCACCTGTCCTGCCTGTTAACACTGATCAACACTTTGTATTTAATGATCATCGGGGGGTAATGTTTCTGAACTTCTTTCAGCCTGATGCAGAGACAAACAGTTACAGTCTGCCCACCATGCTGGGCAGTGAGGACAGTGAAGAAGGTAACAGCAAAAAAATAAATAAAATCATGCTCATAAAAACACCAGTGACTGGTGTCATAGCTCTAAAATTAAACTGGATTTTATCATGTGAAACAGAAACAAGTCAGGAGGAGCCACCAATCACAAGCTGGAACGAACTGTCCATCATAGAGCGTGTGGGCCTCAACAGGTGTAATATACTGACCGTCACACACAACGTCATTATGTATTTAATTAACCTGATTTTATTTATTAAGCTTTCAACATTTCTTTTTTCTAACAGTGTAGCAATGTCAGAGAAAGATTTGGAGGTAAGACCCTTCACTTCTTCTTTTTAGGTGCTGTTAAATCAAAAATTCAACACCTTGTCTTTGTTGTAATGTGCATGTGATACATTACATGGGAACATTATTTGTGCATGTTGTGTGTTTTGAATGTTTTAGTTGTGATCCTTTGTCCTTATGTTGGTTCGAAGTAGTGTGGATCCTGATTTTGTGCTGAATATGTAATTTTCAAGGCAGCAGATAAACAACATTGGTTAAATCTGGTGCATTTACGTCACTGACAGTCATGTTAATGGATGTGAATGCAGCTGATTAACTGTGCTTTCTTCAGGGCCAGGCATTAAAACCTGATATGAACATAAAAATGTTTAAATTGTATGAGTGCGTTGAAAACCTGAGTGAAATGATCAGTTTGTTTCTGCTCAGACTGCCTTCTCTCAGATCACCCTGGCCTTCCGCTGTGATCAGTACACCCTGAAGCAGAGGCTGCAGGCGGAGGAACACGCCCGCAACCTGGCTGAGGAGAACATCCAGCTGGAGCTGACCAGAGGCAGGGAGACCCTGGAGGTATAGGAGCATGAGATGGATGATCTGAAGTCAGTCTTTATGACAAAACAACAGAGCAGGGTCACAAGTGTGTGTGTGTGTGTGTGTGTGTGTATTTCAGATGCTGAAGGGCCTGTGTCTGGACAGTAAGCGCAGTAAGATCCTGCAGAGACTGGAGCTGTCTCTGGACATCCTTGGTGGAACTGTGGAACGGATCTCCAACACAGCCGAGGTCCTCGGGGCTGTGCATCAGGTACACTGATCATGACTCAGCAACACTTAAGACATTTTCATTTCATTTTACAGCAGGAAAAACTGCAGAGCCTGACTCAGTTTAAAGGAAAGGTTCACAGTTTTTCAAGTCTGTTTTAAAACAATAGTCAGATGCTCATATGAACATTTAAACAGTTCACTAAGAGATCTCTTCCTATGGATATTTCACTGCTTCTTCTGTGTAAATAATTTCCCAGCAGTTTATTTGAAACTATTATGAGGCCTCAGCTGTCTGAGGAAGACAAATCAAATTTGTTGTTGTTTTAGTAAAAACATTCTTCTTTCTGTTTCCCTGTTTGGGTCTAGTAGAGAAACTGTAACAAAAAAGAAATAATTATCCACTAAAACTTTGTAACATCTAACACGTAATTTGTGAGGCCTTGTATAAGCTTCAGATAAACTATTGAAGATGATTTTAGTGAGCAAAACCTGTTTCAGTGTTCAACAGCACCAGACTGTTGTTCTTAGACAGACTTGAACATTTGTAAACCCGTTCTTTTAAACTGTTTTCCAGCAGTCCCGCATAGTTTGGACGTAGAGCAATAAAATCTCATAAAGACAATCAAAACTATCGATACAGAGACAAGTTACACATTTCTAAAGGCTCACATGAGACAGTCTGTGAGTGATTACAGTTTTGATTCAGAAGGAAAAATCAGTTTAAATTATGTAAACTGTAAAGAAGAGGATTTATAAGTTGTTATTCATGACTTTATTATTGTTTAACTGAATCATTTATCAGCCCACAGTGTACAATAGGCCATCAGCTGTAACATCATTAACACATGGCTACTGGCCCAGATGCTCAGCATATAACACTGGCAGAGAACATACTGCAGTCTAAATTGTAAATAACAGTGATCACACCATATTTCTTTCTATTGATACATGACAGTGTCTCAGTATTGATCTGTAACATATTCGCTATTGATCTGTAGAACGCTGGAACAGCTCAGACCTTTTGGTAGTATCTCTTATTGTAAAAAAAAAAAAGAAAAGCTGTAATCTCTTGTTTTCTGTCTGTGGCAGGAAGCTCGAGTGAGTCGGGCAGTCGAGCTCATGGTGGCTCATGTGGAGAATCTGAGGAGGAGACATGACAGAAATGCGGCAGAGCTGGAAGAGGCCAGGAAGGCGATCCAGCAGCAGAACATGATCGATTCCAGAGCCTCATCAGGTTTCTGATACTTAAGTCTTCTCTGTCTCAAAGTATCTGTCTGGCTGTCATGTAGAATATTTGACTGACCGCTGGATCTTTTTTCATAGATCCAGAGGAAGGTGACAACAGAAAGAGAAGCTCTCAGCAGGTAGGGTGATATTTGACTCATTGTTACATCCAATAACAGTAGTGCTACCTCTCCATCACCTCAATCCACATTTTACTCTCCTCTCTCTCTTTTTTCTTTTAGAACTTGGGCCGTCGAAGGATCAGTATGTCACTCATTTCTGGCCAAACCAAGGTGAGGAGGCTTCTCTACTGAGCTCTCTCACTTTCTCTACAAACGTCATCATCCAAAAAAGAACATAATGAGCTTCTTCTTTGTTTCTGCAGGAGAAGAGGAAGCGAGACTTGAGGAAGCGGGTGCCTCGAGGAGGGTCTCCATCCCATAGCTCCGAGTCCAGCTGCTCTGTCGTGACCAAGGACGACACAGTGGACGACAGGTCAACTAGAAACTCTGTGTTAATGCTCTGCATCTGATCTACATGAGAAATGTTCTGAATCAGCAAGTGTGCATCACCTGATCTGTTTTTTGGTCTCTTCTTTAGGCCTCTTGATCCACATGAAACTCCGTCAGAAGCTTCAGCTGCTCCGCCTCCACCTTCAGACCCCCCTCCCATCCCCAACACAGAGTGCCCACCTTCAAAACAAGTGGTCACCAGGAAAATACAAAGCAAAAAGTACGACAAGGAATCACTTTTTATGGCATGTGCTGTCTTTTAATGCTGCCACATGACATTAGTTTGCAGTGTTTGCGATCGCAGAGAGAGCAACCGCTACAAATTTGCAAGTGTAACTCATTAATCTGTGTCTGCTGTGAAGAAAATAGGAAAAGCAGCTATGGTAGAAAGGACCATTGAATCATTACATTCTTTTAAAAGTTTTTAAGGAAAGATTACCGTGTCGAGCCAAATCTCAAAAATCATGACACAAATGGACCTTCAGGTTTTATGGTTTTATTTTGACGAGGCAGGATTTCTAACCAGGCCTCAGACTCTGTGTGGCAATGACTGTGTTGCAAGTTTGTCTGATAGAGTGCACCAAAAACTAAAATGTTAAGAGCTCTTCTAGACTGCACAAAAGAATAATTTCAGTTAATGTTATGTCTACTTGGCGCGTTTCCTTAAATAAATCTGTGTTTAATTAATTTGTCAGTTTTATACTGGGGTAGGAAAATAGCACTAGAGGAGTTAGTGTGTTGGAGGGTGGATAATTGGTGACAATGTCATGTGATGAGAAGATGATGAAAAAATGTTTTTTGTCAGTTTTATTCTCTGTCTTCTATCCTTCTTCCCTCTGTGGACTGTGTGGGCCTGGAAATAAAGCGAATTGTGACTGAAAAACAGGATATTAGCTTAGAAGCAGTAGTATCAGTTTTCTGTAACTTTGTCCACCATTTGTAACTTTGCATGATACTGTACTGGAGTGATTTAACTGCAGTAACATCTGTAAGATATGTGTCTTTATTACAGTTCCCCCCTGGATACTTTGCGACAGAGACACAAGGGCAAAGCTGTGTTATCAAAGAAGAAGTCAGACAAGGACAAAAAGAGTGCAAACGTCTACCGACGGATCTCTGCAGGCTCGTAAGGCAACAGATTTGTTAAAAGCCTTTTGATGACTGTGATGATTGTCTTCTCTCTCTGGACAAATGTTAACTGATTACTGTCTTCAGGTATGGATCTTTGTGGAGACATCGTCCTCTGGCTCTCTGGCTGTATCGCTGTCGCTGGGCGGTCCTCTGCTTGTACCTGTTTGTGCTTTTCTGTATCGTAACGCTGACTTACTTATTGTGGAAGATTCATGATGAAGAATTTGAGCTGTGATGTGTTCTTGTCTAAACACTGTGACTGTACTGTGAACATCTAGTGTCTGGAAAGCTCTTTGTATGTGAATAGAAAACATTTTGATGAAACACAAAATTTTCAGTCACATTTTTTTATTATAAATATACAAAAAATATCAAAACTGATACAATCACTTGGTTAGTAACAAAACACCAAACTGCAGTGAAAACATTCATCAAACCACTGTTAAAAGGCATCAGTGATTAATTATAAAGAGTTAATAGCAAATGTTAAGATTCAGCTTACTTCACGTCATGTTCATGTTAAATTTTAACTATATATATGTAAAAATGCATTTTCAACTTTTTAGTAAGTCTCTATGTTGCAAGAGGGAAACTTTAAATAATAGATAAATATAGCGTGGTGTTGAAATTATATTAGGAATAGGAGGACTTATATGAAAACTACTGCTACTGCTACTGCAGTGCAAAATGTGTGCCAGCCACAAAGCATTTTTTTGAAACCACAGCAAGTTTATGATCCATTTGACACATTAATGAAATTGAATGAACTTCCGTTCACCTCAGGCCTGTCTATTAGAAAACAATTTAAAATAAATAAAACTGGCATATCACCTTACCTTAAGTTTTAAGTTAAAAGAGGAAAGAGAAAATGTGCTTGTCAGGGTACCAATAGGTCCATGTTTTCTGCATCACGTCAACATACAATCTCACAGAGAGTCCAAAAACTTAATAAATACAGAGATAAATAGAAAGGAATAGCATACATCCTACTGAGCATACTGCAAAGGAGCAGAGGTCTCAGCTACACCTGGCTCACAATTTCAGCATCTTCAGCCACAAACCACTGGAGTGGAGTCCCATCTGCAGCTCTCTGGAGAATTACATTCCCCGAACCCTGTGAAAAAACACATGAAATCAGTGCTCACCTTCAGCGTTCTGTGCAGAAATATATTGAATATGTGTATATATATATATGTTTCAGAACTGTGACAATTGGCGTGAAATTGATTAGCCGACTGAAAGAATGTTCATCTGCAGCTATTTTAATAATTGATTCATGGTTTCAGTCATTTAAGATAATCAAGTCAAAATATGACTCAATAGTCAATAGTCAAGTAAAAATATGATGGTTCCAGCTTCTTTAAATGTGAGAATTTGCTGCTTTTCCATGTTTTAACATTATTGTAAACTGAATATCTTTAATTTTTGGGCTGTAAGTTACAAAAAACAAGAATTGGAATCTATAAAACTGAGAAAATAATCAACTGACTATCATGAAAGTAATTGTTAGTTGCAGACCTTATATACTATATTTTCAATGGTGTTTGCAGCTTGTTGAATTTAGATCATTATTAGTGCCAACCTCTGTAAATGGAGGCAGGTGGGGTGAAGTGGGGCTTTTGATGCTCATTGAGCTCTGCTGATCCACGCAGCTCGGCCGCAACTTCTGCAGCTGATTCCTCTGATGCCAGGACTTCAGCTCCTCTGACACAATCTCCCTGGGCATCAGCCTAATAGCATGGTTAGGATACTCCTTCAGCGAGGGTGTTCGCACCAGCCTGGTGTAAGGCGGAGGGGGCTTTAGGACTCTCCTCGGGGACAACGCTCCCTCCTGACACTGTCTTTGCTGAGGGCTGCATGCCACAGGAGGGGAGGACAGGAAGCACTTTCCCAGGTCCAGGTCTTGAGGGGAGAGGGGGCCATTTTCTACTGCGGCCTTGATGAAGCCAGGGCTGGGCTGAGACTGGCTGTTGTTCTTGTGTGAGCCAGAGAAGCTGGAGACTCCTTTTTTTGCTCCAAAGTGGAATCCGTAAGGCGGCGGGCAGAGCTTTGGGATCTCGGTTGGTCCGTCCCTGCCTGGGGAGCTGATGTAGGAGGAGGACGAGTGCTCCGAGCTGCTGTCCTCAGAGCTGGACTGGTATAGACGCAGGGGAGAGTACTCCGGAGACCGCACCATGAAGTCAGCCACGCAGCGCCGCTGGGGCAGCCTGGCTCGCCCTCGACTGCTCTCCGAGCTGAGGCGCTCCTTGTCAGCAGACGCCTTATTTTTGGGAAGTCTGAGGAGACATGTCATTGAAAAAATTGTAAAAAATTGTAAAACCATAGTACGTTGTTGTTATGCTCTTTGAACATTATGTTGTTGATGTGATGACATGTTGTCTTGGTTTACCTGAAGGACTGGGAGTACTGACGCCGTACGTGCAGCTCTGGGGTAGAGGGGGCGCTGGTGGAGTGGTTGTGGCGCAGGGCCGAGTTCTTGACAAACTGAGAGAGAGGAATCCTGCTGCTCTCCACAGATACCTGGGTTCCTGCTGGACTACTGCTCACAACAAAAACAGAGGGACAACATGAGGCAGGCAGCATGACACATTCATCTGGACAATGAAGTCAAAGTTCATTTTAGACTTACACAGATTTAATCTGTGAAACGTCACATTAAATGGAAGCAGAGAAATATAAACATGTGCAGGATGCTGATCAGAGTTGTAACTGCATCTGAAAAATGTGTTTTAAGCTCTTTAAGCAAACTATGAGCACGAAGGTCAGCTGTATGAATATTGACATGTGACTCAGTGTTTTCTTCTTTTTGAATTGTTCTTTTGTCTCTGGTCATTTTAATATGAAAAACTTGTCTGTATTTGTTTCATTGTTGTTGAGATCACTGGGTTAATATCACACTTCAGACTCCTACCTGGACCTGCTGCTGCAAGCAGACTGAGGTTTTGAGGCCTTCTGGTATGGCTGGTCCAGACTGGACTCCTTCCATGGAGAGTTCTGGATGGGAGAGCGCTCATACTCCACACTGAGCTGACTTGATGACTGCTGGGACGACTGCAGGGTCTTGGCTGACAGCTGGAGGGGGTCTGAATAGGAAGTGATCAACACAGGAGGAGAGAGGGGGCTGGGCGAGTCCACATCTACAGAGAGAGAACATAAATCAGTCAGTATGAGGCAGCATGCTTTAGTTTTTTTTGTGTTTTTGACATGAAAAAGGTGATTCATCATTAATTATCATTAATCATTTGTTCAGTTTCAGCATGGTAAACAATATGGATGTTATCATGCTTCCTTGAAACTGCTGCCTGCTCGCCATGCTGCTGCAAAATATCTCTGATCTATATAATCTACACATACAGTGGAAAGTAAGTATATTTACTCATGTACTATACAGCAGTATATTAAGTGATTAAAATGAGCCTCACCAACTGCAACATTAAAGTGATACACACATTAATATATTCAATAATTATAATACAATAACAAACATGTTACTCTGAAATGAGACATTGTTCATAATGTACTTTTACCCTTTGTACTTTAAGTATATTGTGTATTTTGATGCTAATACTGACTGCATACTTCAGGCTACTGCACGTTTAAAAGATAACCTCAAAACTAAACCTATGTGTGTATAAATTTGTATAAATGTACCCCAGACTCACCATCATCCAGGGCCACCACATCAGACAGGGAGCTGTCATCAGACATGCACAGATCTGGCAAACAGAAAACAAACATTTTAGACGTGTCCAACAAACCCACTGTATGTGTTCAGTGAGTGCAGTGCGCAGATTGGCCTGTAGGGGACAGCAGTGTTACAAACCTTTGTTTTGGCTGGTTGAGACGCTGATGCACGGTGAGTTGCACTCACTCTTGATCCTGTGCTGAAACACGGCCTCCTGCAGGTCCTTCACTTTCTTCTCCTCCCTCTTGCACTGCTGGAGTCGGCTCTTCTTCTGTGGTTTGCTCAGGTTCTCCTCCAGGGAGAGTTTGCGGGCTGCCTCATAAATCTGCTGCTGAAGAGCTAAGTCAGTTTCCAGCGCCTGCAACTCTGAATCCTTTCAACAGAGACAAGTTCTGAGTTAGTTTTGGTTGATGAACAGTAGCCTCTTATGCTCACTTACTATCATCATCGATGCAAAACAGTGATCGTGGTCTGCACCTGTTTATCCAGATGGATCAGACCTTCGTCCAGCTTGAAGGAAGCTCCAATCCTCCTTCTGACCCGAGGTGGCTTCTCGTCAGGCATCAGAGGATAGTCTGTGGGCAGTGTACCAGTCAGCTCCTGCTGAAGACAAAATAAAGGTGTTGATTACAAAATAACCTGACACACAGAGAGCAATCCTTACCATTCATTTAGAGCCTTGGTACTAAACAAAACACAAGTTACTTACTGCCTCTCTGATGCAGAGCTTTCGCAGCTCCAGCAGGCAGAGCTCCAGACGCTCCTCCAGAGACTGGTGCTTCAGCTTCAGGGCTCTGGTGTGGGTGGTCAGATCCTTCACTGGGGACGTGGGGCTGTCTGGTCCTGCAGAGAAACACACAGAGGATCACATCAAGTTTTCCTCACCAGCATCTGTATCGGCCATAGAAATGAATATATAATTCACTATTTCTACCACATATCATGTATCCTCTGGCATCGCATATATGAGATGCAGAAATTGTAGAAATCTGATCAGCACTAGAGCTGGTGCTGTGCAGTATTGTGTACTGTTTATTATTGTATTGTTTCCCCTGGATTTACACTAACATTAGCTCTTATACCTTGTACTTGTGTAAGTAGGTCAGTGCTGCATAGTATTAAAGCTGTGATGGTTTCTCCTGCCTGCATGGTGTGGTGTCATGTAGGTTGTTGGCAACACTGGGAGTCGTGTGTGGACTATGTCTGTATTGCAGATATTCTGGTATTAGTGTAGGTATTAAGATTAAAATAATATATTTAAAATAATAATAAATCCAAAAAATAATATAATAACAATAATAGCAATAAGAAGTTTATTTTGAAACTTGTAGATCCTTATCAGAAATATTTGTTTCTGTTATGTGTATGTGTCTGTGCATGTCTGTATGTAAAAAACAAACAAACAAACAAAAAAAAAACTATTGGTTTATATATCATCATCTGATTCTTGAAACTTTCAAATATGAATATCAGACTTAAAAATCACAGCACTGGGTGAGCAAGAATTAGTAGTATTATTGTGGTATATTGTTGTATAATCTGTGGCATATTTCCGTAATGATGTTCTTACCAGAGTGTAAGATAATTCCACTGTCAGTGTCACTGATCTCCTCTTTACTCTCGATGGCCGTCATCTTGACTATCTGCTCTCAAGTTTCCAGTCAAATACCTGTTGAAATAAGTTCAGATTATTAAAATGAGACTGATCGCTTAGCAGAATATAGATTCTCCTGTTGTTTTCCTGCCACATGGCTTCATTCATGCTCACTCCTGCTGCTTTACTTAACAAAAGTGAAAGACTGGCGAGTGTCCTTTCACACACTTATCCATGCAGCTCTGTGTCTCCCACCTCCTCCTCCCCCTCCACCTCTTTCTCCCTCCCATGCTCCATCACAAAAGAGGCAGACCCCCACGGTTGACTCGGCACATGTGCGGGGGTTAATGCGAATCGTGGTGCCATGGTGACGGGGCACGGCGCGGCTGGCTAGGGGAGCGTGTCACCATGAGGCGTGTCAGAGGGCGTTTAAAGAGCCCAGACCCCGAAAAAGAAAGCAGATGGCAGCGGGAATTACCCCACTCATGGACTGCACCTGTTCCCCCCGTGCACCCCTCCCTCAGCTCCTTTTCAACCAGTGTCCAGAAAACCCTCTGGGGGCTTTGAAGTGGAAGAATGTCTCAATGCGGGGCTTGTCCACGCAGCATCAGATCACAAGGTCCCTGCTGACTCCTGTGCAGCGATGCCCATTTCACAAACACACTTTCACAAACAGGCACAGGCGCAATTCATGTTTATGGCCTGCTCTGTTCCATTGTTGCTTTCCACCAAACATCTGACTGACAATAACCAAAAACGAGTTGCGGAGAGGAACGACAGCAAGAAGGAAAAAAAAACAATAACAACAACAAATTGGAAATAACATTTGGGTAGAGGTCGAGGCTTTTAAAGCCAGGCCAGGAGATATGTGGGTGGCTGCTGTGGTGCTATTGCCTCAGGGCAAGAGAGAGAGACAGAGAGAGAGAGAGAGAGAGAGAAACCTTCCAGAAAATGCAGCCTTTGTTTCCTCAATTTTTTAGGTCAGTTAATTTATTTTGGATCTCACATGTCTGCCAGACTTCTGCAACAATGATATGGGCACTAACATGATTAAAGGATATCATTAGCTTGCCTTACTTCAATGCCACGCGTTCATAAAAGGAGAGTTCAGAAACCCGATGACTCATGTAGCAGCCTGTGTTGAAATCATGTCAACAAAATTCATATGAGATGCAAATGATATTTTGTGAAGAAGGAATAAAGGGGGAGGCAGGGAGGCATGAAAACAGATACCACATGAATGAATGTGTTGCTAAGGCTGCTGTGTATAATGCTCAGCTCCTGTCTCATCCTCTGTGTTTGGAGATTGGTATCAGGCCCTTTCCTGCAGGGAGCAGGAAGACTCAGAGCCCGTGTGGATGAGAACCTCCTCTAACAGGATATTATTGTGTATCTCCACAGGCTTGACCCATTCACCGCAGCAACTCATGTGAACTGACGCAGCTATGAGCAGCCGGTAGCACAATGAGGCGCAGCCAGCACAGCTCGAGTCAGTAAAACAACACTGCAACAAAGGCCCTGTATCCACCAACCCCAGCCTCAATAATCTGCTGTGGGCGCAATATCTGCTGACGACTCTGCTCCAGGCCTGAGCGCCGTTGTTGGGCCAATGCTGAGACAAGGCTGCAGTGAGAGGTGGAGAAAAGAACAGCGCTGAGTGTTTACTGTGCAAGGTCAGGGTGCTGCTATACGCACGGCTCCGCGCTGCAGCGAGCTAAAACTGAAAAACGTCAACGGGAATCCAGCCGGGTAATCAGAGACAGGCAGGGTAATGTGGGATTTACCCACTTACACCCCATAACTCTCTGAAGACTTTCACAAGAGTCTGTGGTCTAGGCTGAGTGAGTGGGCGGGTGAGTTCGGGTAAAATCTCACTAAAAGTTGCATCTTATTGCAAAGCCATTTATCATAGCTTTCATGAGAACCTGGAGACGTGGGAGTGTTGAAATTATACTGTCAGGGAGAGCCAAAGAAACAATACTTTTCTTGATGGAGTGTAACAGGAATAGCAGTCCATTTCCTGGAGGGATAGCTGCTGATAGCACAGTCTCCACCCGGCAGACTAGATTGATATAGTCATAACATCTCAATTGAGGGGAGTGTGTGATCACCGCTAATGAAGACTGACTATCTAGAAACGTGTCAGGGATGGGAGCTGAGGAGTCCCCACCCATCCTCGCTTGCTCACTGGACCGCGACGGGGTAACATCTACGGAAGTGAGTGTTTATGGTGAAAGATCATGATGTGGATTCACTGTCTCGCAGACTTCCCCCACCACCCTTTCCCATGAGCCTTTGGAGCTGCGATCTCCTGGAATGCCTCCCACCACCGCCGTGCTCATTACCACTGTGGTCAGCCCTGGAATTACCAACGGGGACCAGCCTCGGCGAGGAAACAGTGAGGGATGCCTGAAACCAGACCGAAGCCTGTTCGAACCCTGTAATTAAGATTCTCCACTGAATGCTGATACTATGGAAGAAACCAAACGACTTTACAGTATGCCTTATTTCAGAGTCTGATGAAAAGCCAAAATCCATTCAGCAAAATGGATCCACTCTGTACATAATATGGGCTGCTGGAAGAAAAGTGCATCAATGTGGGGGAGCGGCAAGAGAGGGAAAAAAATGAAGTGTTGTATTACAAAGCACGTCACTGGAGTCAGATCTTCGCCTTGAGAAGCAGTGCTGAGTTTGGAAACTTCACAGACAGCAGAAAAACGCAGATAGGAGGCTGTGACAACATGAAGTTAATTTAAGCCATCGCTGTGAGAAGGTGATATTAAAGACTGAAACGCTGTTAGCCTCTTTTATTTGTCACTGCTCAGGTCAGCACTGTTAAGTAGTGCAGGGGTCTTAGTTTTCCAGCAGAGACAATGCAGGGGTAATAAGCACCATACCGGCCTGCTCTCAGTCTCTGGAGGCCATATGCTGGCCAGACACACCAGCTCTGTCACACCCCAACGACAGTATAAATACAGAGGGCAAGAAGAGATGCTCCATTGTCTGCCAAAGGCTGAAGGGCTGGCCGGGGATCAGGGCACCTTGTCCCTCTGAGTCATCATTTCTGAGGCCTCTGAATGGACACTGATGGTCATCGCAGGCCACTGACAGGATGTGGTTACAGCTTTTCACCACAAGCACCCACCGTTAACAAAAGACCCGGGGGACCCCCAGGGGGCAGAACAACACTGAGGTGTTGTCTTTGGCACTGCAGTAGCACTGCATGTCTGTCAACATGTGGACTGAGGGAGGCTGTGTTTATTCTGCTGCGGCAGGCACAAACAACTGCCACCAACCTGGTAATTGCCCTATTTTTAAAAATCTGTGAAAGCAACCTGTTCATAGTAATGGTACAATACAGAGCAAGTTATTCATCTGTGCAGTCTTCCACCACAGCTGTTTTGTATTCATTAATAGACAAGTAAACTATGAGGAGACTAAGAAACAGCAGTGATGGAAATACTCAGATCTTTTACTAAGGTAGAAAAAGCAGTACCACACTATAATAATAACCCTTTACAAGTTAATGTCCTGTAAATCCTTACTGAGGAAAAGTGCAGAGGTATCAATAGCAAACCACACTCACTAAGTGTTAAAGGTCAGTGTGCTTGTTACGCAGAATGGTTCGTTTCATACTATGTTATTAGATTATTACTACTGATGCATTAACATGTAAAAAAAAATGTAAAAAAAAATCATAGTTGCAACATTTCCATATGATTTGTAGTGGAGAAGAAACAGAAAGTGGCAGAAAATAGAAACACTCAAGTACTAGTAGCACAGAACTTGAGTAAATGTACTCAGTTACCACTTCATGCTACCATATTAAATAGAGAAATATTGTACTTTTTTAGCGCACTACAGTTACTTGACAGTTAACATCATTCGTTACTTTGATGATACAGAATTAAAACATGCAACAAGCTGCTAAAATATTCATTCCACACAGGTGTTTGCGCCTATGTGGCTGATTAGACCCGATGGGGTTGAAGTTGTGTAGCTACAAGTCCAAGATAATAATTTGTGTACATTAAATAAATGCAGGACATTTACTTGTAATTGAGTAGTTTTACACTGTGGTATCACTAATTCTACTAATGTAAAGGACCTGAATACTTCCTCCACCACTATAGTTAGTTAACTCGTCATCATAATAGCATGGTCCTTGGAGATGATTTAATTTTAGAGGTTAAATGCTGCCGAAATAGCCAGTTCAGTTAACTGTTCTGTAATATTTAGCTAATGTTAAGATACTTATAGAAGCATCGCTTCCCTCCCCACCTGGTTGAAACCGACTCGTGTTGCTGCGTCTTCTCTGTCCGGTGTTTCCCCCTTTTTATCACGTAGTAAACCTCCAGAAAATCCTGTGTATTTACCTTATGGTGAGTCTTCTGCTCCTCTACAGCATCCTCTCGGCAGCGGCCGCAGTTGTTCAGACTTTCTCTGCTGGTCTGATGTGAGAGTAGCGTTTGGGACATCTGTTTCAGTCAACTCCACTTTCTCTGTGAAGGGGGAAGAGCTTTATTGATATTTTTTTCTATTCTTTTGCTGGTGAATTTCATATTATATTTACTTCATGTTTTTGCTTTTATCATTTTCAAATCTCTGAAAGTGTATTTGTTCTAACAAAGGTACGTTTTAAACCGAGAGAGTTAAATCCCTTGGTGCAACGGATCTCCCCGGACCCTTTTTAAATGGTTCAGTCCGACGCTGCTGACTTTCCAGACACGCTCTGCGTATTGTCACAGCACGCGACGCGCTGAGGGGGCTTTCAATCACAAGAGTCACAAAAGATGAATGGCCGGAGGGAGAGGCAAGTTTTGGTAAAAAAAGAGCCAGGACAGCTGGCAAGTAAGTGGTGAAGGTGAGCGTGGTGTTGTTCACCTCCACCAAGATGATAAAAAACAGGGACCAAAATGTGATGTTTGGGACAATGTGAGCCAAACATCAAACTCCTGAATACATTAAAAACACAATTAAATAGGGACAAATGTAGCCTAATTTTGATTGCCAGATTGCCAAGAATATTTCAGTGGTGAGAAACAACCAGAGGCTCACTTTTACTCAAACATTGTGTTAAAGTAACCTACAAATTTGATGTACTTGCATGTGTTTTTCCATTTGATTCCACCATTTGCTGATAGGGCTCCATTTATATTGGCTTTTTAAAACGTGATTAATGGTTAAATTGTTAAATAGTTTTGTAATGTTTTACAGATCAGCTATAACCCATTGATAGCAACAATTTTTGGTTGCCAAGTTGTGGAAAATCCTCCTCCAGCATGCCTCTTTGGTAGCATTTAACTTCATCAGGAAAACCCCTCCAGCCCATCAAGCCTGGACTAATAAATGTTAGTAAGACATTAATAAAGAATAATGGTTTTTTATTGGTTTTAATAAACCATCAGCAAAAGATAGTCAGCCACCTATAAATGTTCTACACACCTATCAAGTCTGTAGTTATAAATGTTAGTAAGCTGTTTATAACTAGATTTTGATCCAGGTGCCCAGATGGTCAAACAGTGAAAAGTGTTATGCTGTAGAAGAAGACAAACATTGTTCTTGGCTTATAACTGATCTATAAAACATAAATGAATGATTAATTAACCAGTAATAGAGCAATTGCAGTTAATGAACCCTTTTGTGCCTTGTCAGAAAGTTGTACCTATGCCTTTGCTCCATTAAATTTATTTGACGGTTATTGTTAATAATTACTCAGCAGATTCAAATTTGACAAACAAAACATGTAATGAGATTACAAAATTTTGCACATGGTTATAGGTAAACCTGTCCTATTGTATATAAAGTGCAGTATAAGATAACAATACAATTACCTAATACATCTAATAATATAACACTTTAGTGAGCACTTTTAATTTGTGAGTACTTACCAGACTGTTAGTTATATAACACCTTTCTACGTTTTGATATTGATAGTTTTACTTAAGCAACAGATCTGACTACTTCTTTCACCACTGAGCATGTGTAGCACTTAAACCTAAAATAACCTAAATGTAATTCTGAAATAGCAAACAGGCTACTTTTATTCTCCTTCAGCCGGTGGCTTCACTGACTATCCCAAATGTCTCCAGTGCTTTAACCAGGCCCTTGGGTATTCCTAGCCTATATATCCTGAAAAGGCTGCTCCAGATGGCCTGTGCTTTCTCCTCTCGTCCCGTGATGGAATGAAAAGATCAGCTAATTAAACAAAGTCCCATATCCATGTGAAAGAACCACGAGAGCCCTCGGGGAGAGGAGCTGCATGCAAATCAGTCCCCAGCGCTTTGAATAGTATCCAACAAAACAACACATCTCTGCAAACCATAAAGACTTTATTTCCACAGTGCACACAGACACACTAAATATCAGAAGTCATAACAGGAACAGATAAACAAACATGCAGAGTGGTAACGCTGGGGGATTTTTATTGATACAAAACAGTTCTGTGGAGAAATGTGTCTGTTAGCAATCCCAAAACAGTAATCCTTTAAAGTAAGAATTAGACTTGGCTGGTGTGGGAGAAATTGATTTGAAAAAGTAAATAGTGCAGTTACCATAGAAAATATAAAAAATGTCAAGCCTCTGAAACAGTAGCTTTCCCTTTACAAATACTAAATAAAAAATGAACACTCCCACTCCCTCATCAAAAACAGAGCTGTCATTACATTTTCTCTAAATATGGATTTTGTATTTCCTGGTTCTTTACACAAATTGTGATGTTTCAAATGCAATTTAAAATCCATTATCAGATGTGAAGCCAGCTGGCGCCTTAGTGCTTTTATATGTAAGTCAGCAGACAGTGAGCATAAATATTTAGGGTCACTATGGTGAGATGCTGCAGGGGCTGATGGGAGCCTACTGAGGGCCTCACTGCTCAGACGTCTGTGTGCGCCTCAGGTTGTCCTTCACACGGACAAACTCTGGGATCTTCTGCAGGTTCTCCTGCCTCCTGATCTCCTCCTGTTCATACTGGAAAAACAAAGGACAAGTCAGTGTCATCCACCTAACCCATCATCCAGTTGATCTGGACCAAGAGTATGTTACTTAAACAACATTTACACTAAGGTCTAAAAAGAGTGTTAATATCTACAAGCTGTTCCAAGATGCTTTTTCAACCCCAGAGGAGCTGGATGGATGAAAACTTGGAGGTATTTGGCCATTAACACTAACCATATAACAATGTGAAAAAACTCCACCACAAGCAAATGTCATTCATTCGATATCCTGCTCATGTAACAGTACAGAAGTATTGTATTAGTACTAGCATGTGCCTCTGACCTCTTGCAGTTTTTGCTGCCTCTTGCGGAGCTCCGTCTCCAGATCAGAGGGTCGTCGTCGTGCCATCTCCTCCTCCTTGTGCAGCTCCAGTCTTCGCTGCTCCAACACTCTTTTCAGCTCTGGTTTCTCCTCCAGCAGCAGGCCCCTGCATGGTCAGCCAGAGTCACAGTTACTCATATGAACACTGCCCTGCTTTGTTTTAAATGAAGAAAAGTTTGACCTCCTGTACCGTTTGTGGCTGAGCAGCAGCTCCCGGTGCAGGTTCTGGTAGCTCGGTGTGTCCACTGAGGAGCCGTTCAGTTTCCTGGGCTGAACGGTGTCCTCGCCACTACAGTCTGCTGTAGGCTGACGGGACAGTGGCGGGTGGCCAGTAGAGTTCTCTGAGGAACACAAAGCAGCTAATATCACTGTCTGAACTTTTAAGTCCTCAGATGTGACAAATTCTACCAAAATGACTAGAAACTTATCTTAACATAGATAAACAGAGAGAAATTAGACTTCACACTGCCATCAAACAGTAACTGACAATCAAATAGTGACTGAATATTTGTATATTCTTGATTATTTGAGTCACAAAGTCATTAGGCAAATCTGAGTGACAATTTAGAAATTTGAAAAACCCAAGGGTTAGGTTAGGTTTAGGGTAAGTACAGGTTAGTACTTAGTTGTTAGTACTATAAAAATAAATCTATCAAACAAATAAATCGATCATTCAAAGAGACTAATCGATCTATAGTATTTGAGAGGTCAAATAGATTAAACAATCATTTGAACATTTGATTGGCAACATCTGATTGATACTTCTATCAATTAAATATTCTAATCCACAGTATGGAACAATATAGTTCCATTATTGTTCAGCATTTGTGCATCAAGATACCTTTCCTGTGATGCCCGTATCCTTGTTTCTGTTGGTTAAAAGGTGTGAGAGAGGAAAAAAGGAAGTTAGTTTGTTAGTAATTTGACAGAGCTGAACATGTTTAACATCTTTATTTTGATCTTTGCCTGTTTGGACAGAGGGTATAATTAGATAAAGGCTAAAAGGGACAGTGCCTGCTGCGTTGCTTAAGCAGGTGAGCTGTGATGTAACAGCTCTGTCGTGACAGTGGCCCAATGCTGATTGTCTCTGGTAAAACATAGTTATATAGTAGAAATAAAGAAGAAAATGATGTAAATATCTTAATTTATATATCACAATATGACTACATGGGATGAAAACTTGGTATGACATCCCACTGTAACTCATCAGACCAATACCTTTGCCACACCCACTGAAACCAGATAACCTGGATCATATTCAGCAGGCAACAGATGGTAGATGCTGTTGTTATCGTCCAACCTCTCTCAGATAGATAACAGCACATATATATTTCTGGTTACAAACTGTCCTACAGATGATGATTTTCAGGCTCTGTGTTTGGGTTTGTGCCTTTTGCTGTCCCTGCTGCCACTGACATAAGCCCTCAGATCCTGTCCCTGCTCAGGGCTCCTGCAGAGAGGTTGAGCTGGGAGATAACCTGACGGGCGTCTGTCCCGATGGAAGCTGTTGTTCCAGACGGGGCCTACAGGGCTGGGATGGATTCCAGCAAAATCACTCCACCAGATCTCTCACACCTCCTCCTTCACTCTAGCACAGACACTCTTAATACTGAATTGCCACAAGCTGACTCTAACGTAGCTTTACCCTCACAGTATTTCATGGATTGGATTTTAGTGTTTGAGGCGCATGTCCAACAGTAGCCAAAGGATAAATATATTTTCTTTTTGGCCCTGCAGTACATCAGATAGTGTGTCATTGCTGTCAGATGAATACTTCCAAATGCTCTGTCTAAGAAAGCTCTTCTCCTATTACTACTTGACCACTATTACTCAACTATTCAACCATATTTTTTCAGGTTTTTCATCCTAGTGGAAAAGGCATTTCATAATGCAGGATAGCTCTAGACTGTCCCAATGACCGTATCCTGTATTAAGGCATACAAATATATTTTTGAGAGGGATATAAAGTCTATTGGTCATACAGAAGTTTCAAATAAACTCACAGAGGCTGCACCTACAGCCTGACTGAAAGTCGATTAAACCTCTGACAGATGGCTGTCAGACCAGACACTGACCTCTCACTCACCAGACAGGAGTAAAGGTCTGAGAAAACAATTTGCAAGAACTCACTTTCTTTGCAGTTGACCCCTCCATGACAGGATGGTGGAGGTCCACTGTTTCTGTCCAGTAACAGTCCTCCTGTTTTAGTCCATTGTCAAAAAGAATCACAGCTCCTCACATAGTCAGTCTGTTGTCTGTTTCTTTGTTCCTCCCAAGTCCAACATACTGCTGTCGATGAGGGATCCTCAGACTTGGTGTGCCACCTTCAAGTAGTCAATAGTGGTAGTAGACACTGAAATCTTATTACGCCATTCAAGATTACCTCACAACCCCCACAGGGCACAGGACGCTAGATTAGTTAATTACCGTCGACACAAATGCAGCTTAAAACCAACCTAGCAAGGCGCTATTATGAGTCGATTCCTCCACCACAGAGCCAATCAGTACTAACAGAGACTCCAACAGCAAAGGTTTTAAGGCAAAACAACTGTCAGATTTTTTTCACCCTACGTTTACTAGTTCTTGGAAACACACAGTTCAAGTATAACAAGTGAAATATCTGTTATTGTGTTTGCTAGATTTAAATCAATTTAGTAATTCTTTATCTTTAAACTGTGACTACTCAGCATTTTCAAAACAGTGTTTATCACAGATCAGTGTGTGTTTGCACCACTAAAACCTAATCTGCAATGACACAAGCTTTGTATATGTATTTGTTAGCTTCTTTATATTTAACTTATTTATTTGTTAATTTAATGAGCAATGCAGCAAGCCTTTAAGGCTAAAAACAACAGAACAGGCAAAACACAGTGTGTATCTGCATGTGTCTCTGTCTCTCTTTTGTACATACATGCTGTACATCAGTGCAAAGGTATTGAGACCAATATACCAGTCATTTACAATGCAGTTTAGAAGATGTATGATGATCTTATGTAATAATTATTGTGCCTGTATCTGTATCAGCCTCTTTTCACTATTTCTTGTGTCTTGCTTTGCTGTTTTAGTGTTTTATCCTAGAAATCTTTGTTACTTTGCTCTTTGAAACTATTGTTTGGAAAAGTACAATACGAATAAAATTATAATCATTATTTAAATAAAATACGCTTAATCAGTGTTCACATAAACTTGCTTAACTGTAAAACTGTAATTTCTTAATTCCAAGAAATATCGAGGGAAAAAAAAGGAGTGAAGGTCTTTTCCGCTAATGGCCACACGAGGTCAACATACAAATATTCGGTGCTTTCTTTCCCCCATAAGCCCTTGCGGCTTTTCGGTTTAAAAGCCGCCCCGGAAGTTTTGGCTCCTCCATAGTTTGAATGGCGCGTGTGTGGAGAGTGTACGTGAGAGAGTGTTTGGCGACTGCTTGGTTGAGTGAGTGTTGTGTGTTTGTGAGTGTGAATGTGTATTCCTGTAAAAAACCTACACAGTGATCTTATTTGATCCGATCTGAGTTCGGCTCTGCTCCGATCGGAGATGATAGGAAAAACGCTCGCTAGCCTCCGGGGCGATGAGCAGCAGGCAAGATTTAAACCTCCAGGGCCTTCCACTGCTTCATGCTGTGGTGAGAGATGATGAATTGATCAGATATACTAGTTCTGGGTGAGTTTGAGGTCCACCTCAAACTTCACAATGGACAATGAGTAAAGAGGCGATTCTGATCTAACCACAACCGACAGCGAGGAGCCCTGGGCGGTGGATGTTTTAACCGTTTTAAACCGTCCGAACGTTTAGAACGACCGGCGTTCTTCTCACGAGACTATCTTAAAAAGTTGTCGTAACGTTTATATGTATTCTGAAAAACTGTAAGAGCTAATTTAACCAAAGTGCAGTACGGACGGTGGGATTTTACGGGGCGTTACACTAACTTTCAGGTCATTGTTTTCATTGTCCAGTCCGTAAATTTACTGTTTTGGGTCACTCTCTTCCCTCTCATGGGCTCATGTCCTTTTCAGTGAAAAGGGAGCATTAAGAAACTGAACACCCACACATTTCCCTCCGGAGCTGGAGGAGAATAAAAACGGCTATTATACTGAATATTTGAAGCTAATGTTTCTCCCTAATTCTTGGTTGTGTTAGCTACAACTTCGCCATGTTAACTTCCGAACTGTTACTGTGTTCACAGCTTGTTTCCACTGCCACCAAGTGTCTGGAAAAAAAAAAATCCAAACAAAGTTTTAAAAACATGTCGTGAATACAATGAATGTTTTATTTATCAGTTGACGTCTAATGCAGTCTAATAGAACTTAAACTGCATTAAACTTGAATGAATGAAATCAGTTGTGCAATGAAAATAAAATCTTTGTCTTCATATGGTTGGATCATTCACTTTCTTCTTTTAATGTTCTTAACGTCCATCCAGGACATTTTAATGAAGGAACAGATGACAAATTGTTTCTTTTTACTCTACACAACTCATAAGAATATTCCATAACAGAAGTCCTGGTCTAAATTTCTCCAGCACGTATTACAGGAGATATCTGGTACAGACTTCCAAAAGAAGCTCTCTTATTCTACTACACAAGTATTTCTCACTTGCTAACCAACAACTATTGAGCTGCCAAGTTGTGACTTTTAGTATGGCATCGGCCTAGTTGAATTTGGTATATATATTTTGTGTGCAATATACTTTGCAATTAAATTATTATAATTTATAGTAAAATTTAATAAACAACAATAATAAACAAATATCACCATTGGTTGACTGCAGGTTTGTCAGATCTCTTGCTTCCATAAATATGGCACGTAGCCAAAAATAATAAACTGAAAAAATAGTGGACTTGCATCGGGATTTCATAGACTTTCATCGATATAAAAACCAAATAGCGAAACACAAAACAAACAATCAAATATATATCTGAAAGCACTATCAGTGGCTCAGAAATCAGAGTACATTTTCACTTTCAATAACCACCGCATAAAATGCACAATTATCATCACCAATATTACCTGTATATGTCTTAGATATAGATGAGTTGGGTAAAAATTGTGTAAAAAATTTTAGAGAAAATTTTTAAAGGTTTTATTCGTCACTGCTCACACTGTCTCGCGATAACGAACGTTAGTTTTGACAATGACGTAGGTCTTTGTGTGTACACGTGACTCCTTTTGTCCAACCGGCTTTCAGCAACGACTCGGCGAAGCGCGCGAGGGCGAACGAATGTGCCTGTAGTTCTGCAGAAAAACTGCTTTATTTTTTCAACCATGGCAGATCCTGCTAAAAGGCAGCGGCTCAGCCAAGTTGATAGCAGCGCACAAACGTCTAGCAGCGCCGCCAGCATGTTCACGGCCAGTCAGCGCGATGGAGCCGGAGGAGAGAGTCGTTTTGTGGAGGGGTCCATAGTTCGCATCAGCATGAAAAACTTCCTGTAAGTTACTGCTTCAGCTGTCAGTTAAGAACAACAGGCCAACGTCTCGAAACGAAACTCAGCCATTGCCAGCCTGGAAGTAAATAACAGCGTACTGACGCTAGCTGGACGGCGCGGCTAACATGCTAGTGCTACCTGTCACTATAAGTGAATATACTTTATCTGTGTGCTTAGACTTATAAACATGACCAAGTCGTGCACCCACTGAGTTACGCTACTAAAAACCAGCTAAGGCAGGACGGTATCAGTGGCTCCATCACTGTCAGGTGTACCATTGTATTCACACAGTAACTGTAACAAAATCCTGCCCAAATCACATATTCAGAAATTAAAAGTCAAGTCGGAAGACTTAATGGGACGAATTCAGGTCAGATCTACAGCCTGAGCCCTACTTAAGTTTCCAGATTTTAAGGGAGCAGTCCGAGACAAGTCCTCATAATATCTATTTATACAAATTTCTCTCGTGAAAAAACATGTTGTAAAGTGAGGATGCTTTCAAAAATGAGACCACGAATGGCTGCCAAAAAGATTTACTTTACTGCTTTACAGTAAAGACTAACAGGGCCTAAACAGGATGTAAAAAGTCCCTTGTTATTGTTTTAGGAAGGTCTTCATCTGACTTCTCAGCAGCATGGTTCTGAAAACTTTTGTGGAATAATAACTGGTGCTTCTGTTCTCCACACTCAGGCAGCCAGATAACACACACAGATAACCAAATATGTAACATTTAATATGTTTAATTCTCAAACACATATTAATTCTTAAGATTTTAGCAGGAGTGGCCCTTACTTCAGGCAAAGTGTCCCACCTCTGCAATGAAACACTGCAGGAAAACATCTACTTTGTCTATTGACAGGACCTATGACTCCTCTGTGGTGTATCCTGGACCTCATCTCAACATGATTGTTGGAGCCAATGGAACTGGCAAATCCAGCATCGTTTGTGCCATCTGCTTGGGTCTGGCTGGCAAGACTGCTATCCTAGGCAGAGGAGACAAGGTAAACTGAACTTGATCAGACCCTGGTTTCTATCCAGAAGGCCGGTGACTGAACTTATTTACATGGTACAAGGTTAAAAAGTAGGCTTTCAGCTGAGATCAACAGCACAATTGTGTTTAAATGTCATTCATTGTCTTCTTGCACCATTTGTTTCATCTCCCTGCACCAGTGTCAGCCAGTCTAATGATTAGATTATTATTTTAGCTGACAAATATTTATATATTTTTGTTTGCTTTTTTCCCTTGTAGGTCGGACTTTATGTCAAACGTGGGTGCCCTAAAGGATTTATTGAGATTGAGCTGTGAGTTATGTGAAGCAGATTGCAGACACACACTGATACTTAACTTATACCAACTAAACTAATCCATATGTGTTGCAATTGTTCAGAAGTTTCTGAAGAATCCATTTAGAAGTTATGAAATGTTAATCTTGTTAACACAATTCAGCAATTTAAATCTACAGACACCTTAAATGATAAAACATTTAACCAGTTTTACAACATCCATTTAGTGATTTAATGAATAATTATAACATTTCTAGTGCTAGATGTATCTGATTGTCGAATCTCACTCATTATTATTATTCAAGGTATAAGAGAGGTGGTAATGTAGTGATTAACAGAGAGATCCATGTGGACAATCAGTCTCTGTGGATGCTGAATGGAAGACACTGTAACCAGAAAACGGTGGAGGAGGAGGTGAAGGCTCTGCACATTCAAGTCAGCAACCTCTGCCAGTTTCTGCCGCAGGTATGTTCTTATCACTGCAGTATAAGTCTGCACTTAATTAATCCTTTGACATGGTAGGACAGTTATACAGTGCAAGAATTATTTGTGCAGTTTATAAATTAACCATACAAGTCCTTTTTAAGACTATGGAGTCAAAATAATGCCACATCTAATTAATACTTGCTTCATTGTTTTACATTTTCCTGTTGATATGGTCGATTTGTGGTCACAGGAAAAAGTGGGGGAGTTTGCCAAGATGTCTAAAATTGAGTTGCTGGAGGCAACTGAAAAGTCAGTGGGACCACCAGAGATGTACGAGTACCACTGTGAGCTCAAAAACTTCCGCAACAAAGAACGAGAACTGGAGGTAAGCAAAAAGCTTTATATGGACATTTACAGCTGTGGACTTTCAGTCATACAACAGAGACATATAAGGATAAAATGTTTTGAAGATGTGTATGTCAAAATCAGAGTTTTACATTGTTAATCCTTTAACTTTGTCTCAAATATGAAAAACGTGTAAAGGCAGCTTTGCCTCAAGCTCTCGTCAGATTTTTCAGTGCTGTCTGTGGTTTTGTTTCTGTTTAGAACGTTGTGAAAGAGAAGGCCAGTTTCTTAGAGAAGGCTAAGCAGAGGAATGAGAGGAACAAACACGATGTGAACCGCTACTATGAGAAGAAGAGGCATCTGGATGTGATTGAATTGCTTGAGAAGAAGAAGCCGTGGGTGGTGAGTGACTGGAACGAAGCACTGTTTTCAAGAAAGACAGACTGTTAAACACAGTATGCATGTAGTCAGAATAAAAATGAATTCTTAAGCTCTGTTCCTGTTTCCCTGTGGCATTAGGAGTATGAGACAACCCTTAATGAGCTTAAGGGTGTGAAGAGGGAGCGAGAGGAGGCCAAAAGGCAGCTCTCTGCTCTGAGACAGGCCCAGGCGCCCATGCTGAGGAAGATCCAAGAGATAGAAAACCAGCTGAAGCCCACTGAGGCACAAATAAAGGCTAAGGTGAAAAAGCAAATATTGTTACACCCTTGAGTGATGTGATGTGTTTTTTGTAGATTTTTAAATTTTTAATAACGTGTTCACTTTCAGCCTGTTTAGATGTAATCTTATAATCTGTTTGTATCAATGTACTTGGCATTAACTTTCATTGATTGGTCTCATAGGTCCCACAGAAATGCATAATAAAAAGGTTGAGTGTCACACTAGAATCCCACTACCATTATAGACAGACTTTATTTCTTAAATAGTCATTACTGAATGTGAAGCAGGATTAAGTCTTTTGAAAGTAGGTTTAATGTTGTCATTAAAAATGAAGGGCTATAGTTTATGAGCCTGTTTCTCTACAGCACAATGAATTCTGTGAATGTACTATTGATGTTTTTCAGACTGCTGCCATCAAAGAAGCCTCAAACAAATGCAAACAGAAACAAGATCAGTTGGACCGAAAACACAAAGAGGTGAGATGAAGAGATGATAACAGAGACTGCTACTTGATTGATTGAACAAGTATTTCTTATATTTATGGTATGGTCCTACTTCATGCAGTTTATGTCCTTCATCAGAGTATAAAGCAGACTTTATTTGCAGCTGTATGTTTTTCATGAGTGACAACTCTCCTCCACAGATTGACGATATTAAACAAACACTGAGACTGAAGCAGATGGAGGAGGAAGACCACCAGAAGCGAATCAGCAACACCAGACGGACCATTGACGACTTGAAGGCAGAGCTTGCCAAGGTTGGCGATCAACCAGATGTGACACCGCGGATCAATACCATCAATGTTGAGCTGAGACGCATCCAGGAGGAGAGAGCCAAGATCGAAGGAGAGAAGGCTGACCTTCGTAGGGAGAAGGACCACCTCTTTGCTGAGTCCAGGAGTGAGTGTTTCCCACAAACTATCCAGTGTCCTCTGAGCCAAAGATCTAATTATAAAGCATATTAAACATTATGATTCTGCTCACTCAGGCACTTTAACTTTGCCAGTGTCGGTCAAACACAGAGTGAGCTTCATGTCAATTATGTTTATTCATTTTTATTGCCAGTGTTGGAGAAAAAGCTCAACGACATGAACAACCTGATGAATGCCAAAGAGGAGAAGCTGCGAGGACGTCACAAGGACACACATACTGCTCTGCAGTGGCTCAGAAAGAACAAAGAACAGTTTCATGGAAACGTCCACGAGCCCATGATGCTGGTGGTGAGTCTCTATGAACCATGTGTGCAATACCTCACTTTAACCTCCTGTTTAGCATAGTTTAGCAACATTTGATAAGTGGTTTATAACAAACTGAAATGTAGTTGTAAACAGATTAAGTGTTTTTTAATCTATTGTTTTGTCAACATCTATAAGTTCTATAAATTTGCCTCTTATTCACACACATTCACACAACGATGGCAGTGAGCTACCATGCAAGGTCCTGCCAGGCAACTTGGAGCAACCTAGAATTCAAGGATCAAGGACACTTCAGCATGTGAACAGGAGGAGAGATTGAACTGCCAAGGCTGTGATTGGTGGACTCCCAGATGTCCTTATATTTGCTAACAGTTACATTATAGTGTGTTAGTTACCACCCAATAATAATATAAAGTGGTTAAAGTGCAGTATTTCCATAATGGGTACATGTCGGTATAGCAGGGTGACAGAACAAAGCATTTTATTCTTTTGTAATTAGGGAGTATTCTTCCAGCAGCAACAAATGCCCAGAAAATGAAAACATTTGAAAAGAATTTGATTAAATTATCAAAGACACCTTCCTCTCAGAATCTGAGGCTTGGTTGATTTAGTCATCAGTGTTGTGATGGTGATGCTTTTTATATCAATTAGAGAGCCTTAATTCTAATTCCTAATTCCTCAGATCAATGTGAGAGATCCTCGCTTTGCCAGATACGTGGAACATCACATCTCATTCCATGACCTGCGGGCGTTTGTCTTCCAGAGGAAAGATGACATGGAGAAGTTCATGACTGAGGTCAGGCTGTCATATTGTCTATGATTGGACATTGAAATTCTTCTGAGTGCAAACTATAGTTAAGCTTAGTTTCAAACCAATCTGAAGTGGACAATCTGCTATCCGGAAACAAAATATCTAGTTTGATCTGTCCTGACCCTCAGGTCCGAGACAAGATGAACTTGAAGGTGAACTCTATTTCTGCTCCAGAGGAATCGTGTTCTAAGCGGCCGCCATCCCGAAATATTGAGTCCTTGAGGTGAGAGAAAATTAATTGGTGTTTAATGAAGCATAAAAGCAATCTATTTATTTGCATAATTGCGTCTCTGTCTATGACCCTTTTCTGTCTTTTTCTTTCTTTTTTTTGGCAGGCGTTTTGGGTTCTTCACCTACTTACGTGAGATGTTTGATGCTCCTGACGAGGTCATGAGTTACCTCTGTCACCAATACAGGGTTCATGACGTTCCTGTTGGCAATGAACAAACCAAAGCCATGATTAAAACAGTACGTTCCTCTGAATTTCATTTGAAATTCAACCTCGGTGTTGAAATGGTTTGGATATGAAGGGAAATTGTCGGTAGAGACTGGATATGTCAGTGAGGTCATAGGCACCAACCATAAAAATGACCTCTTTATTTATTTTAATCTAATGCCTTTCAGAGATGTCACTCAGATGCATTCTTCAATTTGATGTCAAAGAAATTAGTTGCTGAATTGGAAATTTAATTGGACCATGTTTTAATCAATGGTGTGTTTTATTACTTTGTGTTGGGTACCCAGTATCTCTGCTTACCTCAACTATTCTGTCCATTTCCTCCCTCAAAGGTGATTGAAGAGCCCTACCTCAAGGTGTTATACACGACAGAGGAGAGATACACAGTAAAGAGGTCATTTTACTCCAACAAGATTAGCACCAGTAACTCTGCAGTGCACCCTTCCCAGTACCTCACCATCACTGTGGACACGGAAGAGAAACGGCAGCTGGAGCAGCAGATAAAGGTGAGACAGCTCTAACTCTTTTCCTCAATTTCAACTATAAAGTAAATTTGGTTTCTGGCATTTCTGTAAATGTGCAGCACCTTTAAGAGTGAGTAACTGAGGTGAGGGTCTAACTGTTTGCCCCCGCTGCGACCAGGCATGTGAGCAGAAGTCCAGAGAAATTGACGAAAGGCTAAAGGCCCTGCAGAAGGATGCTACTGCCCTGGATCGCCGCGACAATGAATTGTTGGCAGAGAAGAAGCGTCTCTCGGAACTAAAGGGCAAGAGGAGACAACTGGAGCAGAAAATCAGCACCAAACAGGACAGGTAAGTCTGTTTTAAAAGGTCTATCTATCATATATATTTAAAATCATCTCTGTAACAATGCATTATTTCGGTGACTCCACGTAATAAAAATTGTTGTCACACCCTCTTCCCACACATTTAGTCTCAGGCAGATGGAGCAGAGTGTCATTGACCTGAAGAAGATTGAAGAGGAGACAAAAGAGAAAATTGAAGCTGTTAATTTCCAGAAGGTGACCATTGTCAAAGCGTTCATGGCCCAAATGAAGGTATGGAAAATGGAAGTTATAACTGAGATCCTGTATATCACCACATTGCATTCAATAGCCAAGTGTCAAGTGCGCCCTCTGTTTTTCCTGTCTGTCCATTATGTGTAGCTGAGAGCCAAGCTTACTATGGAGAAGGTGTACCTGGCTTTGGAGGCGGTGGGGCTGACAGCGGAGAAGACCAAGCTGGAGAATGACTGCAGAGAAGGGGCCTCTGAACTTAAGGCCACTGATGTAAGTGTTTTATGCACACGTTAATGTGCATTCGCAACATTGTAGAGGCGGGATTGGTTGATAACTTGGAGTCCCCATGTCAGTGACTGTCCATGATATTCCTTCACTTATTTCATGATGTACTCCTTGCTGTATCTCACGATGTTAACTGTCCATGTGTTCTTGCAGCAAAAATGCAACCGTCTGGAGGTTAGGAAGACGGAACTGACAGAACAATGCAAAGGCCTGTTGAAGAGAGCGAAGTCGATCTGTAGGATGCAGTCTGATGAGTCATTGCCCGAAGACCTGCATAATGTCAGTGTTTATCTCAGCCAGCCTCCCACTCTGTGCTTCTTGTAGAATATTAACCTTTCACTCAGGCTGTGGACGTCTTTTGAACATAAGAACGTTACTAGCAATAGTTGTGTTATGGTTCATGTTTCTTGTTAATGCAGGCTTTCGACAAGCTGCCCAACACACTGGACGAGATAGATGCCATGCTGAACGAGGAGCGATCCAGAGCTGAGTGCTTCACTGGCCTCAGTGAAAGTGTAAGAGCACATGAGAATCAGGGCTTAATATGCAGGAGGAAGGCTTCATTTAAAAAAAAAACAAAAAAAACAACATGATTAAAAATTAATTCTCAAAAGGCAGAGTAAAAATTTGAGCCTTTCTTCTCCAGCTCAGAATCATTTGTTCTGGCCTTTGGTTTCAATAATTCAATAATTTCAGTGGAAGTCATGACTTTAAAATTATGGCCCCAGTGCACACAAATGATTACAATGCTTATGTTATGAAAATGTGATGAGGAAATATTTGAACTAGGAACAGCCTTTTTTTGACAGGAAAGACTGAGCAGACCACATAAACTGTTTTCATACTTTTATTTATCGTTGACTTTCTTTCCTTCAAAATGTAAATGTTTGTCACGTTAATTCTCTGCTGTGAAGGTTGTTGACGAGTACAACAGGAGAGAGCAGGAGATCAAACATCTGGAGAAGGAGCTGGAGGATAAGAGCAACGCCTTGAACGCCTACCGGCAGAACATATCAGAGGTGTTTGACTGTGTTACTGCAGTAGTTCCTGACAGAATGGTCATCCTGTGTATAAATGTGTGTATAGTGACTGTATTTGTGTTGCAGGCTAAGGAACGCTGGCTGAACCCTCTGAAACAGCTGGTTGAACAGATAAATGACAAGTTCAGTGACTTCTTTCGCTCCATGCAGTGTGCAGGAGAGGTTGACCTGCACTCAGAGAATGAGGTAAATGATCTGACATCACCTCACGGTCAAAGGATGATTTTAGCGATGCCACCGTTGGTTTGAGAGAACTGAAGAGATTATTATTATATAAAGTGATTGATGACATCGATGACTGTTTTAAACAAAGAAAAGAATAGAAGCATTCATGAAAGCAACAGTTGAGGCCATGAAATCGAAACAATGACTGCTGTTTGCCTACTGCAGGAAGAGTATGACAAATATGGGATCCGCATTCGGGTGAAGTTTCACAGCAGCACTCAGCTCCACGAGCTGACGGCGCACCATCAGAGCGGAGGAGAGCGCAGCGTCTCCACAATGCTCTACCTCATGGCCCTGCAGGAGCTCAACCGCTGCCCCTTCAGAGTGGTGGACGAGATCAACCAGGTGAGACACACACACACACACACACACACACACACACAGTCACAACAGATTTTCTTTTCTGACAATATCAACATAAAAATGGAGCTGCAGCTGACGCTACTGTAAATATTGCCACGAAAAGCAGGCATGGGGTTGGTACACTATAATTCTACAAGCAATACAAAACCACTTCAGTCCCTGTGGTCAAGTCAGTGCATTACGTTCAGTCTCAACAGAGTACAACACACTATAACTAAAGACCAGAGTTTGTTATAATGTTTTAACAACAGTCTTTGAAAAGATAAGTGCCGGGCAATTAAATGAGCAATTATGTAAAAATAATCCATATGTATATAAAATAAACTGGGAGAGCAGTGAGCTCAGACAAATTAAAAGCTTTGTGGGTTTTTTGTTCAGAAATACAGTACATATAATTTAGTGCAAAGCATGAAAATAGAAAAAGAGCAGAAAAATTAAAAGAGGTGGAAAAGAAGAAATATTCAGACTGCAGGAAAAAATAATTTTGCTTGAGTCATGGGTCACAACATACAACGCTTGATAAAAGGCCATGAGGTGGCGTTGTAGGGTCAAAACTGCACCAAAAATTAAGCACTGGTTCCTCAGGTCATGGCCTAACTTTCCACCAAATTTAGGCAATAAAGAGGTGAGAATGCAGAACATCTTTAGATGATGAACAGATACATGCAGGGAAAATGTATAAGTTATGTTTCACATTGGTTTGTTCTGTGCTTTTCCATGTTTTTTAAAAATGATTCAGTGAGTTTTATATCACTGACATAATTTTCACTTCCTCTACATCAAAACAGACAAAACATTAACACAGACTTTCATCTCTCACGCATTCTCAAGCATTAATACAGTCACTGCTTACTTATGTGGATGTTACTGAGTCTGTTTCTCCTCTGTGTGTAGGGAATGGATCCTGTAAATGAGAGAAGGGTCTTTGACATTGTGGTGCGTACTGCCTGCAAAGAGACAACATCCCAGTACTTCTTCATAACACCCAAAGTGAGTTTTAACCTCCAACAAGTGAGAGGTCAGAGGTCGGAACAAGGCCCTGATCTCATTGAGTGTGTGTTGGTGTGTGTGTGTGTGTGTGTTGGTGTGTGTTCGTCAGTTTTTGTTGTTACAGCAGCTACAATCAATATTTTTATGTTAACAATGGATCACATGATTACTTGTGGAAGATATCGAATCATCCCTCAGCTCATTAAGCTTTTGGCTTATTGTTTAGCTGTCTGGCTCCAACTCATAACTGTTTTGGTTCACTCTGCATCCTTTCCAGCCACAGTAGAAAAAACTGAAAACCCATTGTAAACTACCTACTCAGCACTGAACAACAGACTGACAAAATTAGCAACTAGCTGGTGAACATAGTGGAGCATGTACCAGCTAAAGAGGCAGATCCTTCAGGAGGTAAAAAAATAAGTTAATATTGGGCTTAAATTTATCACGTGACCAGAAACATGACTCTAACTGAAAGTTGATGTTGCTTCACATTTGGATGGATGTGTAAATAAGCAGCTGTTTGCTTAATCAACTTAAAAGTTCCAACTTTGTCAGTTTTGTGTTCACAGCTTGTAGCCTTGTTGCCTGCAGCATCAAGTGGCCAAAGGCTAAGTTAATGCAGGTGTAAAATGTTTTGTGTGAAATCTGCTGATTTGCATTTGTGCACACGCGAGAGCTTGTGTTGTTCATCTTCCTGAACTTTCTCCCTGGCTGTGTTTTGTCTACAGCTGCTGCAGAACCTTCAGTATGCTGACGAGATGACCATCCTATGCGTCCATAACGGCGCCCACATGCTTCCCCCGAACCAATGGGATGAGAAGACTTTCATCAGACGGTGTCTTCAAAGAAAAGCCCGGGCATGAATCCACAAGGCTGACCTGACCTGACCTGACCTGACCTGGATTCACTTAGTTTTCAGTTCAGTGAGTTCAAAATATACAACTGTAAAACTGAAAGTGATGTCACTTGTTCATATTTCACATTCATATTCCATATAAAAGAGAAGGGTTTGATTTTGTACTTATAGAGGGATCTTGACCAGGATGAAGCTTTTTGTCTCAAATGGACATTTTTTGAATAAAATATGCTGCTGTTTATGTTCTAAATAGGCTAATATGCTAATTTATTTTGAATATTCATTAAATATTTGATAAATCATGTGCTTTGCTTGAATACTGCTTCATTCCATGGTGCAGGTGATGATATTGTCCGGAAAATATATTGCAAGTTTATCAGAAGCAAAATATATTCATGCTGTTTTGATCAAACACCAAAAAAGATAGAGAGAAAAGGGGCATTAGTGTTACCTTAAATGTGTATGAATGTGGGGGCAATCTGCACAAAGATCTAGATTCAAATATCTTAGCGATGTGACATATGAGTCAGCTAAGTGTTTATTTTTATACCATTTTTTTTTTTATTCCACTGTGTACAGGGTACGTCAGTGTTTGAGAGTTTTGTGGTTAAAAAGTAAAAGAGTAAAAACATAATTTTTCACAGTGTTTGCTTTCCATGAATCACCTTTTAGTATTGAGTTTTCAGTGTATACCATATGGAAAAACACGAGCAGGACAAAATTCCACTGAAAGAACTCCTTTATTTGTGGATGTTGGTAGCAGATAGAGACAGTGGTGCTGGAAGCTGCCATGGCGAAGCCCTTGTTTGAAATTGCTTGCGGAGGATTAATAGGACATTGTATTGGTATTTTGGACACATTTTGCTCCAGACAAAGCCAGATTCTCTCCAGACTCAGTGGGTTTAGGTCAGAGTTGGTTGCACCGGTCTAAGATTAAATCAGAAGCATTAGGTTTGTTAATGTTTGTTTCTAGACACAGACATCATCTGCTGTGATGATAAGTGTGATTATGATAATCTTACCTGTACTTCACTTGATGCTGTAGATGGAGCGTCTCTGTGGGTCGACCCACACTCTGATGTCTTCCTCTCGTTCCTTTTCCAGCTTTTCCTGGTTTGCGTTTTCCTCTTTCCTGCAAATCAACATGAAAAATTATTAATTTAACACAGTTCAATTAGACTCCTGCAATGCCACTACCAGCACAGTGAAGTTGTGCAGCCAGTCTATGACAAACATCACAAACAGCCACCTGAGGTTCTCAGATAAGGTCTTCCTTTGGTATAACATCTGGTTCTTACTCCAGAAGAAGTCCTTGTTGTGATCGTAGACCGACCTCAGCTGGAAGTCGAGGCTGTCGTTTGGAGCCTGAGGTCAAAAAAGGGGCGTGTTCAAAATACAGAAGGTGCATTCGCCTTCAAATATTTGTTTGATTTCATAAATAAAAGTCAAATTCCCTCCCTCCCTGGTGCTTACCTGGACCTCATAAGGTGTAACACTCCGCTGGGTGCTGGCAAAAGTGGCTTTATCATGGAGGCGACTCCAGGGTTCCTCTGTTTGGGCAATGTGTGTTGGTTTATTATAGGTTTTTCTCTGCATGGCAAGGCAAAGGAGGAGAAACGTATTTCAAATTTACAAAGAAATCATATCTATTTGATGAAAATGACATCAAATGATGTGCAACTTTTATTGCTAAAGATCATTTTAAGACCTGGACTGATTAATCTCCATAATAAGCCAACAATGACTGAGCTCAAACATGTCACATGAGTGTGTTGCTTAAGGTAATACCCATAGTGAACAAACATACCTCAAATTTTAAATGTTATATTCAAAATATAAAACATTTGAAAGTGCAGTTTGCTAGGGAACCGCAGAGAGAAATGTGGCAGTTTTTGAATCTCATCTTCAAGAGGATCTCTGTGTCAAAATACACTTAAGACCTTAATTATTTGTTTTGAAAGTATATTCCTAAACTGATTTGTGTTTAATCAAATTAATACAAACTTAACCAAGGGCCGTCTGGGGGATAATAGGGGCCTATGAACTAATTTTGTCCGCAGGGTTCCCTGTGATCATATAACTCATTTCCAGTATTAAACAAAAACACAGATTATAGTTAGTGGACTGTGCCCATTCAAAACAACAGAAGTTCATAGTAAGACATCTCTCTCTCTTGCACGTTGTTTAATTAAGGAAAAAAATGCTGAGTATAAAAACAGTCAGGATCAAATATGGATTTTGAAACTGAACTATCTCGACGTTTAGCTTAGCATTTAGCTTACGTTTTGTTTGGTTACTATGAATATCAAACAAACAGGAGGTCATTATCAGAAGAAAACCCACCTGCTGCGGTCTGAAGCCGCTGAGAGTGAAGCCGTTTTCAAACTTAGGAGAAGGAAAAGGATCCCGGCTTGACATCTTTAATGACAGCTCGATGCTCGCCAAACAAAACACATAATATATCCAGAGTTTTGTTGTTGTTGTAGCTTCTGAGCTACCCTAGCTAACCTCGGGATGTTTGCAACCTGGTTTCTAAGCAACCAGAAACGTCCGGTTAAACCTTTCAAAATAATATGACGACCGTTCTCCTCCTCCCACATGTCAGGGGCCCATTTAATCAGGACGGTGATGTTAAACCTGAGTGTTTACAACAGTGGTGGAAAGTAACTAAGTCCATTAGCTCAAGTGCTGTACTTATTTTTGATAGGTTTTTCTTATACATTTTTCTTACAAAACTTATGTCCCGTTTCTAAAATAAAATACATTGTTCAATGCACAAAATCTCCCTTTCATCAAGTAATTTTAGTCTGTAACTATTTCTCATTCCTCCATTCTGTCTTGTCTCAAGCTACCCTGCTTTCAAGAGCAAATTAAACAAATTCATTTTAACTTATTTTAGATTTGAGATTTTGCCCCACAGAAGAAATTATACTTATTTTTATGTTTAAAATAACGACAACACATTAATACATCAGTAATAATAAGGATTATCCTATAATCTTAAATTGATGTACAATACAACACCGGCAACTAACCTTTTTCCCCCTCTATAATGAATACTTTTACTTTTGATATTTTAAATACACTTTGCCGACATTACTAATGTAATTTTACATAACAATGATGTTGACTGCAGGACTTGCTAGTAATTGAGTATTTTTCACAGTGTGGTATTTTTCCTTTTTCCACCACTATTTTATAAACTCACCGCTTAAAGCCACCAGTCGTTTTTAAAGTAGGTGTAACCAAGTTTTTGTTTCTTCTGCAAGATTATTGCCGATAACAGTTCAATTCAATTGTACATATCCAAATAATACCAGCAGAAGGCAGGTAAAGCGGTCTATTGTGGTCCAACCGTGAGCCCTTAAAAAATATAGGCCAATCATCTCCCAGTGTTTGTTCACCACCCGCCTCCTCCGCACCTGAGGGCGCAGGCCAACCCTCGTCCTCTCCTCCGTCTTCATCACTTCAACACTGACAGAGGAGGCAACGATGCTGCGAGGTCCTGGTACACCTGAGCCACATTTTACCGTGGCTGCTTTTTGCACAGACCTCTGCGGATTTGCCCATGTGCAAAGAGGTGAGGAGTTTATCTTGTTTTTATTCTTATGGATTATGAATATCAACCCAGACAAAGTTAAGATTACTCACAGGGGCCAGTTCCTCTTATCATATGCACACAAAGGTTTCATCGGATTAATTGGTGGAACTTTATAGAAGCAGTCTTATCAGCAGTTGAAGATTTAATTATAAACCAACAAATGATTCAACTTGTTGAAGTGCAAAGAGATGTGTGATAATTTGGAAGAAAGTCCAGCCTGCTGTGCCATGTGGACGTTACCTGTAAGCCTAAATAATGATATTTGCCTGCAAAAGGATAACTGAGCTAAAGCCTCCTAAACAAATTCACCCCAGCACTGCCTGATAATTCGAGGAAACCTGTTCAAGGACTGTGTTTTAAATGAAATAATAATAATAAAAAGCTGGCTTTAAACACAAATAAAGAAAAACGAACATTTTCTTAAGGGAGTTTTGAATAGGTAGATTCCAACAGTCTGTTTTAGCAGAACTAGTGAAACTCCCTAACATATTGCCTGTGGGAGATGAACATATGTTTACTTTTCAAGTGTTTGAATTACATCAGTCATTCACTTGTGCTGGTTTCAGTCTTGTTACAGTGATCAAACACTTGTTTTACTAGATCTACCATATGCTACTCTGTCCTCTGTGCTCTCCTCACCTCTCTGTATCTAGTTTCAGTTTGCATATTAACAGCACTGTTTGATAATACTCAAAGCATTTCTTTTTTTTATCAGCTTACTTTAGAGTGTGTAGTGCCAGAGAGCTGTACGCTTTTATTTTAAGTTTTGTGAACTACTAAAGGTTGATTTAAGTAAGGGGCCCTGGTGGCTACTTTTTCCAGGTGAGTTTGTTTCCATGCCAGTCCAGTGACCATGAGGCATGGCGGTCATGATGTCCTGTTGCCTTGGTTTCCTCATGTTTGTTAAAAGGCGGTGATTAGGCCCCAGGACATCTCCAGTTTGATGCATTTTTTCATCAGATCCTCCCACCCAGACCCACGTTCATCTGATACCTTAACCACAGCTAATGTAGCAGCTCTAATCGAAAACACAGACCCAGAGGAGCACTGCTGCTGCTGCTGTGCTTCTGTTAACTATTAATCCCACAAGGCCACGTGTGGTCTTGGATTAGGAAGAGTGACCTTCCTAGGAACATTACAGTCTTTTGTTGACCAATGACCAAATCTTAAGATAGCGATGTGCATCTGCTCAGCATTCACGACTCCTTTCAGAAGGTGTTAGATCAACAAGATAACCTTAATCGTTATGTCATGACCCAAATCGCATAATTATGGGTGGGTCAGTGTTTGTCAGTCACCTACTGTAAGTATATTCAAAAGGTCAAAGCATGACAGACAAAAGCTCCTGCTGTCTCCAAAGAGCTGCTGCAACACCGAAGTTAAATGTTTACAAAGGGATTGGACCCCTCCTCCCTCCCCCCCTTCGCCAGGTAAATAAACCCTGAAACCCTGAAGGTGCAGAGTTGCAGCACATCCTTGATGAGTGAGATTAAAACAACAGTTGAGGCGGCCTCCTGGGCAAATATTAGCCTCGAATTTTATTTGTAAAGGAGGCTGGACTGGTTTTGGAAAAGAAAAAAATTCCAGAGATATAAACCAATCTCATGGCCTATTTTTACCTCAATTAACCTCGACTCCCTCTCACATGCTGGTTTTCATCCTTTGTAGAGCTGCAACAATTAGTTGATTAATCAATTAGTTGATCATCAGAAAATTAATTGGCAACAATTATAATATTAGATTAGATGTTTTGTTGTTGTTCTAGGATCTCAGATGTGAGGATTTAATGCTTTTCTGTGTCATACATGTGTCGCACAGTAAACTGAATATTTTTGGGTTTTGGACAGTTGGTTGGCCGTCATCATCGACTGTGAGAAATTAAAATGAACATTTTTTACTTTTTAAAACATTTTGTAGATAACCATAACCATATTAACGGGCAGATTAAATGATGATCAATAAATAACTTGTAGCCCTTCTCCTTAATGTATCAATCTCATTTATTTAATGCTGTGCATATGGTGGGTTTTTATCCAGCTGTGTGAAACTCACACCTGTATTATGTCTCTGCAGTCAGACTATCACTTTGAGTACACAGAGTGTGACGTACTCGGGTCACGATGGAGAGTGGCGGTTCCCAACAAAGCCGACACGTGCACAGGTCTACCTGATCCAGTCAAAGGCACTCAGTGCAGTGAGTTTCCTGCTCTTACATGTTATTTTATTCTCTAAACCTTTGGCCTGTATGACAGCTTCAGTGTGTTAATAATAAACTGCATCTGTTCATTGCCGTGTGTTCATCTTAATGAAGCCTCTCCTCTCTGTTCCTGCCCTTTCTTTTCCTCTTACAGCCTTCTCCTGTAGTGAGGGCGAGTTCCTCGACATGCAGTCGCAGCAGTGCCAGAAGTGTGCTGCAGGCACCTATTCTCTGGGCACCAGTGTGGCCTTTGATGAGTGGGACAGCCTACCGACAAGTTTTGTCACACACGGGGTGACGACAAACGGTGGGGATGGCCACACAGACTGCTCCAAGTTAGTACATACTGTACCTCTGTTGTTCATGTCTTTATTTTTTCTTTTGTCGTTATTGATCGATCGACGTCCTCAGCGTTTCTTGGTTTCAAGAAGCTCATCAAAAAGTTTCTGCTGCTGATGTTTTTCTAGCTCAACCTGGACACCAAAGGACGACTACATAGCATCAAACACAGATGAGTGCACCGCAGTGCTGTCCTATGCTGTGAGTCTGAAGCAACCTGGAACTGTGTCCTTTGAGTATTTCTACCCTGACAACAGTATCTACTTTGAGTTCTTTGTAAGTGTTTTAAAACGTCACGTTGATGTTGAAAAAGATGGCTGTCTTTAGGGAGGGTATTTTTTGGTGACCTCTCACTCTTCTCTCCTGCAGGTTCAGAACGACCAGTGTCAGTCCACAGACTCTGAAAGCCGGTGGATGAAGACCTCAGAGAACAACTGGAGTAAATACAGGGTTTGTCCATGCATAGCTTTAGTACCACGTCACACCTTTTGTCTTTTCTCCTCTCTATCTGCCCTGTTCCTCTTTCATTTTTCAAACTGACTTTGCGCAGGTTGACCTGAACAATGGCAATAATGTGCTGTACTGGAGAACCACTGGGTACACTCTGCAGGGCAGTGTTGTCAAACCTGTGCTGCTGAGAAACATCGCCATTTCAGGTAGATTAACACCTGTAGAGTGTGGCGTTCTAAACATCTGTTCATTCCTCTGCTCCTTTTTTTTTGGTTAATGATTAAAAGTTGAGTAATGCTTTTCTTCCAGGGGTGGCCTACACATCAGAGTGTTTCCACTGTAAGCCTGGCACCCATAGTGCAAAACCAGGATCCGCCCGCTGTGCCCCCTGCCCTGCTGATACCTACTCCACCAAGGGTGCCACTGTTTGCCATCAGTGTGAACTCGACAAATATGCAGGTACTACATCTATGTTTGCATTTCTGGTGCTCTGTCCACAAAGGAAGTCATATCAGTTACCAACATGTTCTTTAACTTGGCCTAATTTTTGTATATATGTCCGAACTTACAACTACTACGCATTTGCATGTTGCCACACGCATGTAAAATGATCTGCATGCAAATGCTGCATGTATTGCTCAAGAGGTTTCAGAGTGTGTATGACTTATCACTGGATCTTAACGTGAGCTGTGTTCTCCCTTGTCCCCGCCGGCTGTTTCCCCTGGCTTAGTTTTTTTTATTTTTTTACAGAGGCTGGTTCAGGGAGCTGCAAACCAAGACCTGCGTGTACAAACAGTGACTACTTCTACACACACACTCCCTGTGACTCTGAGGGAAAGGTAATCACTTTCAGAATCCTGCTAGTCACAACCATCTGGTGTAACTATTGGGTTTCCTTCAATATAAATCATCTGGGCTGATTGTGTGTGTGTGTGTGTGTGTGTGTGTGTCACAGAGCCACTGCCGATTTCTTTCATTTATTAATGTCTGGCTTGTTGTGTGTCTCAGACTCGGCTCATGTACAAGTGGATTGAACCTAAGATCTGCAACGAGACCATTGAAGGAGCGGTGAGTCTTCCTGCATCGGGGGAGAAGCAAACCTGTCCACCATGTAACCCGGGTTTCTTTGTCACCAACTCCTCCACCTGTGAACCCTGCACCCACGGTTTCTACTCAAATGGAACAGGTACAGAATCAATGCACTTACCTACAATCCATTTTCATGTGATTTATGTTGTCCTCATGGGTTTATTTTGCACAGACATACACGTGCTGATCATTTGACCCTAAATAACATTTAATATTATTTCATTAACAGCCAATTTACAAGTTTGTGCCAAAACAGTGACAATTTGGCATTAAAAATTTGATCAGACGTTTTAAGTGCAGAAAACAAGACAGAACCGAGTAATCACCAAACCCATGTAAAGTCAGTAGATAGATAAATAAATAGATGTCAAATATACACACAGATATTCATTTACTTATACATCCTCTCACATTTACTGTATATACAAACGTCAATACACAGTGTTAAGCAAGGTTTTATTTAAGGCTGCTATGACTGAAGGGACAAAACTCCTGCCAAAGCAAACGCTCCTACATTTTAGAGTCAAACAAGTAATGTGAAGTGGTGATTGACAAGGTGATCATTGTCATTTGACTCGGTGAGTGATGTGCATGTGAAGGCTCTGTTGTCGAAGTCTGAGAGGCCAAGTCTAGTGATGCTGTTGATTTTGGAGGAGGAGGTATCTCTGATGCTGCTCAGTTTGTTTTTGCTGAAGATGGTTAGCAAGGTGGAGAAGCAACAGAGTTGTGCTTTGGTCCAACAGCATATATTAAAGAAAAATATATAGTCAAGTTTTATTTATATAGCCCAATATCTCAAATCACAAATCCTCTGTAAACCCTGTAATTTGGATGAGAAACCTTGTTTTATACTGACAGTTAAGAGTTTAGATCTGTTCGTAAAGATTTTAATGGTGTTTTTTTTCAACACTGGGCCTTTTTTATTGTCACATTCAAACTCAGCATAAAGCCTAATAGTAGTGCTATCTAATCTCTATTTTATCCATCTTTGAAGTACATACCTGCACATACTAAATCTAACCACTGACACACAGTAATAAGACATTATTTACTCACAGCCTGTGCTGAGTGCCCTGTTGGCACGGAGCCGGTGATGGGCTTCGAGTACAAATGGTGGAACACGATGCCAAGTAACATGAAGAGCTCCATCTACAGACGAGAGTTCAGCAACTCTGACCACAGCACAGGTAAGAGACTTAATATTAAGCCACGCAGAGTAGGAGGCGGCAGACAACAGAGAAACTGACTTTATACTCTCTTAATGACCTCAGAGTGATGCTGAATGAAAATAATCACCTGTCAAAAAATACTCTAAGGTACCTCTTTAAACAGAAAATGGCTTAAGTTATTAAAACAGGTAGAGGTTGAAGGACTGCACATATTTTTCACCCTGGAATGTATGAGTGTGTGTGTGTGTACTCTTGGTTGGACAGCATAGGAGTGTGTTACTGTTTTTTTTTTTTAAATTTGTAATCACAGCATGGGAAGTGGCTGGAGAGTACGTCTACACTACCCCTGGGGATCAGGACACAGACTATATGATGCTGGTGCTCACTGTCTCTGGATACAGGTGAAGTCAAGAATTACACATAAAATTCTACATACAAACAGAGTGCACTGTAGCACAGTGTAGGAAAAGCTGAATGAAATGTCACGTGTCTCCGCAGGCTGCCTCAGTCAATGGCCAAAGACAGCGAGAGGAGTGAACTATCTCGCATCACCTTTGTTTTTGAGACCACGTGTACAGCTGACTGCAAATTTTACTTCCTAGCTGTGAGTGAAAATAACAGATTTTGTCACATGTATGGTTCAGGTGATGATAAAGACAAGAAATTTGTATGAATGAGTATGAATATACATGATGTGAATGTGCCTCTCCGCAGGGTTATAATGAGTGGAATAATGATGTGGTGGAGCAGTGGAAAGGCAGCGCCAAGAAACAGTCCGTACGCCTACCTGATCCAGAGCAACAGTACCGTCACCTTCACATGGACATTTAAACGAACAGACGAATTTAACATGGTGAGACACAACAGCACATCCCAGATATCAGTGTTGATGTCTGATCTTCCAGCAGTTTCACTCACTGAGCCTGTTTTTTAAAATTAATTCAATTAATTAATTCAGATAAAGTCTGGGCCAGGAGCGCAGCACAAACAGAATTGGCTGTAGTGTATTCCAACTTGACAGAGGCTTTCAAATTCTAGCTGAGTTTAAGTTTAGGGTTGATTAATAAACTGGGATCAAAAACGGCTGCACCTCCACCTCCACAGCTGGTGCCTGGGGGAATGTGAGTACTAATATGACTGGGGGGGAGTAGATTTGTTTAGGCTGACGTACTCAATCCTGATACAGCCAGATTTCAGTAAGACAAAATAAATCAATGTGATAATCTGATATTAAGTCATTTATTAGTACAGCTTTGGATGAGAGAGAAAAGTAATATTCTTAAACGTCAGAGAGAATTCTGATTATCTGGTGTCGTATAATAGTATAACCTCATTTAAACAGTGCATGAGCAGCTGCAAGAGAACAAGAAGGTGAAGCACACAGAATGGCTGTAAATGTTGTATTTACAGTATTGTCGGTTTGATTCCCAAATATTGCACTTAACTCTAGAGGGCAGTCTGGAGCTGTGTGTCAGCTTCAGAAAAATCTAAATTACCTTTGTACCACATGAGTACTGAGTACAAAATATACTGTGGTGGAAGAAGTTCTCAGATGTTTTACTTTCACATTCATGCATTTAATGTTTTACTTAAGTAAAAGTACAAGAGTATTAACATCAGAAAAAAGTACAAGAGTTGACTCTTTCATTATACAGAATTGCTTTTCTAAAAATAATAGAAATTATATTTTTGGATTAAAGTTATTGATGTATTAATGTGTAAGAATCATTTGAATGTTGCAGCTTGTGATTTAATCATTTAATATCCTACTAGGTAGTTTGTGCCTTTTCCTCAGGGGATCAGTCAAGTCATATCTTCATCTAACACATCATAATGATGATTATTGATTATTGTTGATTATTTTCATATGTCTAATCTGAATCTGTTAAGTAATAAGTAACAAAAGTAAATACATGTAGTAAAGTAATAAGTACAATATCTGCCTCTGAATTGTAGAAGAGTAGATATAGAAAGTAGCAGAAAATGGAAATACTTAACTCAAATACAAACACCTTAAGTTGTACTGAAGAACAGTTCTTGATTGAATGTTTTTAGTTACTTTCCACCACTGAAAACTTATATAGTCTTCCAATCTGTTCCTTTAAGCAGAGCAGACAGTCACACGCTTTGTAGAGCAGGTCAGCTGGAGAATGATTCCTAATGTTTCTCTTCCTGCAGGAGAGGAAGTACAGCGGCGACGTTGCAAAGATCTACTCCATCCACATCACCAATGTGATCGGAGGTGTAGCCTCACAGTGTCGCCGCTGTGCCCTGAGCTCTGCTAACTCCGCCTGTGTTCCCTGTCCGCCGGGACACTACATGGTCAGTGGGACGGGAGTGTGTAGGAGATGCTCGGTGAACACTTTCATCAGGGCTGACCAGCCTGTAGGAGAAGCCGCCTGTGTTCAGTGTGGTCCCAACACACGGACCAACAAAGTAAGGAGAATGAAATCCTGCCCATTGAAGAAGCCTGAATACAAAGCTGTGACTAAGTCTGTCAGTGCACAAATGTATCCAGAGCTGTTGAGGACAGAGAGATCACGTCTCACTGAGGGGAGAAAACATGTACAGAAAATATAACCAGAGAGATTAATGGATAAAAATATGAAAAAATTGAATCAGGCAATATTACAAACTTTTTAAACGCTAGTCAAAAAATAAAAAATTTGTGGCCATGAATGCATCTTCACCTCTATCTCTATTTCTATCTCTATCCATACCCATGCTGTGTCTACAGTATATTTTCAGAAATATATAGAATGCATTTTCATGCCTCACAGTTTCAAGACTTCCTGTTAATTTCTTTTATTATCCTTTTATTTCTCATTGTTTATTTTTACCCCAAAGTGAGAAACTCTTTCCATATATCATCTGAATTATATACATTAGTTAATTTACCAAATTAATTGGTCTGAAGTGTTTCTTACAGGGCTTTTTAAGTAAGATTTTAGGAACAATAGTGAAGGCTAGGCATGGAACAGTTACTGGTTTCACTGTATACTGTGGTTTGAAAAAGTCAAGGTTTCAAAACCATTGATATTTTCCATCATACCCTTCCTGCCCCCAAACACACACACACACACACACACACACACACACACACACACACACACACACACACACACACACACACACACACATTAAATTGACTGTTTTCTTTTAACAAAGAAGAATTCAGTTCTTTATGTTTTATGATCACTGACAGAATGTGCCACCCTATTGTGGGCCAAGTACTGTTTTCAAGATAAACTGTGAAAAAGAAGAAAAGATTTCAAACCACTAATATTTTCCATTATACTGTTCCTGTGATATAAAACTTGTTTTTCTTACCATTCATTTCAAAATAACTAATTTTAGAGCTTTAATTGCAATACCACTAAACTGTGAAACCGTGATATTTTAGCTTAAGGTTACCATACTGTCAGAATCTCATACTGGCTTAGTGAAGGCTTTATGCTTGATAAAGAAAGACAAAGGAAGAAAAGAAAGATTGAATTTTAATTTCCCAAATATACAGAACATCAACCCAAATCATAAACCTTCACACATAAACAAACAAAACATATTTAAAACTAAACAAAACAGAAGCCCACCATCCTAAAAACTCACACAAAAACCTTCAAAATAAGGTCTCTCTATTCTAGCCTATGTCTTATCTGAGTTTTCCACCTTAATCCACCTACTGTACACAGAATGATGATGTGTGTGTAAATGTATCTGTTGACTCTCTAACCTCATCCTCCAGGCTTATTCAGCTTGTCTCAGTGATTGTACGCTGGATGTGCAGACAAGAGGAGGAGCACCACTGCACTACGACTTCTCTCCTCTGTCCAACGTCACCAGCTTCCACAGCAGTCCCCGCTTCACCACCAAAGGCCTGAGATATTTCCATCACTTCAACGTGGGTCTGTGTGGGAAAGAGGTGAGAAAGCTGTTATCCTGGTGTTTCATTTTTTTTCTCTCTCTTTTACTCTGACGTGCATTTTGACCTGACATGTTTCCTCTTCCAGGGCCGTGTGCCAGCGACCTGTGTGGACAACGTAACAGAGAGTGGGAGAGAGGTCAAAGGTTACGTCTGCCAGTCCACTGTGGTTCCCTCTGAAATCAGGAGTCAGAGCGTGGTGTCCTCCCAGCCTTTTCTTATCGGTGACTCACTCGTCGGTAAGGACTGACTGCTGCAGCCAAGTACTGCTGTAAATAAGAGGATGTGTTTTTTCAGCAGTACACACTGGCAGCACTGTGAAGACCACACACACTGGTGGTGTGTTGAATCAGGATTTTCCACTTTTCACTTTTTCAGCACCAATGTGTGTCAATGCTCAAAAAGAGAAGCAATTTTATTACATTTTCTTGCTGGATTATCACACCAGTCTTTTGATAAATATTACCTCTTTTAAATTTAAACTCTGATTGTTAAAATGCTTATATAGTCATGCATGTTTTGATAGAGAAACAGAGAAAAGGCTTAGGGTGAGTTAACTCCTCTGTTGTTTGTACTATCACCATTAGTGCTTCAGCCACTATTTTATAGCATAGATTATTTAGTCTGCTGGTATGTGTTGTAGTATACACATATACTGTGTCACTGGTTCCCAGCCTCAGGTCTGAGGCCCCTGCACGGTGTCACAAGCTGAATATAAGGGTTTGTAAGAATATTACCAGGGTACAAAATAATCAGAACTTTTCTCATTTATTTTAGCTTATTGTGTATGACAAAATACATACAAACTTTTTCCATCAACCTCAGTTGTACTTTGTGTTCAGTACCACCACAAATGTCAACTAAGATGGTGCGCGTGATAAACAGTGATCACGGTGACACAGTTAGCATGTTAACTGTGTCACTGTAAGCATTTTGAGGTTAGCATTTCGCTCACAAACCCAAGCTTATCGTTTCATACTAATTTTACCTCCTCAGGTCTCTAAAAACTTTTTAGATGAGTGACTGCTCACAGCTCACAGACAAATACTGCCTGTAATGAGGCATCAAAATAGACATTGCTTTGTGGGGTTGCTAGAAAAAGAGGTCGGGAGCCGCTGGTTTCCACTGTGTGTGTGTCATTTATCGGATAACAAAGTGTGTTACATGTTGTTATTCTGAAGGTGTGACCACTGACACTGCGCTGAGTGGCATCTCTTCTCCAAAATGGTTGTTCCCCTCTGAGTCCAGCCTGCCAGATGTCGTATTCTACTACAAGTAAGATTACAATTTATTCTGTTTTATTCACCCACTGTGATGCTTTCAAATACACATTTTAATAGTAGATTTTTGATGTTGGAACTTTCATCATGTATAAAATAATTAAATGTAATTGATGATCAAAAACATATCACATAAAATATATCACGTGTTGCAGGGTCAAGACCTTTATTTTCATCATGTTTGTGATGTTTCCAGGTCCAGTGAGACGACTCAGGCTTGTAAACGAGGCAGGTCAGCCACCATTAGACTGAGATGCAATCCCACAGTGACTGCTAAAGACCACATCACACTGCCGAGGTATCTCGCACCATAACCAAGCTTTTTTTTTTTTTTTTGACCTGACAAGAGTCACCCTGACAACATTTGATATGACACACATGCTGTATTTCAACAGCCATAATTGTCACATGTTGAGCTCTCTGAAGCTGAGCTGTGGACAAAGTGGCTCCTTGGAGGTCATAGCTTGTAAACATCTCTCTTACCTTGTTTTCCTCCACAGTAACTGTTCAGAGGGGACGTGTGATGGTTGTAGTTTCCACTTTCTGTGGGAGAGCCAGCATGCGTGTCCGCTTTGCACCAAAAACCACTACAGAGAGATCGTCAGTGCTTGTATCCAGGGAATACAGGTAGAGAAGCGCAGGCGTGGACATACTGACAAAAATGATTTTATCTCCTATCCCCCACAAATCCATCATAGGCCAATCACAAACTCATGCTGTGTGGAAAGAAACATTTTAAAAATAACAAGTTTCAGAAAAAAATGTAGAAAATGAGGCACAAGATGGTTTGAATGATCTATTTCATGTGATCATTTTACCACAGAGACGGGAATCGTATGTTTTACTTGAGATACTGTGCTGTGCCCGTGATACAAACACACTGATGTACTAGAACAAACATAGAGCATTTAAAGGAATAGTTCAACATTTTGTGGATTTTGTTTCAGAAAACCACCTACGTGTGGCAGCAGCCGTTACAGTGTTACGGAGGAGAGTCCCTACCAGCACAAAAAGTCAGCGCTTGTGTGACTCTGGATTTCTGGCTCAAGTTTGGGGTTTCCACGGGAACGATTGCTGCTGTGCTGCTCATCAGTATCAGCTGCTATTTCTGGAAGAAGACACGCAAGTAAGACATACTGAGCTTCACACATCCTTTGGTGTTTGTTGAAGCACTGATGTGTCATAGTAGTAAATGAAAGCTAAAACCTAAACTAATTCTATGACAACATTTTGAATTGTTTTTTTTCTGTCGTCCTCCACCTGCAGACTGCAGTATAAATACTCCAAGCTGATGATGAGCTCTGGGGGTAAAGAGTGTGAGCTGCCCACTGCAGACAGCTGTGCAATAATGGAGGGAGAGGACGCTGAGGACGACCTGATGGACCTCACCAAGAAACCTTTCTTCACCAAAATTAAGTCCTTCTCACGAGAGGTCAGTAACTGCTCTATTCACACAGACACACACACTTACAGTGTAATGCTAATTTTCATGCTTCATGTTATTATCAATATTTTTTCAGAGGACGTCTGATGGATTTGACTCGGTTCCACTTAAGTCGTCATCTTTACTCCACCAACGAGATGAGGAAGACTCAGACGATGCTTAAATCAGAGGATGAACAGGTATTTCTACCAAAGTGTGGAGGAAGTGTTGGATTTTCGATGGTTTGACGTCAGTGCAGCTGCAACAGATGTCTTTGTGGACTCATAGAAAACAGAGGACTGTGAGTGCATTTTATTTATTACAAAAGACATGGGCTTACTGAGGGAGTTTTAACATAATGTAAAGAATAGCAGTTTTATTTAGTATTATTTGTCATATGTTAGGTTTCCAAATTTAATATTGAAATACAAAATCTCCATATTGGGGATATTCTGTATTTTCAAAGACCATTGTGTATTTCAAAATGATCTAAGACCCAAACTGTGGATGAACTTACACTTTTTGAGACTGTGTACATTATACATAACTGTTACTGTGTAGGCTATTTTATTTTTTTCTCTTTTTTGTCTTTATTTTTTTGTTTCATTATATCAGACATTCAGTTTAGTCTTTTAACTTTTATTTGGCAATATGTGAATTGTATTTGGCTTTTGATAACCTTTTCTGCTAGACCTATGTTTATATTATCATTTTGTTTTACTGTGAAGTAAAGACATTTTCTACACTGAAAAAGCAACAAATGTGTATCTCTAGGAATTAAGAATGACCTTTAATGCTGCCTTCAGATGCTCCTTGTAAGATCATATTGCAGAGCATGAAAAAACTATATCACTTCACATTATGTAATTATACAATACGTTTATGATAATACTTCATATGTTTATATCTGTTTTCATGTGCTTTTGATTGAAACAAATGCTTATATATCAAAAGTAATTTTTTGGTTGTTGGTTTAATTAAAATAAAATACAAACTGTGGAAATTTTAACTAAAAAACAACATATTCATTGAAAAAAAAAAAAAATCATTATACATGACCTGATACTGAAGTCAGATGGGTGGGAAACAGAAGCAGATTGTGGAGGCTGCAGATTGTGGTGCTGTTGGATTGTATAGCATTATAGGTGATTCTGATAATATCAATAAGGATAAGCTCTCTGCATGGTGCAATACAGTTCAACAGCACTACAAACTGCAGCCTCCAGAATGATCATAAAGCATTATTATCCTAATGAGGAGAGGATTTTTTTTTTGCAGGACTTGTTTAAGTGCATTAGTTTTAACTGGGTGTACCTAATATACTGACAACTGGGTATAAATGTAGAGGAGTAAAAACTACAAGATTTGTCTCAGAATAGTAGAGAAGTAGAATTATAAAGCAGAATAAAATGTAAATACTCAAGTATCTCAAATTGTACCTAAGTACAGTGCTTGATTAAATCTTTTTAGTTACTTTCCATCACTTGAATGTCTACTTTTTGTTGAGAAGGTGTCGCTTTTCTTTGTTATTTCCGGGTCACAGTTTCCGTCGTCTCGTCGGCTCGGCTGTCCTAAGTTTTGTTTTCTCGCGAGACTTTCTGTTGTGTTGCAAGCGGGGTGAAATCTCGGAGGTGTCTGAAATCGACCAGCGGAGAGCAGAGCGAACAGCGTGAAGGTCTGAAAACGTGCAGGCAGCAGACGGTGATTCTGCAACATTTAGCAAGAAGGCAACCTCGTAACTTTAGAGCATATAAAGTTCTCTGGCGGCGAGAAGCGTTTCATTTTGTTCCTCTTTTCGTAACTTGGGGGAAAGTTAAACTCTGGCTCGGAGGACCCACCTCGGTGAGCGCAGAAAAGTGCAGTCGGTGGTCGGCAGCAGTTGGTTCTGCAGGAATGTCGCAGAAAGAGAGACCCGTGTTTTATCGTCAGGAGGTCAACAAGACGATATGGGAAGTCCCGGAACGGTACCAAAGCCTGTCCCCGGTGGGCTCTGGCGCCTACGGATCCGTGTGGTAAATCACTTTTTCCTGTTAAGTTTGTGTATGTGTGTTGTAGCCTGGTCACCCAACTTAACCTCCATTCATTTAGACGAGGCCTGCGCTGCAGATGCTAAAGTTAGGTTAGCTCGCCCTGATTGTTGGCTAGCAAGGTGGAGCCACGATATATCTTTCAACAAGAAATCCTGTGGACTTCTTATCTAATGCATATTATCCACCTGTAAAACATGTAATTAACTTTTCTAACTTCATATGTGTCCACACAAGCCACGGGACAGGAAACTGCTTAGTTGCAATAACGTTTAACTGTTGAAAAAGTATGTGAGTCTTCATCTGATCAGTTGGCAAGTTACAATCACAAAACTGACTCATGAATCAATATTTCTGTTTACTTACACACTGCAGCTGCACATAATGTTTCCAGGGGCTTCTTTAGTGTCCTCTAATTTACATTATCACTGCAAACTCCCACCAACAGGTGATGTAACCCGAGTAAGTCATGATGAGGTGAACAGATATTGTTGGCTGTTGCTCATGTGTTTTGGAAGAATCAGGAGAGCAAATCTGTGTTTGACTCACCACCATAGACTGTGTGATCTGGTAATACAACCTATATATCTTCTGTAGTTTGTTGCAGTGCTTGCTCCCTTGGTATTGAAGATATGCGCAGTGCTGCAACTAACCAGTAATTTTCATTGTTGATTAATCATTGTTCAGTTTCACTGAGTTGAAAGTGATTTTGTGAAATGTCTGAAACAATTCATCGATTTTCTTAATTCCTGTCTGTTATTTTTCAGTCAGTCAACTTATCATTTCAGCTGTAGTCTCAATAATTATTAGTAAAGTTGACAAGATGTTTGATGATGTGATGTGATGTTGGTAACTATTCTAATGTAGAACAGTTAAAGAAATTCAGACATGTAATAAAATGATGAGTCGATTAATCAATTAGTAAATTGACAGAAATTGATTGTAAACAATACTGATTATTGATTGTAATTACGCGAGGAGAAATGACTTGTTTAAGCCTCTTAAATGTGAGGATTTGCTGTTTTTCTTTCTTCATAAGTGATAACTGATTATCTCTCAGTTTGTGATTAATTTTCTCATATTGTACAGACTGAATAATAAACATTAATTTTTAAATTAATTTGTTAGATTAGTCTTTATGAAAATCATTGTTACAGTTGTGTATGATGAAACTGTAATACAGGAAAAGGCAAACGTTTGGTCATACATATCAAGTCAAATGGTCAATATCATGTCGTAATTAAAGGATTTTGATGACTGTTCATCTTTTAGGGAACTCTGCAGTGAATGCTTCAGCAAAGATAAACAAATCTGCAGCACAGGTGTTTGCATAAAGTGGCGATAAGGTCTTGCCTGTTGATTTGTGCTTCTTATTGGAAAACCTTAGCAGTGAGGTGTATTTCCTTAATGCTGCTTGGTGGCAAGAGGGTGAGCTTTCACAGTATGGACACTTTCCATTGGTGTGTAGATTAAATAGGTTGTGCTGATACTATCTAGGACATAACATTGTCAGCAGTGCACTCGATTTAGTGGGCAGATGTTTGTTTTGCAAATGGAAGTGGACAGCTGTGCTGTTGCTGGGCAATAGGATAATCTGTTGCTGGTCAGATTACTGGCTGCTCACCAGTGTGATTGTTTTTTTTTTTTTCCCAAACAGCCCACTGGCTTATATTGTCAGTGTTTACATGATGGACTCTGCCTCAAGTTTATTGTGAATCTCTGACCATTTATTTTATGCTTGAAGGGCACAGTCTATATTGGTGTTGTACACCTGACGATTGTCCTGTACATCCTGTCCTGTACAATAATACTGTTAATAATTAAGTTGTCATTAGAAATTACCATACAACACCATTTTTGGTGAATGGACTGCATTTATAAATTGCTTTTATTCATGGCATTTTTATTTTATCTATCTGTTTTTCACACTCACACACAGTGATGGCAACAAGGCCTAACTGTTAGAAGCAATATGGGGTTCACTGTCACTGACATGTGGACAGGGGGAGTCAGGTACTTAACTGTTAAAACTGCAATTAATGGAGGACCTGCTTCACCCACTGAGCCCCAATGTTAACCATATTCAGTTGTCAAAATATAAGTGTGGGGCAGCATCACTGCAGAAAATGTCTCTGCAGCGTCATATTTTATTTCACTTTAGGAAGATCCTCTTTCTACTTTGATAATTAACTTCTGTTTTTCAGGTCGAGCAGTACTCACTTTTTCTCTCTGTGTGATACACATTTGTTGCTTTTTTTTATTATTAGGTTATTGTGGAATTACAGATCGTATTTCTGCTTGGTTTGACACACATACGCCCACAATTGTATTAATATATCAATGTAGATCTTAGCTTCAGGAACTCAGGATATCACTGTTTCCCCAGTCACAGTCTGAGTCCCAGTTGCAATCACAGGTAGCTGTCCACCGGTGATGACTACGGTTGGATGAGCTGAGCAGGAGGAAGTGTTGAGCTTGGGTGAGAGACAGTTGGCATTCAGAGTGCAGTACAAACTGCAGGCAGGGAGGGCTGCTCCCAGTCTGCTGAGAGATGACATTTTCTGCTGATGTCGCCCTTTTTTTTCCTCCGCCTTCAGCAGCTCTTACTGCACCTAATTTGGTTTTGAGAGCAAACTCAGCCCATTCTGAGCCATATGAAACAGTTTTTCTCATCTGCCTAAAAATGACCAGCTTGCTTTTCTAAAGTTCATATTTAGTTTAAACTGTCCAGTGCATATTTGTCAGATTTCATTCTTTTAAATCAGTTCATGCAGAGAGACAAATGGTGTGTGAGTACTGAGAGTGATAATTGATGAGTTTTAAGCTTACACCTTTGCCCACTTTTTTTAACAGTTCTGCATATGATATGAAGAGTGGTTTGAAGGTTGCTGTGAAGAAGCTCTCTCGGCCGTTTCAGTCCATCATCCATGCCAAGAGAACTTACAGAGAGCTGCGGTTGCTTAAGCACATGAAACATGAAAATGTGAGTCGACTTGTTTCTCTTCCTTTTGTTTTGTCTGATGGTAAACAGGCATAACAAACTAAGTTGATTGTGTCTGGTTAAACAAAGCCTCACAATGTGTTTACATAAAAAAAGTTTTATGTAAACACATTGATTTTAGTTGCTGTCCATGTTAACCTGACAATGGTTTTCATATTTTTGCAGGTGATTGGCCTCCTAGATGTCTTCACCCCGGCTACTTCTCTGAAGGAGTTTACTGATGTGTAAGTCAACTGTGTTTGTTTAAAATTGCTACTTTAATCCCAAGTTTCCCCTCTCTGTGCACTTTGGGTTGGGGTCAGGGTGTCACCTCAGCAACACCAATTTAACAACAGTGTTTTAAAAAATGTAGCCTTTAGTTTCTCAGCAGCAGACAATCCTAGCTGTGGCTGGGAAACACCTGGAGGCAGGCCAGCAGGCCAAACACAGTGGAACATTTATTAGTCTGTCTGCTCTGTTAGGTATTCGCTGTCTGGCTGCTACAAGAGTTATTTCACCACCAGCTTCCTTCCCTATGTTTCCTGGTTTCTGGCTTTGTGGCGAATGTCGTAGCTGCTTTACTGCTGGCAAACAGGTAGTTATTATTTGTTGATGTTGAAAGTTGTTAGAAATGGGAAGTGGACAACGAGACAGTGACTCATTCCTCGGACGTGCGTGCTGCCTCCCCCGTCGTGTGTGGAATGTCAGATTCTTCCTCCTCTCTGCACACCGAGCACTTTGTCTCAAAATCAAATAGTGAGGGATTTCAGTCGACACCCGACATAAGAATATGCCTCAGCTGAAAACTTTGACCCAGATTTGTTTCACTCATGCATTTTTGATTTCATTCTTAATATTTTCCTGAATGGAAAAATGAATCCTCCACATTTGAGTCATGCTCACTGTTTTGGAGCAGTGAGCAGTGCTGCACCCAGGGATCCACTTCATATCTAAAGCCATAGGCAAGAACATTGGCTGCATTATTCTAATACCTAACATGCATGTCATTTAGTGTGGGAGGAAACCCACACAAATAGAGGGAGGAAGTGTAGACTCCTAAGACCAGAACCCAGGAACTTCTAGTTTTGAGGCTCGACAGCAGCGCTCATTTTTAACTGTGGAAAATTGCAAGGACTGCTAAACTGAGCTTGGTCATACAACTACAGAGGTGGATATGTGGTAGCTATTTGGTATGTCATCTTAAATAAGGATTTCAAAGCCTTCTCTAAGTAATTTGGCAAATGCAAATTAATTGTACTCACTTGTGCAAGGGAGTCTTTTGTTGATAACCAAGCTGAGGTGATAAGTCACTCAAATCCTGATTCATGTTGTCTCATGTTCAATTTAGTTGGAAGATGACAGCCTCATTGTTTCACCTACCATTGTCTTGGCAGGATGGCCCGCCCCACTAACATGACCCCAAAGGAAAAAAATGAAAAAATTAAAAGATCATTTACGTTTTTTCTCGCCACTTCTGTTTTACGTGTGTCTCTGTGTATGCGTCCGCACATAGGAGCGGAAGAGCCACAGAGGAGACAGGTGGGTAACTCACCATTAAGTGTAAGAAAAGCTTCAACAAACGTTGTACGTCTCTGTAAATCATAGATGGACAGACGTCGACCCCAAATGTCCGAAAGTCAGACAACCATTTCATAATAGTATATACATTTCTGATGTTAGCAAAGATGGTGTTTTTCAGGCAAGATGGCTTGTCTTCTGCCATAAAAATACTGTGCAAAAATCTGCATCCATGCCACCCTACATACAGTATGTGGCCTCAAGTTTCTCTGACCACTTAGAATAGGTTGTGTTTCAGGTGCGATTCTTTTCGAGAGCTGTCCACAGTTAGATCACCCAAGATGCATTTAAATGCCACATGTGTAAAAGGCTTCTTTGATGCTGACATCTGGAGCCAAAGCAGAGAGATGCAGTGTGGTGGAGTTTTCCTCAGTTGACTCCCTGCGTCAACTCCTTTCCTCCGTCAACTCCCAGAACAGCCTCCCTCATTCAGTACTTCTACAAGGCCTTTTCATTTCTGACATGGAAAGTGAACTGCAGTAAGAGCTGATATCTTTGTGAATTAGTAGGCAGGTCAAACTCTGTTTACAGGCCTTGGAGAGTACCACTGCATATTTAAGAAATAAAAAGTTGTGTAAAGCCTTTTGTGGCTCCAGGGGGAGCTGTGTGAAGTCAGATAAATTCCTTAATCTCTACCTGAAGGCAGAGGCTCAAGGCTACATTAGCCCTATTAGCATAACACATTATGGATAATGCAAGTTTTTATAAGGAAGGAGAATAAAGACCCTAGTCCCTAGAAGAAAAAGAGTTGATAACTCTCGTTCTGATTTGTCTATTTTGATTTTTAATGAAGTAAAATCAGAAGTGTAATACTAAACTGGTGTAGTGCTCTGTGAATGTGCAGCAGTTTTGCAGAGTGGTGGCATAAGTCTGCTGGAACATAGAAGTATACTTGAACTTTTCCCTTGTACTTCTAGTAGCATTGACTGCTGTTGAAGTGGAGAGCTGTCCTCTCAAGATGCCCCACCCTCCTCCCTGATTAGCATATCATCATGGAGGACTGACAGCGGCACAAGGTCACACACATAGACTTTGTATAGACCAGAGTCCTGAGGGAAGGAAAAACAGGGTGAGAGAATAAGTGGGTGGTGTCTATGAAGAAACTCTCTTACACTACACAGAAAAACAAATGCTGAGTCACAGGTTGTCAAAAGGAAATATGGCTCTCTTTATCTGCACATCTGCTGGGACATTATAAATGTTATGCATGCAGTGTGATATCCAGGAAAAATCTCAGTTATGCAGGTGCTGTTAAGTGTGGTTTCCCCCTCAGCTCTAAAAATACAGACTGAGTCACTGCGCTGCAGTAAGGCTCCTCACAGCTCCAGCCGTGCTCCTGTTTCTATAGGGGAGAGGAAAACAGAGGTCACTATTTATATCCCTTTTTTCCAAAGCGGGTGAACTTTGGAAAGTGTCTGTGTCCCTGTGTGTGCTGCTGAGAACAAGTTCAAGCAAAACCAGGTGCTATTTTAAAGCCTCGTTGTCTGTGAATTGTGAGAATAGAACAGTATTCATGAAATGGGTGTTTGTTGAGCAGTAGACTGACGAAGCAGCACATGGCTCTGTGTGTTTTGGCTACAAAACTGCCACAGTAGCACCCTGCTCTTGCCCTGTTCCATAAGTGCTGTTTGGGCATTTTAAACAGCTCTGGGATTAGATTTGAATTATGCACTGATGCGATCCCATTAAGCCCATTTATCTGGGTGTGTTGTTAAATGACATTCCATTTGTGAAGGGCTCTGCGTTTGGGTGACTCTGGAGGGAAGTGAGAGTGAAAAGAAGTAGCAGCTAAACCGGTTTAGCTCACATAGCCATGTGGGAAATTAGTTTTAGCCTGCAAACAAATCTGGAAACATTTGTTGGAGGTGCAAATATATTCATTCATATCCACCTGGGTTGTAATGAAGTGAGAAAACATTGATGTATCTTCTGATATTTGTGTCTGTTTAACCTGTGACGTCCATCTTTTCTGACTGGCAGGTATCTTGTGACTCACCTAATGGGGGCAGATCTTAACAACATAGTGAAATGTCAGAAGCTCACAGATGATCATGTGCAGTTCCTCATATACCAGATCCTCCGAGGTTTAAAGGTGAGGTTATTAAAGGAATATAAATTTTATATGCTTATTCCTTCACTTGCTGAGAGTTAGAATGGAAGATTGATGTCTTTCTTTTATCTCCTTAGCTTTGCATAAAGACTATAGTCATGGGCCCTGCTCTTTGCATGTTAATAAGCAAGTTATCCACATTATATTGTTGATGCTTTAACATTAGTATGCATTTTTTCTTCGTCTGGGACTGTTGTCAGAGCAACACGTTCTTAATTTTCAGATACAAATAGCACACTTCCTTAGATTTCTAATAAGAGTGTTGATATTATTATGATTTTAGATGAGAACATGTGGGATATTGTAAAATCACTCCTGGTGTAATTAATACATTTCAAAGATACTCTGAACAAAAACTCATATAAACTCAAATAAAAGATTCTGACTATTAAAAGACTAATGGACCCATTTTAATCTTTTAATCTAATGTTAAAATGAGATAAAACTTATTCAACAATTAACAGCAGAGCTCACTTTGCTGAAAATGCTTCATGGAATTAAAGCTGCTTTTTTCAGAGGTTTCTTTTTATAGAAGATTCTGATATTCACTTAAAAGTCACTAGTTCAGTCTCACCATATTCATTGGTGATATCTAAACACTGATTGTGAAGTGTGTGTTGAAGTGTGCAAACAGTGGCAACATTGCGAGGCACAATGTAGAACAAAATAATAGCAGTAAAATGCAGAAACACACATGCAAAAAATGAATGAATCTTTTGCCCCAGTGCATGCTGGGAGGATTCCTTCCTTCCACCTACGCCATGCACCTGCAATCATACGTTCAGCACTCAGCCAGTCATATGAAACCTGATCATGGTATCAAGACTGCTCATTTTGCCTTTATTTCAAAATAAGAGCGCAGTGTTCATCAAGATAACTTTATCCAGAATAATAACTCAAGCCTCAGCTACTGTGAGGATAAACAGGATTGATTTAGCCTGATAACAGTATGTTCACCTGAATTAGCAAAACCACATTTTAAGAACAGGACCCTCTAGTCTCTGCTGGTTGTCTGGCAACATCACAGTGGTGACCAGACCACAGAAAGTCACTGTGCCTGGCCGAGAAACGATCTACCACATAACAACCTCATAAAATCACAACTTGAAGTTTTTACATTTTGTTGTACAGGTTGAACAAATGAGATATCATATGTTAGTTAGTGACCTTTAGAGGTGCTTATAAGCAGGTGTTTTTACCTTTGGATAGATTTATGCTTCCTTTTTCCCATTTCTACTCTTTATGCTAAGCTAAGCTAATGTCTCTTGTCTGTATGTCCATACACTGAATTGACAGGCATGAGAATGTTCTTCTCATCTAAATGTCCTTTTAATGATCAACTCAGACGAAATCATGATTTTGACATTGTACTGCAGTGCTTCTGACAGTTTTTGCATTAATACATCTTTAAACTGATGTTGTAATTTAATGCACATGTTCTCTCCCATCTCTCTGCAGTATATCCACTCAGCAGACATCATTCATAGAGTAAGTGACATGTTTGATTTTGATTGACAAATGCCACTTTGTCTTTTGTCCCAATTGGTAGGGAGGAGAGAGTCTGTCAGGGTTTATGACATATTTCACTTGGCAGAGTCAGGCTTGTGCAAACACTGAAGGGAAGGGAAGTCGTAAACAGGATCTTTACTTTACATGCTGTTTATGATGTAACACTTAATTTTAACAAATAAGGGACAGATCTGTTTTTATTCATAAAAGGTAAGAATATTCCTTCAGAGCAAGATTACTGATGTACTGTCTGTTTAAAATTAAATTATACTAACTCACATTCATGACTTTCCTCTGCTCAGGATTTGAAACCTAGTAACCTGGCAGTAAATGAAGACTGTGAGCTGAAGGTCAGTGAACTGCTGCTCTCATTTAAAACATCAGTTGATCCTAAATCTGCCAACAAATGTGAATATTTTTGCAAACAACTGCTTTTTTTGGCAATTAAACTGCTCTCAGATTTTGGACTTTGGTTTGGCGCGGCACACTGATGATGAGATGACTGGATACGTAGCCACCCGCTGGTATCGAGCCCCAGAGATCATGTTGAACTGGATGCATTACAACATGACAGGTATAGACTGACTGATGCAGAATTTTTGACGCCCGCACTGATATTGATATTTAACATTTTAAGAAATCTGATCATGATGTATCAGCTGATTTTTTTTTTTAAATCAAACATTTTTGATATGGTTCCCTTAATTTAATTAATTAATTTATTTATTTTTACAATTGCAACTAAAAACTGTAGTGAACAGGACATTTTACAGTTGAAAAATAACATGTCTCTAGCATTTCTGTGCATGTTTCTTCTCAATATTGGTTAACATATATACTGATACCAGTATACTTTAACTAATATCTATTTTATTGGTAAAAAGTCCTTTGGGTTTCCTCAGTGACCCTCTGCATCTATACATAATGATAGAAGAGTTGTACAACAAGCAAATCTTAATATTTGTGTCCCTGCCTTTCTGTGTTTCAGTGGATATTTGGTCAGTGGGATGTATAATGGCAGAACTCCTCACTGGAAGAACTCTGTTCCCTGGCACTGACCGTATCCTTTTCATTTGAGAGTAAAGTATGTACAGAGCTCACACAGCTGGGCAGATTCTGACACAGTGTTTGCATAACAAATCAAACAGGTTAAATGCACATTGACTTTGCAGTGAAAGTGCTGATTTATGGTGTTTTTTTGCCAGCACAGTAGCAGAACCTGTTTTTCAATGCTTCTTCTTTGTGTCCACTTATGAAAACCTGCTTCTCTCTTCCAACATGACGCTGCCTTCAGGCACCTTTTTATATTAAAAATAAAACACACACAGTACCTGTTTCCACACTTCCCTCTGGCTTGACACATACCCTCTGCTGCAATGTTTGTACTGGCGTGCTTCAACTCTTCCTACACTGTCAGCATGCATCGTTGGCTTAGGTCCACGTTCTGCCTGCACCACTGCCAGCCTTTGTATGGGCCTATCAATCTGCAGTGTCTGTGCTTAGAATTGTGTATCTTTCTCTCCCACTGCCATACTTTTCAGACTAACGGCTGTGCTTTTATGTAGGTGTACAACTGGGCTGCTCACTGCCTCCACTCTTCTCCTGTCTAAGGTGACATTATAAAATTTACTCTGCTTCCACAGGCTCAAGTACTTTCTCTGCTCTTCTCTGTCTGCTACAGGGATTAAATATAGTAAAACTGAATATCAAACATGGTTTTTAAGTGAGGAGGAGGTCAGATTACAGGTTCTTCCCCTTCGTCCAGTGTCTGGTCTTCCTTTACCGTGTGCTTGTAGACATTGATCAGTTGAAGCTAATCATGATGCTCGTCGGAACACCAGGGCCCGAGCTCTTGATGAAAATATCTTCAGAGTCTGTGAGTTCACAAAGTAATGCAAGGTTTTTCTCTAACCCGTTTTCTGCTCTAAACTCGCCCCTCTGCTGTTTGGTAGAGCTGCTTTCTAATTGACAGCATGATTTCCATCCTTCAGCTTTGTGGACTTGACACTTGCTTTCTGCCTCTTTAACTGAGTGAATAAAATGGTGTTTGCTGTGAGATCATTGTGACACAGGTGATTGATTGATCGAGTGCTGGCTTTCATTTAACTGATTCCAATGCAAAGTACTGTGTTGTTTCTTCCCTCTAAATCTGACAACCCCTCCTCTTAACCCTTGGGTGACATTTTTGCTTCCAAGCTTGAAGTTTGCTTTTCAACATAACATTGTAGTGCATCTTAACCACACAGTGTTAGGTTGAGAAGCGGCTTCTTAACCAACTCTGCTCTGTCGCTATGCTCCCCTTGACACAAGCTTCGTAGATATAAACCAGCTTCAGCAGATAATGCGTCTGACAGGAACGCCCCCGGCATCTCTAATAAGCAGGATGCCCAGCCATGAGGTGAGCAGCATCCACAGTTGCTTTCTGTAGGCCAGACAGCCGACCAGGGTGGGACAACAGTCGGACCTGCTGTAATGCGCTCTTCCGTTTTCGTTATGTTTTTAAAGCTACACAGCTTTTAGCTCTTTTATGTCAAGTGTTACCCCAAACTGCTGACAGTGTTTAATATGTGTCCATATACAATCTATAATATGGATTGATTATTACTTATTTTTAATTAACAAATAAAGCAAACAAAGTGTTATTGGACTTCAGGAACTACTATGTTAAATGAGGTGTAAGGAGCAGCATGGCCAGAGTCACCAGCAGGGATTTAAGATTTTGGTTTTCCAGTTTAATCATAGTATTTGTTTGGTATCAGAAGTTACTAACAGTATTGTCTGTGTTAAAGTTTTGTTGCGCACGTCTTGAAACTTTCAGTATGGGGTTGTGTGATTTGTGTTCTTTTTTCATTCCATACGATAGAATAATAGTCAGACTAAACTTTTCTCTCACACTTAGAGTAAAACAAATGTCTGTTTTTGTCATTAGTGTTGAGTCCTCACTCACACAGGAGACAAGAACAGCAGCATGGTCTTTTTTCTTTTCTTTCACAGGATACTTTGGGCTTTTATTTTCTCTGAAGAAATTTTAATTTGTAGTTGTGTCATAATAGACACCAAAAATCATGGTGTAACTGTTAAAACCGGACTCTTAAAAAACAGAGCCACACTACAGTGTTTTCCCCTCTGCAGCTCCTCTTTCGATCACCCTAAGACATCTCGCTGTTGCTAGGCAACACATCAGCGCTGCCAATCACTTTTTTGCTGCAAGCTACATATGTGGCCATCAGCAGCAGCAGCTGTGTGTGAATTTTTTACTGCTCGCGTCTCTCCAGGCGGTGAGAAACCCTAAACAGATCTAAAAACTTCACCTGGAACTTCAGGTGTCTCAGCACTGACGCTTTAGGGGTGAAACTGATGAGCAAATGTCCTGCAAAAGACTTGAACTTTAAGACCATGATATAGTCTCTTGGTGTAGTATTAACACACAAACAGGGCTATGGGATACAGTACAGTCACAGCTGCAGATAGAATGTCATAACTGACTGGTAATAATTTGATGCAGGTGACTACGTTGAATAGAATCGGTAGCATGAAATAACATGAGCATTATGAAACAGGCAATGCTGAATATGGGTGACATGTTGCTGCTGGTGGGAACTGACATTTGACTCACTATGTATTTTCCCAGGCCAGGAACTACATCAGCTCCTTGCCACAGATGCCCAAGAGGAACTTTGCTGATGTGTTCATTGGTGCCAACCCACAAGGTAATAACAGAAAACACAGGCTTTGCTCAACATCGGCTGAGCTGTGTTGTGGTGCAATCAATTATTTATCCCCCCCCCCCTTAAAATAGTTTAAAATAAAACCTGCCGTTAGAACTCCACATGACCGGACACTAGGGTTTTTAATGAATCCCAGACTCTGTTTGAGATTCAGTTCTGTTCACATGTCTTTAAGCTGTGGACCTTTTGGAGAAAATGCTGGTTCTGGACACAGACAAGCGGATAACTGCAGCCGAGGCTCTGGCCCACCCATACTTTGCTCAGTATCACGACCCAGACGATGAGCCCGAGGCAGAGCCATACGACCAGAGCTTTGAGAGCCGCGAACTGGAGATTGAAGAGTGGAAACGTATGTCCTCCCATTCTAAAAAATACATTGCCTAAGGACAGTAGAGGAACTCTGATATGCTCTATAACTCTGATGTTCAAATTTCCTATCATTTTCTCATTTCTCTTTTCTTGCAGGATTGACCTACGAGGAAGTGTGTAGTTTTGAGCCACCTATTTTTGATGAGGATGACATGGAGTAAGGAAACGTGCCACCCACATCAACCCCAGCATCCAACAAATTTGCAAAAGCCTCAAACAGACTCTCAGACACTCGTATCAGACTGCCTACCAACCTTAGTCAGTCTTTATTAATTGAGAAAACATTCTCCATGATTAGTCTTTGGAAGGAGATCATTACCAGCGAGAACTTGACCAGTTATCAATATTCTCATGTATGAACCACTAATGTTGATGGTCCGATGATGCTGGGAAGTGTCACTTCTTGCCAACGGCTGAAATAATTTTATATTGTTCAGACATTTTTTAAATTCAGACTTTGATGACTCATCACTGTGACTCTGAGATGCTGAAACACCATGGACCTATAGCTGTGCTATTTTGTGTTTAAAATTTTCTATTGAGTAACTTATGAATAAGCTTTTATGTCTATCAATCAAAAAAAAAAAAAAAAGAAAAAAGCTACCACTCAACCTGCCACGCTGTCACATATAGCACTGGGTCACGTATTTGTAACATGAGTTTTGATTCAGTTATCGCCATGATTGTTCCTGTATTTAAAGAGATAACTTTGAAGGGTTTCCTCTCTCTGACAGAAGTAGATTTTACAGAAGTTTTTAGATATGTGACAAATTGAATTGAATGTGCCTGTTTTGTGTAGTCACTGACCCTTAGCGCTCACCAACTGAATTTCACACATTTTAATGTTTGTTTTTAATAGTGTAGATGCCCTGTGAGACTCTTATATATACATTTTGGTTACACAGAAAAATCTGAGCCTCAATTGTTTAAGGACAATGCTTTTCAACAAGGCACCTAAATAGAAAAAATATCCGTGGGTACATGCTCTACTCAAAAATATGTAAATATCTGTGCCATATTTTTTTTTAAAAATCTCTGACTTATTGTGGTAATGTTATGAAGCAATCACTTTTAGCATGTACATCAGTTAAAGCCTTTGTGTGCGTCTGTGACTGTGTTGTTGGAATTTACCAGAATTTTAAGTGTCATGCTGAAACCTTTAATAGAAATACTGCTTAAATGTGTAAAGGAGGGATTATAGATGTATTTATACTTTGTGGAGGTGGTATTTATAAACAACAATCGAAAGATCCCTTAAACTATTTTCAGTCCAGCAGAGTAACTACTATCTTCAGTCCTTTGTTTAACAAAATAAAGACTTATTTTTAAGAGACTCGTGTTTGGTTTATTGCCTCTACAGCATGTTTTAATTTCAGAACTACTTTTTTTTTAATCAGCTGGGCCAATCCTCAGTGGTTTCACTTGGCTATTAATGAGTGAATTAATGTGGATGATTTTAAAAGGAAGTGACAGTGCAGAAAGGCCACAATTACGTGTCCATGGTAATTTTTAAACAGCTTGTGATTTCAGCAGTAAAAAGTCCTACTCAGTACATATACTAGCCACAACCTTTTTATCAACCGAATTCAAGGGATCTTTGCCAATAATGTTTGTTGTATGCATTTATGTCATGAAAATAAAAACAAAGAGTATATGGCCAGAAGCTGCAAATACTTATGGGTATCTGTGGGCCCTGAAAAGTCTAAAAAAGGATTCAACCAGGTGTCCTCAGGTATAAAAACGCTTACATTTCAGTTACAAAATTGAATATATTGAATATTTATCTCACCTGCTTTTTTGTTTTGTCCATCCATTTGCCCAAAACTCAAATATTTCTTGTACTATCACATACCAAACATTTTGTATATAACACCTGCAAATGTTTGACATTTTTGCTTGAAAAATGACAAACTATTAACTGAATAATATTTACAGTGACCACACTTTGCCTTTAAAACAGCCTGGTGTCTCTTTCTCTTCATGTAATCTCAGACTGACTCCATGATGTTGAGGTCAGAGCTCTGTGGGGGCCAGACCATCTTTTACAGGATTCTTTGCTGTTGTTTTCTCTGAAGATAGTTCTTTATGACTCTGGATGTATGTTATGTGACATAAAATACTTCTTAATAACAGGCAAAGAGATGAAAAGTAACTAAGTCCATTTACTGAAGTACAAATCTGAGGAACTTCTCTGACTTGAGTATTTTCTTTTCATGCCACTTCACACTTTTACTTAACTACAATTCAGGGAGAAATATTCTACTTTTTACTTCTTACTAGTTACTTTACAGATTTTTCATACAAAACATATGAAGGGCTTTTAAATATGATTGAAAAGATTAAACCACTTAAAAATATATATAAGTAAAGTTGATTTGTCAATTTACTGAAAATTCATTGTAAACTATTTTTGATTATCACTGAAATTGATTTTCAAGCCAAAAAAAAAAAAAAAAAAAAGTGATACCAACTCCTCAAATGTTAAGATTTGCTGCATTTTCCCTATAATTATTTTAATAATCACTATTGGCTGACAAAAGAAGACATTTGAAGGTGTCGTTTTGGGTTCTTGATTATGTAATATTTATTTCTCACTATTTCCAAGATCAACCAAGAAAATAGTCAATAGATTAATCCATAATATAGCCCTGTTTAAAAATTAGCTCCACCTCAACAATTTGCAGCAATAATTCACTGTTTACACATTGATGAATCAGTAATGATAATTTAATAGCATATTATATAATAATAAACAGTCAAAATGGGATTTCTTCTGCAGTGCGTCCTTTTACTTTCAATAAGTACATTTTCTTGATTATAGTTAACATACTTGTGTAATATTACGAATGCAGACTTGTAACAGAGTCTTTCTACACTGTGGTGCTACTATCTTTACGTAAGTAAAAGATCAGAGTACCTCTTCCACCACTGGACACTAACATCATTTATTGTCATCATTATTATAACTTTACATAGAATATATGCGCTGACCTCCAGAATTATTTCAACTACTTATTCAGTTGTGTTATGTGGGCACAAACCATTTAATCACCTCATCCTCCATCAGGCAGATCATTTGACACCTTACAGCCAACTGCCTGTGTTACAGGTCTGACACACTTTAAGTCAACACACTGAAGCCACTGTCATGCAGTCAAAGTAAATAAATGGTTATAAAATGAGTTGGCAGTCTTATCAGTTATGTACAACATAAAATACTTGTATTTAACAGTGTTCACTGTCTCTGTTGCTAGAGCTAAATTACCAAACCATTATTAGAGTTATTTTCTAAATTTGATTTATTATGTATATTGTAGTGTTAGTTACTTTTAAGAAAAATGTTCGTTAGAAATATTATGCAAACCAAAACTGAGAACATACTGTGTTATTAAACACAATTACTGTCCTGAGCAATATGTCGCCCCTGTCCTGGGCAGAGTTCAGAGGTCTGTTTGTGCTCAGTTAAGATCTGGCATCCTGCCTATTTGGATGAGATTGAGAATGAAATGCATTTTGTATTCTACCGTCTGTTTCTCATCATCTTTGAGTTAAACTTTTCCTGCACAATATCTGCTAGGCATCACAATCTGCTATGCTTGATATGACATATGAACGTAGAATACCATGCATTCATATGCTCAATTGTCAGAAGATGCTCATTTCTATTGATAAGGGTAGACCAAATAACAGAAACAGCTCTCTGTATAATGTAATACATCTCAGTAGAACCACAAACTGCACCCTCCAAAATGATCATACAGTTGAATCAACACCTCTCTGAAACAATTTCCATTAAACCTGTATTTTTAAAAAAACATTATGACTGTCATGAAGAAGTAGAATTTATTGCAGGGCTGCATTAGTTCTAGATAGGTTTACCTAATAAACTGCCAACTGAGACTACAAGACATTTGACACAGCTCAGTTTTTGTTAGAAACTTACATTTGAACAATGAGAGCATTTTAAGTTTAATTTTTTTTCAATGTATATCTGATATAATGTGTATGTATAGAATATAATTTATTGGCTTAATTCAAGTACTGTCTTGTAAATCTGTGTGGGCTGGACACCCTTAGGTCTGCCCACTGGCTCCAAAACTCATTGCGTGTTGATTTAGTTTTTGGTAATTTAATTAACTGCCCAGAAACTGAACCGCTCAAATACAATGTGAAGGCAATTCCTTCAGCTGACTCAGTTAATTTATGGCTCTGTTTTACAGACAGTCTGTGTTCTTACATTGTACATCTTTTAAAATAAAGTGGTGTTTTACCAAATAAGCACACTAGGGGCCCAACTGAAATATTTGCAGTGCACACAGGGCTCGTAAAAGCTAAATCTAGCCATGCTGTCTGCTGCCCTCAGCAGCAGCGTAGTGAAGTCCACGAAGGTGTTTCGATGATCAGGTGGAGACTTCATCATCACTGGGGCAGCTCCTCATGAGCAAAACGAACCAGTGCGCATGCGTGGAACATTCGATCACTGGTGGTGTAGCTAACGGCTAAGCTACGGGTCCAGCCAACATGGAGAGGAAAGGTAAATCTTTACGCCGACACTCTGCATACTGTGTGAGCCGCGTTAGTCTGCGCGCGTGTGTGTATGTGTGTGTCCACACCGCAGTGGATGTCACAAATGTAAAGTTTAGCTGAGCTGCGTGCATTCAGATGGTGGTTTAATTCAGCGCGTCTGTCACGCACTGTTGAGCTGGGGCGAGCTGCGTTAGCTCTCCAGACGTTAGCTTTAGCTTCAATGGGACATGTCAGGATTAGCGAGCTACGTTCACCTTTCTAGCTCCTTCTGTTGCATACACCAGCTAAAAAAAACACCGACAAAACATTTACCAGCCGGTACTGCATTAACCGGCACTGTCTTAACCAACCATGTAGCCAGCGGAGTGTGTAAAATTACTTCACGCCACACAAACGGTGCAGTCTTGATAGAAACGATTACCTACTGTATGTGGGTAGCTTAGTGATGTAACTTAACGTTAGATGGTTTCCAGTATCAGACTGCAGTTGTGATTAATATACTGGTATTTGCTGACATGATACAACACAACGCATAATGACCCGAGTTTATAAGCTGTAAGGTGAGGTAGATGTATCTTGTTCAGATAGTGTCATCTTTTCTTTTTGTCTGGTGAGCTGGAGATGAAACGGCAGTTGCAGACAATGGCAAAAAAAAGAAAAATAATAATTTGTCACTGTTTTTTTCCTGACAGTTCTGGCACTCCAGGCGAGGAAGAAGAGGGCGAAAGCAAAGAAGACCAGCAAAAAGTGAGTCTCTACCCTGGTTCAAACTCGTCGTCTCTTCGTGTTGTACATGATAACCTCACACTGTCATGCATTTTGTCAGTCGTACTGTCAGTAGTGGTTGTTTGTTGCAGTTCTTGACATATAATGTTGTCTGCATATGGGCCAAACGTTTAGATGTGAAACTGACAAGAGGTCCTTGGCTGCCTGTGTGCACTCTCACTCTATTTTGGTCGGTGCATGATCCAGAGATAAAGGAGCGAAGGGCCGAGTAACATATCTCAGAAGAATCGTGAGGTTGAGCGCACTGGATTGGTTTCAATTTATGCAGGGGGTTCAAGCAAGGGCATGGAGTTATCAATAAAGCTTCTGACAGTTATGTTTATTAGATGCAAGATTTGAGCTGTCTGTATAGAATGTGAAATAAACCACCTGAGGGCTATGTCCTAGTATTAGGATTATTTATGAATGATTGCATTAAGATAATGCAACATTTAGGGATGAAAATAGACCATTGAAGCCTTGATCCCCAACACTGATTGTTTTGGTGTACCTAACAATCTACTAATCATGCCATCAGTGGCATCCTCCGGAGTGTTACATAACAGCCTGTGCTATATTTAAAACGAGAGAATGAAGAAGCCCACATCAGCCCACCGAAGCATGGTATTTAACTGAAAACAGCACAACTGCAGATACTCATCCCCTAACAGCGTTATTTCCATGTCCGAAACTTGTGGGACCCATAATGCGTAGGAATCGTATGATACTAAGAATATAGATATAACTTAAAGCAGGACTGTTGCATGTCACTGTCATTCCTCTGTACTGAGCGCTGTATGTATAGAAGAGCAGTAAACACTCTGAGTCATCAAGAGGACTTGATGTGAAGTGAACTGGCTATAGTTTTGAATCAGCTGTCACGATGTATATCAGTTAACTGTTGGACTCTCTGAGAAAACGGAAATTAGAATGACTTGAATATTTGAGCAAGTGTTGAGCACTGGAAAAAAAATAGGAGCACCCACTCAAAATTAGAGCAACCATGTCTTTTTTTTCTTGAAAAGATGACTGATTGGAGTTGTGTCTGGCTCCACATTTAAGTAATTATGTTCCCTTGGTTCATGCCTGTCTTCATTCTTCGTTAGTTAATGACGAGCTGTGACTGGAGTATGAGAACAGCGAACATGAATTATTATTACCAAATCTAATTGCTTCCTTCAAATGTGTCATTAATTACAAGAATTGCAGTAATGCGTGAGCAGCAAATGCATTTCAAATGGAAAAGCCATCATTAGAAAGTCAAAATTTAGTTTAAAAAATTCAGTAATTAATTGCAGCTGTTTGTTCTGTCATTTGTGCACAAACACGCGTAAAAGCTCTTTGCTTCAAATAACCGTGTCAGCCATGAATTTGCAGATTATGTGGAAACCAGCAGCCCATTTGTGAGACACTACAGACCAGTTTTGGAATTTATTTGAATGTGATCTCAGCTCTCTTGGCTCCCATAGTGATGAGCGGCTTTAATCTCCTCTGTGGAGGAAGTAACATCAGGCTGTTTGGCTTTCAAGTTAATATTAGCAACTGAACTGTTGGCAAACACAGATTATAGGATGTTACACATAAATACACAGACAAAGTGCTGTGATTTTTATTACAACATAAAATGGCTGAATATGTTGCTCTGTGATGAGGACGCAGTGTGCTTTAAAAGCCAGATCCATCTTTGAGCTTAAGCATCAGCTGTAAAAAATGCCCTGTTGTGCTCAGATGAAATCCCAGAACCACTTTATTATTATTTCACATTTAAAGATTTGTATGACTAAATAAATTAAACCTCAAATGAGAGATAAATCTAATTAAAAATCTGAAGTTCGTGCCCCTTATATGTTATGCCAGGCCATCCTCTAGTACAGTGATGCGTGCTTTGATACATCTTTAGCTGCAGTCACGGTAAAAACACCAGTAAATACACATTTAAAAAAGTCTGCACACAGTGATCCAATTATGTAATATTCATTTCAGTCTCAGCCCGTTCCTCTTGTGCTAAATGCCAAACATTGATCGTGCATGGACATTTACTTCTCAGTTTTTGTTCTTTCTCTCTCTCTCTCTCTCTCTCTCACTCTCTCTGTTTTTGGCTTCTAGAGCTTTAGTGCAATAAAGTATGATACTTGAGTGCATCATTTGTCTGTAGTGGTCTATGGAATTAACCACCATGTTCCCACACTGCTGACTTGAATGTGCCCAAGCGGTCTGCAGTCTCAGGGTTATTATTCATCTTGACTTAATTAAAGTAGCCTAAATAGTGACACACGCAGTTGGAAGACAGTAAAATAGATGGGGTGTCATGTTTCTATCCTCTTGTATCACAATATGATATTATGGACCTTTGTGTTGTGTTTTCAGGTTTCAGAAGTGTTACACCTCTATTATTTTCTGGATATCTTAGTTTTAGTTCAGTCTTCTGTGGCTCGCTCGTCCATCTGATAACTTGAGATAATGACTAAATAATTGCTGTGTAATTGTGGGACACCAGAGGCACACAGGCTTGTTCCCTATGCCTTTTCTTGAAATTATGATGCATATATATATTTTAATGCAGCTGCAGTTAAGTTTTCTTGCCCTTGACCCTAGTGATTTATTATAGAGTATCTAACATTACCAAGTACCCAAGTCCTGATTCAGCAGGGTTTATATTTTCCTACATAATACAGATGCACAGCAGACACTTAGCCTAAAATGGGCCTGTAGTAAAATTAGTAAAGCCGTTTTTATTCAGACATGTGTTGACAGCTGAATAGCTTTGCATTAAGAAATATAGCCTACAGCACATGTTTCTTATGTTTTGTACAGTGTGATATCTGTGAAAGGCGGTTTGTCAGTGTGGATCTGTTGTGGCAGGAAGGTTTGACAGGATTTTAACAGGCTCTCTCTTCATGGCCAGCATGAACAAGATGTAGACTTTCAAAGGCATTTTTCAGTCATCAGCAGCACTTTCAACGAGTGGCACACCTGCATTTGCTTCCATTGCTCGCTCAAAGTCAAGATGCTATTTATTTGTTTGTGTTTATTTGTTTAAAAAGATACAGATCAATAAAAAATGATTGGTTTCAACACCAGTCTTGTAGGTTTACTCTGGACATCCCTTTTGTCGAAGTTCAGTGTCATTGAAATTATAGATGATTCTGGTATTTAATCATTATTCAAATTAAAAATGTAGGTTAGATTCAGTTGGTCAGACCAGTACACACTTGGTTAAGGCAATTACACTAAAGCTTACATTTTAACTTCCATGTGATGAAATTACCAACCTGTTGCAGGGTTTTAAGGTCTGGTATCTGGCCAGTATAGCTGTCCTGTGAGAAAAATACCAACTGCTGCTTTATTGTTTTTGCTCGGGAACAGCTACCTGTAATCCATGAAGCAAGATTTGGGTGTGGTTAGATGCACAGGGTGGAGGCTAGTGAAAGTTAACTGTTTACAAACCCCGCCAAAAATGTAGAACATTTCTGTTACCCCTGTAATACATTTGTTAAATAGGATTTGTTTCTATAATTAAATGACAGCTAATTAGTAAGAATTGCTGCAAAGGTTAATGTTCTATACTCGGGCAGGAAAGAATCTGTCAGGACTTTGTTCTTAATGAAGTGCATGATGGTTGGTGTGTTTGTCCATCAGGCAGCCAGCTAACCCCAGAACTCGACAGCAACCCCAGCTAGAATCCTCGCCTCAGGAACCCGAGGAACCGGAGGAGATTCTCGGCTCTGATGATGAGGAACAGGAGGATCCTAATGACTACTGCAAAGGTGTACATGCACACTATAACTCAATTAGTGTGATATAACCAGATTGAAACATTTGTGTGTGCTTGGTTTTCAGTAAACAAACTTCCCCAATTAACTGAGTTATGCCAGTTTACTGACTTAATTTAATTAAGATAACCCAGTTAAGGTGTTAACATGAGAGTTACAGTAAGAGAGTATTGTCTTTAATAAGCTTGTAATCAGTTATTGTGTATACTTTGTCTGTCTGCATTTTGGTTGTTGAACTGTCTGGTTAATGTGTATTGTCCTCTCCTCTAGGTGGCTACCACCATGTGAAAGTAGGAGACCTTTACAACGGAAAATACCATGTAATCCGAAAACTGGGCTGGGGACACTTCTCTACCGTGTGGCTCGCCTGGGACATCCAGTATGAGAAAAGCTTTACTACATATTCTTACTGCACTGTTTTGTTTTTAAGACCTGAAGTTGGATAACAGATACAGTAGCAGCTGACTCTGAGGCTGTTGTGGTAGGATCTGTACGGTGCTTCCTGTTAGCGAACATTACTTGCTCTGTGGTTGCAGGGTGAAGAGGTTTGTTGCAATGAAAGTGGTGAAGAGTGCGGAGCACTACACGGAGACGGCAGTGGATGAAATCAAACTCCTCAGATCTGTAAGTAGTTGAGCTAATTGTACAAAGTAGGCTCTGTTAGATTATATCACAGAAGTCAGGAAGCACTTTAAATGAACACAAACATGTATCGATGACATAAGTACAGACTCATCGTGCACAGTTAATTGTAACACCTTCCGCACTGCACAGCAGGGCCTTGTTTCCATTGCATGCTGTTACAGAGTGTGCATCGTGTGTGGCTGTGTAACAGCTTTTATCATGTTAGATGTGTGTGTTGAAGCTGTATTACTTGATTATAGATAAAGAATGCCAGCACTGAATTGGTCCAGTCAAATATTAGTAAATGTAAATCCTGACTGTTTCAATTGCATTGTTTCCTGTCTTTGTCCTCAGGTAAGAAACTCAGACCCCAATGACCCCAACCGGGAGATGGTGGTCCAGCTGCTAGATGACTTCAAGATCTCTGGTGTCAATGGAACTCGTATCCTTTACTGCCAAATACTGCCAAATGCTTCCTGGTCTTTTATGACTTGGATTAGATGTGTTTAATTTCTTCCTACTGGAAAGACTAAAGCTTATTGATTCTTAGAAAGATACTTTTTCAGGGAAATGATCATTCTTTCCCTTGTTGTCAAATTTAGCTGGAAAGCTGTGTACGTATAACAAAGTAAACAGCAGGTGTGGGCTGGACTAAATGGAACCTTGTGTGTTCCAAACAGACCTCCAGCTATCACTACACTTCAGCTGAGTAAGATCCCCTGAATCCCTCAGGGATAGCTATAGCTGTAATATGAGACTCCCCAACAACCCTGTAGTGTTTGCACTCTCATGACCTTCCCTCTTTTCAGTCTAAATAATCCTCCTTCTCATGTAGATGGATGACAACAGGGCCTCAACATATTTAGTAAATTGTTCTCTCCTAATGGGTTTTCAGTTTGGCTTTACCTGTGCTGTGTTGTTACTATCTTGACTGCTTTGATCTCCAGATGTTTGCATGGTGTTTGAGGTGTTGGGGCATCACTTATTAAAGTGGATAATAAAATCCAATTACCAAGGGCTGCCCCTGCCTTGCGTGAAGAGCATCATAAAACAGGTAACACGAGACACGAGAATGTCGCACCTTTAGTATGACTCGTGGTGAAGTTTCAGTCATAGCTTCCACTAGTCAGACCTGCCTCTTGATATGACATATGCAGTGAGAAAGATTGTGTGGATTCTTTCCAGCCAAAGAGCTATTGTTTTGATACAATAGGTGACTGATTAAATAATGTTGATACATTCTATATATTTTACCACTTGGTATCAGTATATATTTATGCTTATACATTATAAATTGTGATAAATTATTTTTTGTTTTTCAGATTGACTACATTTGTGTCCCAGTGAATCACATGTGTATCAGCCGTGTCTTCCACATATTTTAACTGTGTGGAAAACAAAAAGAGACCTAGACATTAAGGATATTGAAATGTTAAGAAGTATTTATTTCAGTTCAGCTCAAATGTTTAGTTTAACTTTTACAGTCATTTAATCATCTTTCCATGCATTCATTTTCCAGGTACTCCAGGGATTAGACTACTTGCACACAAAGTGTCAGATCATCCACACAGATATCAAGCCTGAGAACATCCTGATGAGTGTTGATGAGCCTTATGTCCGCAAGCTCGCAGCAGAGGCCACAGAGTGGCAGAGGGCCGGGGCACCTCCTCCCTCCGGTTCAGCAAGTATGAGACACACTCAGACACAGATACATGTTCATATGTTCATTCATGAGCACAGTTTGATAACAGGTTGTACTGTGATATTCTCTTTTCAGTTAGCACAGCACCTGCTCCAAAACAGGTACAGCCCTTTTTTATTTACTCTTTACACACGATATTAGCCTCTCATATTTCAGTATCAACACTCTTAAAGGAGTCCCATAAATATGCTATCAATAAGAAACTCAGTTTATTTCCTGTGTTCATCTCCGACAGACAGTAAAAATGTCCAAGAACAAGAAGAAGAAGTTAAAAAAGAAGCAGAAGCGTCAAGCGGAGCTGTTAGAAAAGTGCATCATGGACCTGGAGGAAATGGATAAGACCACAGAGACACGAGAAGAGGAAGATGACGAAGATGAGGATCCACAGTCTCCAAAGGGACGGGTGTGTGCTCCTCTCAGACAGGTGTCTCTTCAGGAACTAGGAAACGAGGAAACAGTGGGTAAGAAGTCAACCACACAGGATGAGTATGTGCTTTGTATTTTTTTTATTGTTTATTGTCGGTTAAACTTCTCCTTTGGTTTTTAATGCAGTAATAAAATCTCTGGTATGAGTCATTTCAAAAAAAGAATTGTCACCTGTCCTGTCCTTGTACTGCCAGAGAGTCAGGTGCTTGCAGATATCATGAGGGCGGGACCAGAGAGGCTGTCGGAGGTGAACTGTAATGGCCATGTAGAGGTGGAGCAGAGACAGTCCCAGTGGAGGGATGAAGACCAACACAATGGCAACGCAGAGCCCACAGAGAAATGTGCCAGTCAGGAGGAGCAACGTAAGGAGTCCCCTGTCCACCCCATCTCCAATGGTGTGGACTCTGCCGATCTCAATGAGCTAGACACTGAGACTGAAGGCAGGGGCGCTCACAGCAGTGGAGTTACCGACAGACACCTTCCTGCTGGGCTGGAGGAGGGAGAGCTGCAGCAAAGCATTTTGCAGGAGGAAGGAGAGGACCAGCCTGACTGTCAATATGGGACCCAAGAAAGCCTGAGAAATGGTAAGGTTTTGTGGTAGCTGTTTGTTTTGTCTGGGCTGCTTTAGAAGTTTAATAAAGGCTCAGCCTTGTGAACTTTTAAATATTGATTGTTAAACCTTTCATTTATGAGATTTTTAGCCTGATTCTTATCTGTCTCTCTGTCTGTGTCTCTGTCTGCTCTGGTGTAGACAAGCTAACAGCAGGATCCCTGCTAGTTAACCCCCTTGAGCCACTCAATGCAGACAAGATCAAGGTCAAGATTGCAGACTTGGGAAATGCCTGCTGGGTGGTGAGTAGTCTGCTAATGACCTGAGGGATTTCCTGATTAGGGATGAAGCCTTGCAGAGAGGGACTCATCCAGTGTCATCTTGATACCAAAATAGAAATACTTGAATCTCACAGCTCTTTGTTTTTATACAGTCTATTGTTTAAGTTTAGATGTAGAATGACAATTCTCTAGAGTCTCCACACATTTATATTTCTTGAATATATTTCTCCCATTATAACAGGATACAGTCTGCTGGCTCTGTTACTTAACTGTGTTATAGAATCTTGTTTTTCAAGATTTGTTTCTACTCCTCTGTTTCCCTCTCTCAGCACAAGCACTTTACCGAAGACATACAGACACGGCAGTACAGGTCCTTAGAGGTGCTAATTGGTGCTGGATACAGTACACCGGCCGATATATGGAGCACAGCCTGCATGGTGAGAGATTACACTGACAATCAACTTGCATGGCATCAAAGCCTAAAAAAAATGAGAGTGCCAAGTTACGCCGGGGAGTAAATATATCCATTCATACAGTGTCTTTTCCTGTGTTTATGATGATTGCGTTGTCTTCTCAGGCCTTTGAACTTGCCACAGGGGACTACTTGTTTGAACCACATTCTGGGGAAGATTATTCCAGGGATGAAGGTATTGCTGGGACTTCCTCTTCCTGTCCATTTTCTGTTTTATCCAGTTATAATTGCACAGCATCAATCCTAAGTGCTATATTTAGAAGTGTTATTGAAATGTGTGCGTCACTGGTTACAGGCTTTTAGCATTGTTGGTAACTTTTAACAGTTAATGCTACTGTGAAAAGCTTCCTGATGAATTGGCCACTCATTAGAGTTTTATTATCAACATAAATTATTTAATTTATTAAACACATCTAATAAGAGTTTCACAGTGAGCATGACAAGTTGTGACCTTCACTGCACATTAATGTGCAGTTTGCACAATACGTTGCAGTGAACTTTGTCAAATTTGTCACAGTGATAAAACTTAAATGAGGTACTCCATTACAGAGATTGTCACAAATTTAGAAGAAATGTAGATGTGAATCATGTGATGATGAGTACCACCATTCCTGTATTTATTTCCTCTCTTAACACCTCAAACCACACTCTCTGCTGCACTGGAGATGGGGCCATCTCTTCATTCCCTCACTCACCTTTCTTCATCTTCTCATCACTCACTCAGTCACTCCACGCTTCCTTGTTCTCTTCCTTATGCTTTCTTTACATTAATATTGGCTCGCTGCATGGCTTGAGGTGTCTGTACTGACTTGATTCTGCTGTAGCATGTCAGGTATGTGCTAAGATTCGACCTTTAGTTCATTGGCACATGTCCTGCAGCTGTGTATTGACTTTTTCACCTACAGTACGTGAACTCACAAGTCTGTTGCTCACACTTGTGCTACTGCTTTCTCTGTCACGTGGCTGTCTTTTATTATCCTTTACTAACAACTCATCAGAATCTGCTGTACATGTTTTAGGGGACTGGCTTTGAGGACTGTGCTTTAAGCCTTATTTCTAATCTGATTTAGTCTTCATGGTTTGTTTTTCTATATGAAAGTGAATGGCCTACATGAGTTCAACTGTTTGTAAATGTGAAACAATAACACAGGCTTCCCATACCTGTGCTTCTTGTCATACTAGACTGTCATTATCCATTGTTCTTAATACATTGTTCCACATGACCATCTCTCTCCTATCCCCTCTCCCATTTGCCATCTCCTCCCTCCAAAACCATTTCCCTATGATGTCCTGTCTCCCCTCTCCTCCTCTGATGTGCCTCATTTCCAGACCATCTCGCTCTCATGATTGAGTTGCTTGGTAAAATCCCTCGTCACTATGCTCTGAGTGGGAAATACTCACAGGAATACTTCACCAAGAGAGGTATGCCACTCCTCTGTCTGTGGCCCGCTGTGGGAACAGTGGTGGATGGCAGGAACAACGGTAAAGGGTAAAGGTTTCTTTCAGCACATTCAGATCTACCAAATGTGTTGTTGTGCGCAGGCCAGTGGGCAAGAGTCAATACAGACCAATAAATGTCTGTTACTTTGAACAGTGCCATCAGACATTGATTCAAGTGTCAGTAGTTCTGCCAAAGATTGCCTGGCAGAGATATATTCACTACCTCCTCAGTTGTAGCCAGAGGAATTGGCTGGGTGCTTGACACTGTATTGATCCCTGCTCAGGAATTTCATTTGACTTTTTTTTCCTCTATGAAGGAGTCACAGTGTAAGGTCAACCTGCAGCGGTCGTCTGTTAAACAAATTTTTCTCAAACACGTTTGATATATCGAATAGAATATTAAGATCGCAGAGAAATTGTTGAGTTTTATTGCATCTGTTATAAAGGGTCCAAAGTGTCTCAGGTTCAGAATATAAAATGTTTTAGTGACATCAAAAAGTGCAAGTGTTAGTGTTTTCGACAATATGATAATTAAAAAATCTCATCTGAAAGGGATACCAGTCTCAGGAGCTGGTAGGCTTTCAGTGTCATGCTTAGTGCAGATGTCTGTCTGCTGGGGGGCTTGAACCTGGATCCTAAGCCCCTTTTATACAACATGCTCAAGGCAGGGATGCTTTGCCTTTATTCTGCTTTGCCGTTCTGTATAAAAGGTACAAACAGAATTGGGGTGGGGGTGGGGGGAAGGGGGGGGTTCCTGCTGAAGTGCCGAATCAACATCTATGTAAAGAGAGGAGCTGGTATGACGGGACGGATGCCAATGTTGTTACGTCATGCATCACATCACGCCCATACTGGCATGCTATCTAAAATCACACACAAGGGTGACATTATGCTGCCTTTGTTTGGTTCAGTGTAAACAAGTAAAGGCAGCATAATGAAGGTTCAACAGTATAGCGTGATCTCTGTTTAAAAGAGGCTCTAGTTTCTGCCATTCACTGTGGCACAGAGTCTTCTAGAGCTGAAATGATTGTTGATGTCGATGGGCAGGAAATTGACTGCTGTTTTGATAATTGGTAATTAATTTTCAGTTTTTTCTCTATTTTATATCTTTTTAAACTAAATTTTTGGATTGTTGGTTGGTCAAAACAAGACATTTGAAGATTTCACCTTGGGCCCTGGAAAACTGGGATTGGCATTTTTGTCATTATCTGGCATTATATAGACTGAAAAACTAATCGACTAATCAAGACAATAATTGCACAGGTCAGTTGCAGTCTGAGAGTCTTGATTATGTAATGTTTTAGTGCACATATTGTTAGATTTGATTTTTATTTGTTAATATTATAAAATATTTTGAATTGATAAAAATGTCCAGACCTCTATGTTTACACCCATTAATTGATTAATTCTGTAAAATTGAGGATGAAGCCAGTGTTACCAGTGGCTTCAACAGATATAAACAACAGATGGATCAACACGATAAATTTCATACCTATAGTTGTAAGTGATGACCTGTTATAAAAACATTTAACTTGACAGGAGAAGCTGAACTTTTTGCTTGAGATTGAAGTGTATGAACAGATGTCAGAAATATCTAATCCACTAATTCCACTCTAGTTGAAGTATGGATTTGTCATTGGCAATATGAGACCCATCCAGTGTCTGATAGGGTGCAGAGGCAAATCTGCAGCTTTTCATTCTTGAGACAAAAGAACCTCATAGCTCTTGTAATGTCTGATGGCCATGTTTGATACCGTAATTTCTAACCACTGGTCTGTGTACCCCGACCTCTGCAACAATCTGGCCCATGTGTGCTGTCAGCCTGACCCCGCTCCTCCTCCTCAGCCCTCCATCCACACACCCAGAGCTGGGCCTGTGACTGGGACACTGTCTGATGAATCTGTCGTTTGTCTTGTCTGTCTTCCCCTCTCCTCTTGCAACCTTCTGCTGTGTAGACCATATAGCACTGATCATTGAGCTGCTGGGGAGTGTCCCACGCAAACTCATAATGACCGGCAAATATTCCAAGGATTTTTTCACCAAGAAAGGTAAAACAAGAAGTGTTAGTGTAAAGATTAGAGTGTCCGTCTGTCCTCAGGATCATGTTCTACTGTTCTACTGTTTATAATAGTGATAACTTTTTTCATTTTAATGTAGTTTAGTAAAAACCTTTTGAACATTAACTATAACCATTCAAATAAGATGCCTGTGTTAAATAGATGAAATACTTCCTGTCTGTAATATCTATGTATTACGAATGCATGCTTATTACGTTTTCATAGACTCAACTGCCTTGTTGTCCTCACACATGCACTCATGTTGTAAAGTGCTGTATGCTGTTCCCATGTGGCTCTGATACAGCGTTGGCTGTCTGGTTGTCTGCAGGTGACTTGAAACACATCACAAAGTTGAAGCCGTGGGGGCTGCTGGAGGTGCTGATCGACAAGTACGAGTGGCCCCGAGAAGAAGCAGAGTGCTTCACTGACTTCCTGCTTCCCATGCTGGAGCTGATCCCTGAGAAGAGAGCCACGGCCGCAGAGTGCTTGCGCCACCCCTGGCTCGCCCTCTAGTGGAGACCTCTAGCCTTTGCACCTCCCTTCTCTCCTACTTTTCTCCAGAGACTGCAACAGATCACTTTCCAGTTTGGGCATATCAGATGAATATTTATTTCTCTTTTTTTGTTTTGTTTTGTTTTTTTGGATTTCTTATGTTCTTGTTGTTGAGCTAATGCTTCTGTGTATGTTTTCTTTGTATTTGTTGGTTCTTCTTTCGGTGTGATGATGTCAGGAGTCCAGTGGATTATATTTCTTTGTGGTTATGTTGGCTCCAACTGCTGTGCTCCGTTCACCCACCCAACTAAGCAAACCTGTTATTGTACTGCTAGTGACTCATGCTTGTTTGTTACACTCCTGCACTAAAACCCAAACAAACCAAGGATATGTAGCCTTTAATGGTCATTTTTGTCCCCTTAAAAAGGACTCCCTATCACCTTTTTCCTCGTACATTTTCATTAGTGCTGTGTTCTCTCATTTTTTTTTTATAATGAATTACTTTATCTTATATTACACATGTAAGGTATACATTTTGTATTTGTAAAGTAGATTTAGAAAGTTGCACACTGGGCTGACATTGACACTGACTGTGGTAATGTTCACAGCATTTTTCCAGACAGACTTTAGTTTCTTACTGAGACATCCACTGTCTGATAAAGTAGGTCATATTATTTAGCCATAACAAATCTGTCACCTGGTATCTAGTGTGGTTAGTTATTATAATAAATGAGATCTTTCATTCTCATGGGAGGCTGGTATTCTCATACACCTAATACAATTCAGGAATATAGTGTTTTAAAGGTTTCAACAAGACGACATTTTAGGAAGCCCGATTTAAAGGAAAAAAGAAGTGAAAATAAACTGTATATATCTGTACCAAAGAGTTTGCCTTTATGTATATTACAGTTATGTACAGTTTTTAACAAATCTTATATCTTAGCTAAAATTATTTAGCTGGGTAGCTGTGTTTTAATAAAAGCGTATGGAAGATGTGTTTGAGCTCAATTGTATGTATGGCCAACTGTTCAATAATGTCACTGTTTTTACCATAGAAATGGTGAGATCTGATGTTATGTAATGGTGTCTCAAAAATTGATCATATCAAAGGTAACCTATGTATCTGTTGAGGCCTAGGCAAATGAATTTACATCAGTGTCAGATTCAAGAACATAGACTTTGTGTGAGCTGTTGATTTACAAAACTGTACAACACACCATACAATAAAACAGATGTTCATACAATACAAAATGACTGTCTCAAGGTTGTTTCTATGAGTTTATTAAGTTTTTTGACATGAAGTACAGATGTTAAAATCTGCAGTAGGATTTATGAAGCAGTAAAGCAAAAGTTGTATACCACTACAGCTTAAATAAAAAAAGAAAATATAAAAACTAAACAAAATATGAGCAGTTTGACCTAAGCTGTGTCATGAAATTTGAAGACACTCACAGTGCATCTATATCACGCTGTGATCCTGAAGGCCTGTGTGTCCATCAGAGGTTTTCTGTAAAAGAGGAAAATATGCTCTTATACTAATCTTTATTTTATGGATTTAAGATACAGGGCCTTTGCTGGCCACTAACTAAAAACTGTTTGAACTTTAAAACTATTTTTTATTATTTGTAATAAGCTGTTCGGCATGTCACAGTGGGAAATTCACAGGTGTAATAAATAATGAAATGAATAATAAATAAATGATGGCTGAATTCCATTTAGCTGTTTCAGTTTTGTGGTCCTGACATTGTTCACTGTCACACTGTTATGTCTTACTGGGACACACCTGTGATTCTTCCTACAGTGACAACATGGTAAACATCTGCAGTAAAAGATACTACAGCCAGTATTCAGACTCTCTGTACTGAAGTCAAAAGCTGAGACAGTTACTTCTCTGCATTGTTTCCTCACCTGTTTGCATTAACCCTCGCCTCCTCCCTCCACCGCAAAGTCATCTGGCAGCAGTTTATCCTGCCGGTTGCCAAGAGTGAAGGACAGAAATGCCAGGAGGAGGGCGTCCAGGATGCTGATGATGGCCAGGATGTAGGCCCAGCGCACGGTGCAGTTCCCCAGTGTGTACTTATCCGTCCTCTGGCCACACATTCTCTTCACTTCTGGAGCATCCCAGCCATCCGGGTAGATCATGCAACCCATCACCATCAACACAGCTGCGGGGGAAGGAGGACACAGAAATGACAGCACCATGCAATAATTACCCCTTGTGTGCTCTTACTTTGATAAATACTTATGTTCTTTTTTTAGCCTCAACTGCAGGATATGACTTGATGTACCCCCATAAAGTGCCATAGGTTTCATTTATTTATGTTGCAGCAGGGCAGAGGATGCTCAGTGGTGCTGTTTGTATGATGTACTGTTATGGAAGTTTGTCAATGTTAAATGCTCTTCATCTGGTAGAGTTCCCTGTGGGTTTTCGTCAAAGCTACCATACAAACCTAGATTCAAATCTCAACTTTGCAGCTAGGTGCAACAAGATCAAGGAACTGTTACATTACATACAGTGGTGGAAAGCGACTTGAAAGTAGACCTACTCAATTTATATATCAGAGATTAAGATTAAGGTTTTACATTAAAACAAACACACATGATAAGATTATTAAATTACACACCAGCATGGCATGAGGCCATTTGGCATTTGGCATGAGACCCCTTGCAAAAAACTGTGACCAGTTCTAGCTCCTTCTCACAGTGTTTCAAATGTCTATGAGCTGTTAGCAGTTCAATCAAAGTGACATTTCTCCTCTAAGCTTCTCAGGTAGTTGTCATGTTTGTTCATGTTTCACAAAAATTCATAGATTAGAGAAAAGTTTGTTTTTTCTTCGTTCCTACCTCCTTAATCATCTCATGACCCCTTAAACTTATCCTGTGACCCTTTAGAGGGGTCTGATCCTTATGTGTGATTATGGTTATGAAGGCCTTTGTCATATACAGCTTGTTTCCACGGCCCTGTTATGTTTCATGTGCAGGTTTAGATGGGTTAACAACACAGCAACACCTGATCTTGTTACATGTAACCAATCCACCATCTGAGGTGTCAGGCTCTGGGCTGAAACCAGATCCCTTATTGGCTTTCGCAGTGAACAGCAGCACATCAAGAACAAAAAACATTACACCTGAAGCCAGAGAGGTGAGAAGGCTCATGACGCGATGAGTTTATCACCTCACACTTAACATAGAGGACAGTTCATAAGAGAAATTCAGGCCTCAATCACCTGTCAGAGTTTTTACATTGAAGTGCAGAACTTTGGGAAAGATTTGAGAGATTTTGTATGATGTCTTCTCTCATGACCAGATGTAAAAACCAGAACATTGTTCAGACATGTAATTTGGACGAGCACACACTGATACTAGAGCAAAATGTAAGGTTTTAAGAAGCAGAATAAGCAGTAGAGTCACTTGCCAGTTTTCTCCACAGACTGTAACCTTTGACCTTGGCCAACTCAGACTCCTTTTCAAACCTCCAACGCAAACTTCACTGACACTAACAAAATCAATAACCACAGTCCTTATTTAGAGAATATGATTATAGCGTAGGGATTCCTATTAATGTGCGTGTGTGTGTGTGTGTGTGTGTGTGTGTGTTTTGAGAAATTAAAGAAATATGGAGGTTGAGCAGGCAAATTAATTTAGAATGTATCTATTTAAAATTGATTTAATTTATTTGAGCTCAGATTTTCCTCACTTATTGCTGCTTTTAAGACAGGAAGAACTAATGTCACCACATGAGTAAGATGAGCAAAATCCCAGTTGATATCCAGCTTCATAGTAAATAATTAGCATCATATTGCTTTATTGGGTCGTAAACTAATCAGTTCTTGACTATAAAATGAAATGGGACCAGAGACTACAAAATAATACAAATTTATCTTATTTTTACTCTCTTAGATTCATGTTCATTTTGCATTTTGCCACTGAATGTCTGACTTAAACGTTAAGGTACTTAAACAACTCTATAGTGTTATATTATTCATAATTATTATTATTGATGCACTAATATGTAAGCAGCATTTTAATGTAGCCGGTGGAGGTGATGTTTTAACTGCTTTATATGCTGTATATAAACAGCTAACTATAACTGTCAGATGAATGTAGCAGGAGTATAAAGCATAGTATTAATCTCTGAAATGTAAACATAAAATGGAAGTACTCGAGTAAAGTACAGCTGTATAGTAAATGTACCTTCCACCACTGAATGCCTCGCTCTCTCTCACCTGAGGCCAGCTGCATCCATGCACATATCTTGTAGACGTTCCCGGCGTTGCAGAAGAAGAACAAGCTGAAGCAGACCATGGTGCCGACGATCAGCAGCATGGAGATCCCGACGAAGAACATGGCAGTCCTGAAGGCCGGCGAGGGGATGGAGCCGAAGTCCAGCACGCTGCCCTTACAGGTGAGCTCCGAGGTCAGAGCGTTGCCGATGCAATAGTGGAAGAGGCCGAAGTAGCCGGCCTGCGGGGTGTTGACGCTGTCCCCGATCCAGTAAGGCTGGATGAAGACCACCACGGTGATGATAACGAAGCAGATGGTGAACACGGCCCACATGACACCGATGGCCCGGGAGTTTCTCACATAGTTGGTGTGGTAGATTTTGGCTGCCTCCTGGGCCGGAAGCAGATCCATGTTTGCGAGCAGACAGAAGAAAATAAAAGTTCTTGTCACAGCTTTTAGAAAACACCGTCAGCTTTCTCTGTCTGTATTAAAACGTTTTGTTATTGTACTAAATCCATACGTCCTGAGTCCTTACACACGCCACAACACACACACCTGTTGTGGCTGCTTTGCACTGAAAGATCGAGCTTAGTAATCAGCACTCTGGACAGCACCTCACCTCTCTAATTAATGACGTGTCTGTGATGTCAGACTTGGACAGGTGCAGGTGTGGGATCACAAACTGAAGAAACAGACTTTTTTTTATACTCCGGGGGAAAGTGACTAGATAATATCTTTACTGTAAATGAGTAGAGTCAAACAGTGTTGTAGCTGCACACTTATATTACATTTAGATAACTGAGTCAGCAACTGTTAAGGCAGAATCAAGTTAAACAGTTAAAACCACAAGACATCCTTGAAGGCAAATGATTTTAATTTTGGAAGTTTTAATAAACATATTAGAATCAAAACACTGCAATTTTGCTTTAATAGAATGTCTTTCCTCCAAGAAAGTATACATGATGAAGCATCCTTCATAAAGTGGATTGTCAGGTAAGGGTAATAGGTCTCTGAGATTGAAATAAGCTGTCAACAAAAGTAGTCAGTCACTGCATAATAAATGTAAATAATCATGAAATAATAGTTCTACAATAACCCCCAGAGTCTGTAGTTGATGTGGACTTGGGTTTAAAGTCCCAAATCCACTGGGCTATGATCAGAATTCTTCAGCCTGATTCAGATGTCCAAAAATTATCAGGAGACGACAGTGTCCAAGGCAGCAGAGTTTATTTGTCGACAAAGAAACCCGGGAACCGTTCATCAGTGCATACATTATACACCAGAAATGCTCCAAAAATGTACTGGCTCTGTCCCTCTTTATATACAGTTTTGGCTGTGACTTTCCACGCCTCTTAGGTCATTTTATTGGTTTATCAAATTTACACCATTAAAACATTGGTTAGTCTGTCCATCCTTGGTCCCACACGTTAAAATACACTATCAACTTATTTGTCATATGCCAATATCTCCTGGAATGCACCTGGACTTTTCTCTTGCCAAGTTTCGCTTGCTGGGTCAGGTCAAAGCTGGCCCTGTCCTCATTTGACCTGTTCACTCTCTCTGATGTACACCATTATGTCCTAGTCTGTCCTGATTATATTTTTTAAAAACAAAGTTATCTTTTACTTTTACACCATTATTTCTTAACTCTTCCTTGTATCATTTAAAAAAAATATGTATCTTTTTCACACTTTAATAAGGATTATACAAAAGCATGCTTTATATGCGGTGAACACTAACATCTACTCTCACACAGTGACATTTAACACAGGTTTTCTTTTGAGTTACTTTGAATCATACAGTAAATAATGACAATACCATTTCATCACAATATTCCTTTACGATCATAAGCTTGCTGCAATATTCTCTTTTTTAAAGACACTTTACTCTTTGCACATCACATAGCTGTTGGCTTCTTACACTACATAGTTATAAAGTTTAATAAAGGTCAAACAGTCCATTGGACTGTCATGCTGCCATCATGATGAGCCCTTCATCAGTGGTGCCTTCAAAGAAAATGGTATCTATTCCTCAGACGTGTAAATGCTTGGGGTTATTTTGTATTATCACACTGCAGTTTTTTACTCTTCTTGTGATCTGGTACAAACTCCATCTGTTCCATTGTTTTTAAAATGTCATATTCTGATACTTAGTGAGCTTCAAAAACCCATGAATACGGGTCCTGACAGTTTACTGAGGTTATGACTGATGCACAGGAAGCTTAAAATAAAGGTTTGCTGATATTAAATTCAATATTGTTCCAGCTGAGTCTTCATATTGGATGGCTGCTTATCTGAAAACTTATTGCCAGTAACAGGAACACAATAAGAATTTTATTTTGAGTTAAAAAAATAAAAATAAAAAAGGACTCACATGGATAGATGATGGGTTTTGATTGTTGTTGCTGAAGATGCTGGGAGAGTTCAGCTGCATCACAGTGCTCTCAAAGTCTGTTTTAGCTCAGAAATGGCACATATGTGAAGAAAAACTTATCACCGCACACATGTGGGCAGCTTCAAAATCACACAGCACGCTTGTGTTTGCCAAAACCAGTTGGTCTGTGATGCTTGATACCAAAGCAGAGATCTTGCTAATGCTGCTTTTCCTTCTCTCTCTCTCACTAACTGCTGTTCAGGAGTCTGTTTCTTTCCAATGTTAATTGCTCCTCTGTGGGCTGATGCATTACACGGATTCAACACCAGAACTAAGTTTTGGGCAAAAACAGTGAATCTCATTTGCTGCAGCTCCATCGCTTAATTACCAGAGTGTTTTTATGTAAACATTTTAAATAACATCAACAGTTAACTTAAAATCAGAACAGCATGTATTGTTTCGCTCCTTACACTCACTGTTTCTTGTGCCATGTTCAGTCTTGGATGACACCCGTTGGCTGGAGGCTGACAAGGGCAGCCGGACAGAGCGTGCCACCATCTGTGCCACGTCGCCCTCCAGTCAGAGTTGGTAACAAGGAGCTTGACTTGCCTCCTACATGACACTACGCCATGCTGAGGGGAAACAGTCTTCAGGGATGAGGAGTTGTCCAGCCTGCTTCCCTGGGGGGGGGGGGGGGGGGGGGGGGGATCCCTGATGGCTCCCTACAGCTTGGGAGGGATAATCAGCTGCTGGTGGGTAGGGTGGGGGTGTAGCAGAGAGGGGAAACACCACCAGCTCTGACGCAGAGAAGGAGGGATGGGATGGAGAGGAGACACCACAATTTAGATAAAAAGCCAAATCAAAACCAGTGTGTGGAAGAGAAATGTGGGGGTGCTGCTTTTGAGTGCTGCTCTAATGAGGCGTAATCCCTGATACATGTGACAGCTTCTGAAGAGCCTGACTGTCTTGTCAAGATTTCATCAAGCTCACAGCTTCCTCAGTGATGCCTTGAAGGGGAGATGTGTAGATGGGGAAAAAAACCCACACACACTCTTTCAGGAAAATTAATTTCTTTATTTGTTTTCTGGCATAAAACCTTGTACCAAACTTGTTTTAATGTCAAAATAATGAAAGCCTGTAGTGATATGAGGGAATTAGTGAAATCTACTTTCATTTCTGTTGCATTCAAAACCCCTGATTATGAATTAACAGATAAATCCATGACCAGCTGCTTTTGACCCAGAGCAGTGCTGCTGTTATAGCTCCCTAAATGAGGATGAAACATGAGGTCTATCCTATGGACTGATGTGCTGCATTCATCACAGGTATTAACACAAGGCAGGTCCTAAAGCTTCTCTACACCTCTGTTGATTTCACAGCCTCTTTCTATCTCTGACATCAGTAGAAGGATAAAGGTGTTTTACTGTCTTCTACCATTTTCTCACCTTGTTACAAACTGAAGAACACTAGCAGCTTTGATTTCAGCAGTGCCACAGTCTCCTGAACATAAATTAAAGCCACATTTCTCCTTCAGTTTACCAAGGAGAGTGAAAATGTTGTTTGCATTGGCTTTTCACTCACTCCGCCATCTGCCACTCTAAAAGCTTTTTATGCACTGAGGAGAACAGAAGAGGACCTTCTCTTTGTTTTAGTTAAGAGAATTTCCCTTTGTTCCACAAAGCGATTCAGCAGATTTCTGGCAAAATTGAGGATGATGACACTTGATGTAAAAAAGGCTGGAAATTGCACTTCCAAACAGCAGCCATCATATGCAAGCATAAAAGGGTTATCAAAATTTCAGTCTTCCCTAATTGTGAAACTCGTAATGAAATATTTCACCTTGAAAACTATCTGGTTTGCCTACAGTGTGAGGCTGTAACTTGCTAACATGGTATAATATTTACCATAGCTTTTGGCATGGCTAAAGAAACAGGACTGAAGTCTCAGTGACCACACAGTGCTCTTGTTGTGGCCATTAATTATAATTATATGCAAATTTACCAAGGAATATAAAGCATTTCAACACAAATATCAACTGAAATAATAAAGCATTTTATATAACTACATTTTAGTCCCTCTACAAGAGCTCCCAGATAACACAGGACACACGATCTTGTTAGCATGAACCAGCTGTCACACAGTGAGTCAGCTGCCTGCTTTGCCCAGTTGAAAATCCATCCCAGCCTTCATCCCATCCAAGCCTCTACCCTGTTGCCTAAATGTGGATTTCGTGACTGCAACCAGTGGCAGAAAATCAACCCGAACTCCTTTAATGTCTGTTTAGACACATAACAGTTGTGTCACCATCTTTGATTTTCTATAGTTTGTGGTGTTTGTATTTATGTGCCTTGATTAAAGAGTAGATAGTAGGGATGTGACGTGACGTGATGAGAGAGAGAAGGAGGGGATAACATGCATTAAATGTCCTCAGTGGGAACAGGTTTGGACTCCTGAGCTGCTGCAGCAGCATCCTGTATTCTAATGTCTCAGAACTGAAGGGAAAAAATGTATTAACATTAGAATGAGATATCTTTAATTACTGCGTCATGGACAACCTCAGGATGTGCTATTTACATGTTAGAGCCGCAGGCCTGTTTACACTCAAAGGACTTTAAGGGGTTTTAGCATGCATTTGGGCTCGTTAGTTCAGATGAGTGAGTTCTTAAGCAAACCTGATAGCTGAGCTCGTCTGCCTTGTCACTCTCTTACCTCAGGGAGTCAGGTTTGTTTATCCATTTGTTCAATAATTCCTGTGCCTCACTGCAGTTCAGAGATGCTGTTAAGACGGTCTGCCAGTTTAGTTTCCTCTGCAGCAAATTCGCAACCTACAGCGGCAGGCAAGAGGAAAGTGAAGACAGGCACAAGTAAACACCTTTAACCCCCCTCTCTGCAAACCACAGATTGCAGACAGTGATGAATAAACACGCTGCGGAGTGAATGTGGGCTTCTGTGTCAAAAATGGTATAGAAAAGGACAGGAAGGCAAAAAGCTCCAGCTTCATCAAGGTTTAATTCACAAGGTGTGGTAAAGGGCAGGAGGATGTGTTCTCACATTTTGTCTAAATTCTGAATATAGAATGTGACTAATTTTATTTTCAGAGGTGAACATTAAATACATGCACATGCTTTAGTACATCATGTGACACATTTGGTTACCGTACATTTATTTCTTTTTTTCCCTTCACAGTGTGTCTTTGTACAGTATAATCACAACAACATCAGTTTGTATTATTTATTTGCATCTCCTTACTGGTTACCTTAGCAACAGCTTTATGAGGTTCATATAATCAACATGTTTACACTGGCACAACAAGCAATAAATATTCCAAGGCGAGTCAGTGTTGCAGTTAATTTTTCATCACTTTGCCAAAAACAAACCATCAAACAAATGCTTATGTTTAAATGTGTGTGTGAGCATCTGTTGGCAAAGGAGTTCACTATTTTACATTTTAAAAGGAACGGATATTTCAGTGTGGTGCTTACAGATGTTGACTGCTGCCCTCAAGTGGCAAAAAAGTCAGGTATCTCAGGAGTTTAACTGTAATGAAGAGAAGTAGTGAGTGGGACATCTATAGTTTTACACTGATTTGTGCTGTCTGGTCCAACACTGTTTCTAAATGAGCTAAAATGTTCCTTTAACATTTTTGTTCTGCAATTTTTTGGCTGACTTTTCTGCAGATGCCTATGATATGAAAAAATCGGTCAAAGTATTATCATTGCACCTGACACAATAAAATTTAAACAAAACCATACAAACAGTTTGATAAACCCAACATTAAATATAACAACTGACCAAAGAACGTGTCTGTTCCAAAGGACTAAAGGAGGTTTAATGAGACAATTAATTATCAGTTTAATTTGATTGCAAGGCTGTGAACATCAGGCCAAGTCCATCCCAATTAGTTAGAGTTAAAAAAAAAAAAAAACACTTTGAGTTGTTGTTATTGGCAACTCTAGAGCTTGAGCAACTCAGTGATTGACAAAGAAATAACTAAAAATGACTGCTCCTGAAACTGACACACTTATTAACAATTTTGATGCATTCCCTGGATGTAACCCATGATCAAAGCTAGAGAGGTTATTCAGTGCATTGTATTCTCTGTATACAGGTAACACATGTCTGACGTGCACAGACAGTTGAATTGCAGCACTCCTTGAAAGGATGTCTGCGAGTTTTCACAGAGCTGTGATAAACCACAGCAGACTGTCACTGCAATCCGAATTAATGTGTATGAATGGATTCAGTCACAAGCCATTAAACCTCCCCTGGTCCTTTGTAAATGGGCAAGTTCTACTTCCTTGGTTCATCATATTTCTCTTCATAATCCAATACGAGGTGTGTGAGTAAAATGGCCTGTGGCAGTTCTAATAACCTCGGCAGCTTTATTACATTTATGGCCAACTTTCATCAAATGAGCGACATGCTTATTCCGTGATGTGATTAAGGTCTGCTGGTGAGACGGAGAGCAGAGTACATCATAATGTTATCTACAAATGTGACAGATATTCAATCATCATCATATGTTCTTTCTGTCATATTATTGTTTAGCGTTATGTGACTCATCTTCTCTCCCCACCAAAGTGTTTGTCTGGTTTTATAAAAGATGCTGTTTTCAGGGCTTTGGATTCACAACAAACAACCGGTTCTCACAATACTCGAGTACATTTAGATGCCAATGCCAGTTAGAGATGAAGAGGCATTTTATCTGAATATTAACAGTTTTAAACTCAGGCACTGATTTCTCTGCTTAGTATTCAGTTTAATAACCCACTCCTATCAGTATGCAGGAGGGTTGTTGCAGGGGGCCAAACTGTCTCTCAGTGTATTTCTTGTACGACTTAATTTCTGTAGTTTTAATCTCACTGGGGTTGTGCATATTATAATATCTCTCTAAACACCCCCTTGTGTTGCATCAATAACCCTGACCCTGTGTATACGAAGCAGTTTTGCGGTTTTGTTTCCCTGCAGCAACAGTGTTAGAAGATAATGAGCTCTGTGAGTTCTGGTGTTGTAATGGTGGCAGCAGATCTGCCCAGGACAAAAGATGAGCAGCCGCATTTTTTGCGCTCCTCTCCGAGCAACAACTTGTCTTCACCAAACAAAAACTCCAAAAATCTTCATCCTCCCCTCCCTGATGTCTGACCTCATGCTAATGTTGTGTCTCCCCTTTGTTAACGGCAGAACAGCTTCGTAGACTTTTGTCCAGCTCTGAGGCCAATTTTCTTTCGTCCCGTCTCTGTTAGAGATCGCCTTGGTTTGGCAGCAGAAAGCAGGAGGTGATCCAGACCTCAGCCAGCTGCATCTTGTTATTTCAGACAGAGAAAACATGCACAATGGGCTTGTACACTCTCAGCATCCCAGCAGCACTGCATTTGGGATAACTGAGGCATCCGCTATGGTAACAAGTCTTGGAATGTGTGTTTTGTGTCACACTAATGAGACCCCCCCCCCCCGACTACAGACAGTCAGCCTTTGTGCAAGAAAAAAATGAATAAATGAAAACAGAGAAAATGCCTCAAAGTGGATTTTCTCTGTGTTTGTGTGCTCTCATTGCCTTGATGAAAAAATCTTTTATTAGCCAACATTGTCCAAGAGGGGGCAGTATGCCATTAAGTGTATTGAGTGTATTGAGTTATTAGAATGTATGCACAGTGGATAGATTAAGAGTGTACTCCTCCCATACTTCCACTGAAACAAATAACTAGACAAGGAACAGACTGTCCCTGTCCTCACTGTCCACACATGTATTTACACACAGCGTTTGTACAGATTAAATGTACTAGACAGAAGAATCTATTTGAAAATTAATATTGAACATACCTTTTGAGGGTCCTGTAGTGTGTTTTTTCCTGTCTTGCAGGGAGCGCCTATGTTATCTTTTGATGTTGAAAAGGACCCTGGGTATATTTTACATAAACCCTTTGTGGTCTGATTCTCTTTGAAGAGGCCTCTGATTCCTCCAGAGCGACTGTATTAATATATAAAATCTTCAGTCACATTGATTTTCATATTCAAACATCTACTTCAGGAGTCTTCCCTCTCTGCCTCTTTCTCTCTGTGTTCCTTCCTCATTTGGATCTGTGAGCAGTGTGTTTATTCCTTGGACCTTTTTCAGATTCACCTCTTTGTTTCTGGGACTAAAGCCCAGTGCGTGTGTGTGTGAACATGATATCAAGTGTTAGATGGGGATCATCATTCAGTCCTCCTGACAGACTTAATCCCTGTGAAAACACCGCTGCTGCCATCTCCCCCATACACAGCTGCTTTACTGGTGGTGTGAAGACACCGGCTTCGTCTCTGAGCTCACACAGGCTGCATGAGATATCAGGTAGGGGTGCAGTTATGCAAGGGCACGCGTGACAAGGAGGCATATTTATCTCCAGGGTGAATCTCATTTTTATTCTTTCCCTTCCAACCTCCCTTGGCTGCAAAGACCTGAGGCTCTGAACTTTGATTGCATCTGTATACTAATACCACAACCTCTCCATTGATTAAACCTACACACCTATAATTTCAATCATGATGTTCAATGCCCTTTTGAAATGTCACCATCAATATGTCTGTCAAGTGCCCTGAACAGAGGCGAGGGCAGCAATGTATGCTCTCTCTCTGTTCTTGTGGTAGTGGTAGTTTTTATATATGATTTCTGACTTTCTGAAATGTGATTTAGATTGTCACTGCATATTTCTGTGAGAGTGTCTGTTTTCAGTCAGTGTATGTGTAAGTGATGCTCCAGCAGTTATATAATCTTGTAGCAGAAGTGATAGGAAGGAGGATTTCTCCCCCGCCTGCCCCGACAGTAAAATTTGGCGAGGCGGTGCTGCCAGAGCTGTGGGGAAATTCTTGCTGTTAATTGGACTGTGAAGGATTTTTACTGCAGATTCAGCCCACTCTCCATGTCACCCTTGTTCCTCTGCAAGTTCACACCACGGATTGTAAAAGGGTATTAGTTTACAGCATGTCCTCTAGTTCTCTCCCTCTCTATCTTTATGTCCCCAATTCCATACAATAACTGTATTCAGAGTGAACCGTGAAATAGTCATAGTACACAGCTTCTGCTGTTACTACAGGAGCGTAATTTAAGCTTTTGTAAGCTAGTAAACATAAACGCTGCAAGACATGCACCGACGGATGTGAAACAAACTGCCAATTTAGAAAGCTACTGAGAGCTAAAGGAACAGTTCAACATTTTGGGAAATATGTAAATTCTCTCTCTGGCTGAGAGTTAGGTGAGAAGATCGATACCACTAACATTTTTGCAGATGACAATCTCTCCAGCACATACTCTGGAAACATGGGACAGCAGCTAGCCTGGCTCTGCCCAAGGCAAAAAAAAAGAAGCTCTAGTTTTTAATTAAAAAAATTAGAATTACTGCTTCACGGTTGCATTCTTCTACCAACCAGTCAAGTTGGAGTTTACATCAATAAAAGATTAAAGTGTATTTTTTGTGTGAAATGGAAGTAATCACTATATTGACATGTATGATTCTAGTTGTGGGGCTGCATAGTGGTGCAGTGGTTAGCACTGTCACCTCACAGCAAGAAGGCTCTGTGTTCAGAAAGCAAGCAAGAAGATTCTGGTTTGGTGGAGTTTGCATGTTCTCCCTGTGCCTGCGTGGGTTTTCTCCAGGTACTCCAGTTTCCTCACACAGTCTGAATGAGACATGCAGGTTATGTTCATTTTGTGACTCTAAATTGCCCGTAGGTGTGAATCTAAGTGTGATTGGTCGTTTGTCTCTCTATATCAGCCCTGTGATAGCCTGTCGATCTGTCCACCTCCTGCCCAATACCAGCTGAGATTGACTCCAGCCCCCCTGCACCTGTTAAGGATAAGCAGTAATGTCTTCACAAGCTTGGCCAGTCAACCTGATTTTGATAGTACACAAAGTTGTAACCATGACAGTAGACCATGCTTCAAATATGGATGTTGCTGCAAAGAAACTACAAATTCTAAAATGTGGATGATTCACACACATCTTCAAAGACAATCTACACAGTCATAACAATTTCCAGGTGGGTGCCCAAGATTAGTGTCACCAATTCAGTATCTGACCAACTATTAATGACTTGTGGTATTGAAAAATGCAAAATATTATTATGCCACGGTGAAATTTACCTTTGACCTTTTGGACATAAATGTACTCATTTTATCCTCTCAGACATTTGTGTGAAATTTTGTCATAATTAGCGCATGAATGCTTGAGTTATAGCCAAAAATGTATTTTGTGAGGTCACAGTGATCTTAACCTTTGACCTCTGACATCAGTTCATCTTTGAGTCCAAGTAAACATTTGTGGCAAATTTGAACAAATTCCCTGGAGGAAACACAGCACAGCTACATGAGAATAAAGTGTAGAAAAGAAGTCGTGATTTTACAAGACGTTATGTGCTGGACTATTTCTTGGCTGAGCGCAGTGCAGTGACTTCCTGAGATCTTGTTGTGACTCTGAGGTTGTCAGACAACCAGCAGACGCTTCAGGATGTGTTCCAGTAAAATTTAGAGGTGAGGGTAGGTGGATTTTTTTCTTTAACCTTTGAAAAAAGCGAGGTTAGCTGTTTCCACCTGTCAGTGTTGCCAGACTGTGATTGGGTGAGCAAAAATGTTTGGGCAGTTTCCTCCAAACAGAACTTTAAGCTATATTCCAAAAAACTGGTCCCTTCTCTCCTCTAATTAGTATCAATGAGATTGAAAGGACACTGATTTCAATACTACTAATACTATACAAACAGAGAATGTATTCAGCCACAGAACATGACATGGAAGCTCTGAGGATATTGATGAAAGATAAAAACCTTCTGAGATCCAAAATACATATAAAAAGGGCTACATTTAATGGGTAGTTTTGAGTCTTTGTCTGGGCTAAGCTAACCACCTACTCATCTGAGCTTCATGTTTACCTCACAGACATGAGAGTGGTATTAATTTTCTCCAACTCTCTGTGAGAGTAAGTGTATTTCCCAAAATGTTGTACAAGTCTTTTTGAAAAAAAAAAAAAAGTAAGAATTATTTCTTTCTTTATTTAGTTGTTGTTTTTTGTGTTCGTTACTGGAGCTGTCTCAGCACCATCTGCAATTTGTTTTAATGTTTTGCAGCTGTGCTTTGCTCCTCTCCATGTCCTTTGTGCATTGCATTGTGGGGCTGTAGTGCCCATCAACAGCACACTCAAGAATGAAGTGAATTTAGATAGCGTTCTGATGTCTTTGAGTACACTTAATGTTGTCACTTTAAAAGTGTGAATGCACACACACTCAACACCCTGTTGGCATTAATGTGCGGTATGGATCTGGGGCACGGCCTGTGTCTCGCTCTGTCTTCTTCACACATGCGCTCACTTTTTATAGAACGCTGTTCAGATGAAAGGCAACCAAACAAACACTATTTGCATCAAACACTGATGAAACAGTGAAGGGTGATGATGCCAGTTTGTGTAAACCGACTGTAACATGGGAGAAGAGTAACTGAATCGAGCTTCAAGGTGGTTGCTGGGTTTGCAGTATTCTCTCACATGCATTTTTTTCCACATCTTTCCATCACAGCCTATTTAGCCTCTACTAGAGATTTCTTCTCTGTAGATTTACAGTTTGTATTAACTTTGTGAGTTGATTTATCACAGTGATGGTGGCGCAAGAAGAAAAGAGCACAGAAAAAAAACAGCTGAGTTTTAAATCACTTCACTCTGCTGGGCATTTAGCCATTAACTACTCCTCTTTTATCCACAAAGGAAAGGTAAGGTTCTTCATCACATAAAGCAGTGGTTGTGCCTAAATACTGGACAGCATGAATGGGGATGTAAGAATTCAATTAGGCACTTACTGACCCAGAACAAGTCTTTAATGTTTAGCTGGTCTGCTTCCTTTTAGCCACAGAGAGACAATCTTAATCACAAAAATCTTTATTAAGCATAATAACATCCAGGTTGTTCTTTCTGTCGTCTGCAGGTTGCTTATAGAAACACATACTGACCATGACCTTTATGTCTATTACTGAGGGTATAAAAGAGGGGAATGTAGTAGAGGTGTTGACTGTATAAGCTCTGTCTATAAAGGCGACAATCACTTGTTGACAAGTGTGAAGGACAAACTGTAAACGTGTGATTGCAGAAAAGTAATAAGAAAGTAATGAGTGCCTTTCATTTCATCACCTCTCTACTGGTTTGATTGTGTGGTATGATGGAGGTGAGCGAGCTGTCATTTCAATGGAAATTGTCAAGTGGCAGCTGCTGCCGGTGGGGTGGTGAGGCATAGCTCAAGGGGTTAAAGACTGCTGGCGTTAACGACACCACAGCAGGCCCGTGCTGCTACCAGTGCTCGCAGCTGATGAGATTTTTTTTTTGTTTTTTTTCCCAGGCAGCGCTGACTTCCCCAGGCCTGTGAGCATGTGGATGCCCATCAACTCCTAAAATCACGCTGCTCTTGTAATGAGGAAAACCATAATGGCAAATTCTGCTCGGAGCAACTTCTGGCTGTGATGGCTGCACCGGAGGGCATGTGCATAGAGAGCGGCCTTGGGGGGGTGGTGGGTTGTTGGGGGTGCTTCAGCTGGCGAGCAGGCTTTCCTCATTATCTAGATGAGAGCGCCACAAGGGTCGAATAACGCAGAGGGTGTGGAGTCACATTAATCACTCCTGTCACACATCTACGGGTCCACTCCAGAGACAGGAGTTCATGCCATCACTTGCTGATGCTCTGAGGACGACAACAACTACGGTCCTCGCGCCAATACTATTTAGGCACATGCCACAAGAATATGGCACTCTGTTTTTTTTCTACTTTGCTGGCAGATCACACTGGATAATATCTGGGGATGTGTGCTGTAATGGGAGTCCACCTTTTGTAGCTCAGGCTCAGCGGTATTCTGCTGCACCTGCATCTGATCTCTGTGTGGGAGGAATCCTGCTATTTCTCCTCAGCAAGCCACTGGTGGAGCACTGTGCCTGCTGTGAGCCTTACCATGGCAATGTTCACATATCACTGGCTAGGTATTCACCCCCCCCCCTCCCATTCTGCACACAGTACACTGGGGATAAATGCAATTATTTGCATGGATATAGCTTTGAGAAAACACTGCAATGAAAGTCCCTCCCACCCACGATGGAAAGCAAACTTTGATCAGGGGTAGGAGGAAAATGTCTCCATGCCTCCTGGCATCGCAGGGGCAGGAGACATGCTACGAGGGCGCAGCATATATTAGACCCACTGCTCGTTGAATAAATAGACGTGGTCAAAATGTTTTGGGAGGGGCTCGCTCCCTCCTTTCTCCGTAAAGGTTGTAAACCAGTCTCAGCCATGGCGATGATGCCACTGCCACTTAAAGCAGTTTTTATGAAGCATCTAAATCATTCTTATTTCATTAAAGACGAGTAGTGGCACTGCTGAGTTTCAGCACAAACTAAATTGCTTCAGTTAGCATCCTGAGGTAGAATGATTAGTGAGTGTGTTGCTGTTGCATGAAGAAGCTGAAATGGAAAATTTAGATGATGCTGTGGCCTGGGATTCAGTGGATGAACAGATGATACATTTCTCTCAGGCTCCCTGCCTCTGAGGTAATTCAATTCATTTTCTTTTATTGATTGACACTGGACGCCGTGCTGTTTGCGGTTCATGCAAGCAAGCAGCGATAATGAAGGAATTTCTTGCAGTTTGGTTCCTGAAAATAAATAGTAACTCTGTGGAAGCTGCCAAATAGTTACAAGTGTGAGAGTTTTATTGTGACTCTATATTTGTATATGAGAGAGGGATTTTGGCGAATAGAGGAGATTGTGACCAGTGTTCATTATTTCTGAGCCTTGTTTGAAGGTTAAGGTTAGGTTAAGGTTAGCCATGTAGTTGTGGTATTGATATGTTTCAAGAAGTACACTAATACAAATGCGTGTGCACTATTATATGTCTGCCTGTTTGGGGACTTTGTTTGGGGATTTTAGCAGGTCTTCAGTCCTTTGAGAATTATTTGATTGGTTTTGGGCATTAGATATTGGGCAACAGAAACAACAAAACGTTGACATATTAATATATTTTAAGCTGATATGGTGAGGTCAAACAGTTATTCACACATCATAGTTTTTTGAAGTCATAATTTTGTCCACCTAGCGAATGTAAGTCCAATATTCATTCTCTTTAAGCTCTGTTTTTGGTCTCCACCAACTCCTGAGGGAAATATCTGGCTTTTTAGCTGCCAAATGCTCCACTATGTTCACCTGCTGGCTGCTAACTTTGTCTGTCTGTCATTTGGTGCTAAGCAGGGAGTGTACAGTGAGTTTTTAGAGCTGACGAGTGCCCGGCCGAGGGGAACTGAGGAGCTGAGTAATAAATCTCCTCTGCAAGTTCATCACTTTGAAAGAATGGGAGTCCTCACAAGTATAGAAATACTAAAAAATGTTTATGTGTGTGTTTGTCTGTTAACAAGAATCAATTTCTTTTTGAATTCCTCCTGGAGAAAACAAGAGGAACCTGTCGGCTTTGTGTTGCTTTTGTTTTTCTTTCTGACATTTTCACTTTTTGCAGCCTTTGAAGATATTAGTTCTTTTTTTAAATTAAACTCCAAAATGCATCTGTTTCTGTCAAACTTCAGACTGGAGGAAGAACGGTTTTATTTTGCAGCCGAAAGTGTGGCTCTTTCTGGGTGTGAAAGATTGTCACTGAGTGTTCTGACTGTTGTACATAATCTTGTTTTGAGGACTGTCTCCATCCTCTCAGGAACTGTCTAACCACCACTGAGACTTAACTTCATAACTTATGAAGTCTGACCTCAGGTGTTTACTGAGAAGGATTTCATACCTGCGAATTCATTTCATATTGATTGACCTTGCTATGATTTCTTAAAATAACCTGCAGTGTACAGGGGCAATCCACTGATTTTAACATGTCAAAGTCAATTTAACAGTAATAGAGAATGCTCAAACCTACTGCCAGAAAATAACTTTGATACTGGATGTTTCTGCAAAACCTTGTATTAAATTCAGTAACATTTTATTTATGTATTTATTATGTCTTATGCCAACTTTTTTGCAGCTCTTGCTTTTTACAATACATATGCATGGTAACTTAGACAGTTGTAGGATCCAGCGTATCTCAGCCCCTGCTGCACTGATTTTTCCCAGTCTTTGTTTAGTCCTCCAACTTAATGAAGGAGCGATACTTAATACAACACGCTAACACTCTTAATTTAGATGCAAAGCAGTGAAATGTATAGTTTGTTCCTATAATAAATGTGTGTTCATCCATAATACTGTAACTGTTGCAGAGCCTGATTTAATTTATATCCCAATAGTACAATGTTTTATGATATTCGATAGTTGTATGGATTGTACAGACTCACACAGACACGGTGGTTTGAAATTTCTATGCAACCAGCAATCTCATGCAATCCACTGTATCTTTTGGACTGCATAGATATGAACAACCAGTTTCATCAGAATACAATCACAACTGACACTGCAATCAATCAATTTATGAACAGTAGAATGGTGAAACTGCCCGTTATAAATTTTTGGTTTGGTTTGGTCTTTTCTCATTTACATAAAACATGAAAGACATGCATGAATGACCAGTAAGTGACCGGACTGAGAAAATGACTGTAACACACTCTGAAGGAGGCGAGCATATAGATTTATTTCTTTGAGAATAAGTAGCTCCAAACTTCAATCAGTAATTCAGTCATGTGGTGTAGTCTCTGAAGCACTACTACTTCTGAGCAGGCAGCTTCAAGCACACATCATATGTTTACTTTGCCAAACATAATATAGCAGAATGAGAGTCACAGGGAACTCATCACCGCCCTCATTTTACAAGTGACCACAGATATGGCAGACGACAGCCAGTCTTGAACCTGCATGAAAATGACTGCAGTGGCACACTGAGACAAAAACATGTGGCAGGCAAGACAAACGCAGCCCAATGAGCTGCCATCGGATGAGAGCGACTAATTAGAGGGTTTTCTCCTCCGCTCAAGGAGCTGTCTTATGATTAAGAGAGCTCAATGAATATGTATATGATGTGAGCACAGGGATGGCTGGATCTAGGTCAGGCTGCCGGTGGATGATGAGTTGCCTGTGAAGTGAAGCAAAGAGACGGGCGGCAACACCACACTATTCAGAGAAACCCTCCAGAGGCATGCAGTTGTGAGGGACCTTAACTTTTCCAGATTACGTCTCTAACAAGTTTATGGGCTCTTGGCATTCAGAGGGAGGCGGCTTATCCAGCTGAGGAGCCCTAAATGACTTCTCTGGGGATCATTTCTGCCTGTTACAGCTTGGCATTTAAGCAGAGCAACTGAGAGCATTGATTGGTCCATATACTCACAGGCAAACAATATGTGAAACAGATATTTCTACAAAGACGATGAGGTGATGTCATACATACGTAGCTGGAGATGTTGTCACCTTTGTTGTGGTTTAGAAAGATGGATTGTAGCCAAACCATTTGGAGTCGGTGAAGACAAGCGAATGAGAAATAGTCAGAGGTAAAAAAAAAGCAAGAATTCAACTGTCTCGCTCCGGCACTGATGGTGACAAATTAAAAGAAGAACCTGGAAAATGAGGAGAAAAAGGATGACAGTTCCCTCATCCATAGGGCATGAGGGGGATCACTGAATGGTCTGAAGAGTATGAAGATGATGTGAACACCTATGGGAGATTTTAGAACAATGTGTTAGACAGTGCTCTCCACCACCATCGTCAAAACACCAAATGACGGAATATCTTTTGGAAAAATTGTGTTCTTTCTGTTAGTTTCCCCTTTAATTTGTCACCATCTGTATCTCACTGACCCTTCACCTGGGTCTCTAAGGGAGGCAGGCTGTGCGGTGCAGAACTGCTAATGATGCTTTCAGTTGTTCTGCTATCATTTCTCTCTCCAGGATCATTACTACTGAAATTACAACAGCTGACACATTTCACAGCTCATGGTTTTGTTACCAACTAATTCCTTCTGGCTTACATTATCAGCATTAATAATCCAATTGGTCCAAAAAGTTAAGATCAAAGTTGAAGTTTGCTTTGGATGCGAGGTGGAAAGAGAAAAGACCTGTCTTTGGCAGCGAGCCCGCCACACAGCCGAGTCCTCCCGGCTGTCACAGATGCCTAACCAACAGATCTGTCAGAGGATATGAGAAATGCCCCCAGTATTATTTTCTTTTATTAAAATGTGCAAGCTTTTTTCTTTCTACCAATCACACTTGGGAATTATGAAAGGTAATATGACTCCCTGATGCATGACAGCTCTCAATAAATGCAATGATTTCTTTCAGTTCATTTTTTCTTTTTGAGAGAAAATGATTTGAATGAATTACCATGTGCTACGTGCTGAGCATTTTAAAACAAAAACCAAAGAGAGCCGTATGTGTGATGTGGAGCTTTTCAAAGCATGCTTACATAACCGCAACTGTACCTGTGACTGTAATTCTCAACCTATTATCACAGGAGAGTCACGCCACAAAAAAAATGTGATGTGTGAATTCTGCAAGTCTCACCCAGAACATACAGTACAAGTGACAGTTTGAAATATCTCCACTGCGCTCTATAACGAGAAATGCCTTCCACTTTATACAGGACTGTGGATCTCCTTCTCAACGTAATGAACTCCCTGACAGGGAAGTGGCAGAGCTTCACCACAGGAAAAACACAGCTGCTTCCCATCACCACCACTGAAAACAGCCACGCTCCAGTGTTTCAGTGATGGTGGAGGAGCGGCCGCCGACACCACATTTCCTGGTGTTCAATCAGTGTGACGGATGGGTCTCTGCTACAGATAGTGATGCTACACACGCATGTACTCATATATATGTGTCATGCCTATACACACATCCCCTCATAAAGCAGCCCTGTCGTGTGGTGCCACACAGATAAATGAGCTAAAATTTCATACTCCTCCTCCCTGCTTGTTCAGTGAAGCTCTAACTCACCTCACATCAGTGCAGTGGAGCAGCGATGGACCAAACACGTGCTTCTCAGTTGAGGTCAACTGTTGATTTGCTTTTTGTACTGTCACGTATGACTGGAGATCCCCTCACACTGCTCCTCTCATTAAAACGTGGATACCATCACACTGGAGGGATTTAATGCTCCCTGTTTCCTTCTCCTGAGAGAAGCCATAGCACAGACGAACTGATCAAATCATCTGAAATGGTGAATGACAAATGTGTTTCCAGCTCAGCACAGGGACATTGCAGATTTATGTCATGGCAGAGTGTGGCTGTTCTTTTAGTGTTCAGATTTCATGCACCATATAAATGATACTACTTGGAGTTCAGTGTTTGAAGTTCTGAAAACATGTTTATATGTTCTAAGTTTTAGGATATTACTAATGTTTTTTCATCATCCATTGTTACACATTTCCTTGCTGTTGCACATGGTCTTGACTTTGTCTTTGTCTGCAGCTGTACTTGCTGCAGGGTTTGTATTTAACCAATCAGTCATTTCCAGCACTGAGAACTCTTCTCCGATAGTTTCTTAACAACCAGAAAGAACTGCCCCCTGGACTTTTTTCACACCTCTGAATTCCTCAATGGATTCTTGGTCTCTCAACACTGAACTTTTTATAGTTAAACTAAAAGTTTTAACACAAAAAGTTACACAGTCAACTACAAAAGGAGGAAAATGCATGGATAGAGTTTGTGAATGATCAAATATTCCCTAGAAAAGTATAATAACCACATCAGATGTAGTAAAAGCTGTTAAACAAGGTCAAACTAGCCATGTCTGCCGAGACTCATGTAGTGATTTGTTTGCTTGTTTGGGCAATAAAGCTGATACTGCGTTAATGCAAATGCAATGTATGGATGGAGGGAAAACCCAAAACATAATGCCTCCACACAGCTGTCGCAGGCGGTGAGGCATACAAATAAAAACTATATTCAAAGTCACGCTGCACAAGTAAGAAAGCAGCGAAAGCACAAACAGCCTCGTACAAACAGTGTGAGTTCTACTGTCAGTTTGCATTGCTGCTGTCTGATGCCAGTGTGACTGGGCATTATAACACTATTTATTCTCAGTGAGGCAAGAGAGACAAACTGAAATTAAGTTCAGTCATTCATTAGTTAGTAGTCTGTGCACTGGAACACAAAAAAGTTTTGCTACAGATGGTGTACTCGTCCTTGAAAAGTGCTTGCTTTCCCACAGAGACGTTGAAAACTGAAACAAAACGGAAAACTGAAGCAAACAAATTCCACTTTTGGCAACAATCATCTAGAGAATTCATATCCAATATTTCTTCCACGGTACATTTACAGTATGTTGCTTCACAGATGTTCATTTCAAAGTAGATGCATGGAATGTTTTCAGACTGCACAGAAAAATAGATGCTATTGCTTTCTGGCGTGTTTGTCTTTATTCTCGGTCTTTCATAAAAACAGGAAATGCCAGCAGCATGCAGATGCTTGTATGTCTCCCCCACCTCTCTCCCTCCTCCCTCATTGCTTTTCTATATGTCATAACCTTTAGTGGTGAAACACATTCATATCATTACTGAAGTAAATGTATCATAGGAGAAAAATGCTCAGATCAAAACAGTTCTTCACTGAGTGTGAACAGTAATACTTAGAAGTTGATAAGTGATACAGATGGATCAATGTATACATGTAAACATAAAGTACATAGAAAATAAAAAATATAAAATATGAGATATGAGCGACATATTATAATAGCATTATAAATTATTTAAATTAAATTATTTTTTCATCAAAGTTTTTTGAATTATGTGACATTAAATTCTCAACTTACAAGTATAATGTTGCCATGGATTCAGCGAGTTACACCTTATTTGGCATTTTGGAAAATTAACTACTGACTGTTCCTTTTTGCTGTGTATCATTAGCTGTACTGGCGACTATCCTGTGATACTGAAGAAAAAAACATACTGATTATTCTCAAGTAAGTTCTGGAGTTAAAGCGTCTTTATATTACATGATGTCTAAATAGGTTTATAGTCATTTATTTGTTTATTTCCAATGAATGCCAGCTGTGACTGAACTGGGACCAGTTTACTCCCAGAGCTACTGCCGCAGCTGCAACTGCTGACCGCGCTGATGAGCTGGTGAAACAACACTAAGTCACTTCCTGTTGTTTTAGATCACCTGTGTCCACCTGTCCTCTCGCCTCATGTAGTAAGTTTGCCTCGCGTCTCTACCTGTCGCTCCCCTCACAGTTTTAAAAACTCGGGGATAAATGTCCAACTCTTTGTATATGAAAACCGCCTACATGATACAAAAGCAGCCGAAATTATTACAACAATATTAAAATCGAAATAACCGAAAAACCGCCCAATATGGGAACACTGCGCACGCAGCTCAGGCCTGGGCAGCGTCTAAGCGAAGAAGAGGAGCAGATCGTGGCCGCACAGTTGGTGAAAATGTTGGATTTAAACGTTGTTTGATCTCTAGGCAAACATGTTATCGCTCCGGGCAGAAAGAAGACACCTCTGAGATTACGAAAGTATGTTTTGAAGACCGGTCTGCTGTAGGGAAACAGGTAAAACGTGACCGAAGTAATTTACCGCTTGCTGAGCTCATGAATGGGTTAAATAAGTCCTGCTTTCAAAAATGTTGCTTAAATAGTAATATATTACCTGCAAAATATACTTGAAGTTACAAAAGTAAAAATACTCATTATTTAGCAGAATGGTCTCTGTGACTGACCCATTTATTAGGGACATCCACACACACTCATTTTCCACCTCTGGTTACTTAATGGACTGTAAGTTTCACATTTGTATTATTAGTTTCTTCTGTGTGCATCTTTGGTTTAACTTCCTCTAGCTGCTGATTATGTGAAGACAGTACATACACTGTGATATACTGTGATATATTAGTGTTGCACATGTGGACGAACAAGTAACACCAGTCTTAATGTAGAACAGTCATGATAGTACAAGCTGGTATTTTGCTGTGTTTGCAGGTACTCAAATCTGAATATCTGGCACCTGAATCAGCATCATCTTCATGTACCTCTGAACACGGCCTTATGGCACCAATATGCTGCAGTTGAAGTGCTTGTTGGACGGTCGAACAGCATCATAACCCCCTCATCCTGAGTTGACCTGAGTTGGAGACAGGTGTGTGTAGGTAAGAAAATAGGAAGGACTTGAACTCCTTTTCAATTATGCAGGATATGAAGTGCTCTCTCAAGCTCTATTTACTAACAGTGTGTCTGACAGTATACACTATAATCTTAATGTAAGCAATTATTGTGTCTCACCCCCTGTGAGATGGCAGATTTTTCAGTGTGGCTGCTGTAAACACTTTTGCCTTCAGATGTGGATGAAGTCTTGTTTGTAGTACTTCGCCTTAATGACAGGGTATTGTGGTGGCTGCTGCTGGTTTTGATGTTTTCCCATCAACATTTTGGGAAATACACTTGCATGTTTATGTTGCAGAGAGTTAGATGAGAGGATTCCATGTCTGAATGCAATCCCAATCAGAGGAAGCAGTTGGTTGTCTTGGTCTGGCGGGGTGCAGTGAGTTCTTGGGGTCTTGTTGTTGCTGTTAAATTGCCAGATAACCAGTGGAGACTGCCAGGCAGTCCAACATATACCTCTGTAAGAAGTATTGTGTGCAGTACATTTCAGCTTTTAAGAGATATATTGTGTTAACTGGTTAATTTTTGGGTGTTTTCATGACTGCCTTATATGGTGCCTGGGTATGATTGTTCCATACCCAAGTACACTTGTGTATCTACACACTGATACTGTAGGTTGTAGGTTTGTACCTAATTGGTTTGTGTTCTGCCAATAAACACAAAAAGGAAGAAAAGTATGCAACAAAACACACTGTAAATAGCAGTCTGCCTCTGTGTTTTGGTAATGTTGTTTTCACACCTGGAGTGGACTGCACCTGAGTACACACTAACTGTACTCAAGGCCACTTTTTCACGTGCACAGAATTCACACCAATCAAATGAACTGGACTTTGGGGTGAAGTGTACTCAGATCCAGGCCTGGGTCCCAGATGTGAAAACTCCCCTCAGAGTTGTTGGCAGGCAGATGTTTCTGTCAGACTCGACCCAGATAGCTAACTGTTCCAGTTCTTTATGCTAAGCTAAGCCAAGCTAACTGTCTCCTGTCAGAAGCTTCATATTTACCATGAGTGTGGTATCGATCTTCTCGCTTAACTCTGGGCAAGAAAACCAACGTACATCTAAATGTTTTATGTAAAATCTTTGCCTGAAAGGTAACAGCTGTCATGTCAAGACATGTAGTGGAAGTAAATGTGCAACCGTTCCCCCTCAAGTTACACAAAATCAAAATGTAATGAAATGCAGAAAAACAAAAATACTTAAACTAAATAAAGTACTCAGGTAATTGTAATTATACTTAACTTTCAGCCTCTCCCGCAGACCTCCGGCGATGTTGGGAGTTCGTACCCTATCGTCTGGCCTCCTCCCCCCTGCTGATGCTGAGGTCTGCTGCTGATGCTGAGCAGGTCTGAGTGGTACGACTACTCACACTCACACACGTGCGCCCGCACACACACACACATACACACACACACACACACACACACACACACACACACACACACACACACACACACACACACACTCCCCACAGAGACGGTTCATACAGCTGTAATTACACTCCTGCCAGAGCTATAGGAAGTGGGGTGGCTGCGGGTGGGAACAGTGGAGAGGCTCTCAGCAGGCGGCTGGGGGCAGTGCACTGAAGGGAGCTCAAAATCAACCGACTAAGGGCCACCGCGAGGCCTAATTACCGAGTGAACATGACTAATGATGAAGCCGCACTCTGGCGCTTATGTGTCCGAAATGTGCAGCCCTCATTGCCCAATCAGCCCAAGTCTCACTCCCAGGTGTGTGAGTGTAGCTATAGCGGTGTGTTACTGCTGTGCATAGACCTCCCACAAAGCTCGCTGCTCTGAAATGATGGAGAATGATGGATAGCCTGTAGCAAGATGCAGTTTCTGCGGCTGCACGAGTATTTATGTGTGAACTCTGGAACACAGTAGATGTTACAGTGTGTAGCACATGTGTGTAGCATCTGTATGTTTGTGCAAAGACAGAGGATTTGTGGAGAGTTAATTTGTCATTTCCGTGTGAGAGGACGTTGCCTATTTGCTACTGATAACTGTGTGAATGGTTTCATGAGACATGGGGAGCGAGTTAGAGTGATTTCTTAAAGTGTTTTGCAAGAGAGAAACAATCACTCCGCCCAGCGATTCGCTCCTTGGAGATTTCCCAGTAGTTGGTCGCAGTGACTGATGGTAGTAAGCCCCCCACACACCCCCCAAATCCCCATCCCCTACACAGAATCTCCACAGCAGTTTACCTTTGAATTATCCCTTTGACAGGCTGAATTCCTCCACATTTCACCAGGTTGTTCAATCAGGAAAACGATGAAACAGAAATGGAGCTCCCCTGGGACAGCACAGCCTCCCATACATATCTCCCAGTGATGAATATACAGTAGTTGTGTGTGTGTGTGTGTGTGTTTGGGGGAGGGACGTCACTTTTTATTGACAAGATAAACGAGGGAAGGAGGATGTGATTGAAGCACTGGAAGCTGCAGGAGTTTTTAGGAGCTGTCCAGATGCTGAAAGAGCATCAAGCAGCCTTTCAATTAGTAATAAGATCTGGTGGCTCTGCAGGAACTGATGTAATTTTTAACACTAGTTGAAAATAAACTATTCATCCGTTACGTGTGACCTAAAGCTTCAGCCTGAACATTTGATGTTGTTAATTTTAGGCGGTGGTTTCCTGAACCGAAGGAGCGAGAAAAGGAAATTGCTCTCTTAAAGGCTGGTTCACTACAAACCAATGCTGTATTCACGTCCCTCGGTGCTTATTTATTTTCTGTTAGAGGGTGTTAAAACCAGTGTGGACCAAAATAACGATCCGTCCAGCCATAGATCAATAGCTTGAATCTGCAACGAGTGTCATTCGCAGCCCTGCATGTAGGAGAATGCAGGCAGGAGGGGTGGAGTTCACTGCTTTTACTTTTCAAACGCTCCTCTGGCAGAAGAGCTCATTCTTTCCCTGGAAAACAGCGGAGTTGGCGCTGATGCGTCCTGGCATGTGATCCCACTTTTTTTTTTGTTTTTTGTTTTTTTTTTAAGTCAAATCTATCGCCTCGCCGCTGCAGCCTCCCGTTCAACTTTCCATGCTGTTGCCCGTCCTCAGATGGACAGCACTTAGGAGGTTTGATTGGACCTTATCCGCTCTCGCTCCCTCGTCCGCTGCGCTCCGGCTCTCCGCCCTCGGCTCTTCAGGTTCAGAGGGAGTCGGCCTGGGTCTCCCGCACCCATGGAGGGAGACGTTATGGACAAAGTGGAGGCCACGGCGACAGTCCGTGACTTCGACCCCATCAGTGGGAGCATCCCGGCCACTAAAGTGGAGATCACCGTGTCATGCAGGTGAGTCCACTCCGGTGCTGCTGCTGCTGCTGCTGTGTCTGCGTCAGGGTTTGGGGAGCTCCGCGCGCTTTGGGTGCATTTTGCTGTAACAAGACTGGACATTATAATGAGTAGGTAACCGAGTAAATACATATTTTAGCTCCAAGACGTTGATAAACGTTGCCATATGCAATTTCCTCTTGAAAAAGAACAACTAATAAAGTAAAATAAAAACTTCATTAAAGGTAAAATGACAACGCTAAAATCCTCGCAGAGACTCTGTCTTTACTGTAAAGACCCATACACATACATGACCTCATTGGAGTATTTGAGAATTTTAGACACTTTTCGTTATTAATTTAAATTATAAATCGATACTGCATCTAATTTCAGCCGCAGTAATGTCTAGAATTTCGCCCTATCACAGTTCCACGCTGCCACTCTGACCATCCCTTAACTTTTACGCATTTTTGTTTGCCCTGTTTACAGTGACGATTGATTCTCTGGTGCCTATTTAGATAAACCCCCTATCTCCGTCAGAGTCTCATGAGTCTATAGCGCTGTGTGTCTGTGTTTTGCGCGCGCCAGGCTGCGTGCCACGGTAGCTTATCGACCGTCGTGGAGTTTGTTGGCGTGCCTGCCGAGGTTTCCCCCGGAGGCAGCGCGTCATGTGTGGAGCTTTGCGATCGCTTGACAGGCTCCGAAAAACGACACTGGTTTGTTACGGAAACGTGAAAATCCCAATAAGCGCTATACATTTCCTCCCTACTTGTACATTGGCATTTAACTGACACCCCCCCACCCCCCGCCCTCATACCACGAAAATGGCAAGTGCCTCGGTTGGATTGGGTGGGGCAGCGCCGGTTGCAGGTAGAGTCACTGTATCACTGTATATACTATGCTGCTGCCACATATACATCCATGGCTATATACAGGTCGACATGTACAGTTGCTGCAGTTTTTTTTATTATCATCTTTTCTCATGAAAATTGATGTTAATTTGTGTTTTCTCAGATGTGTGTCATTTTACCCCAGTCCACAGTGTTTAGCTCTGTGTACCTCCAGGCTACATCAGTGTTATATATATGTAAATGATGTGCTGTGCTGTTGAAACTGATCCTGTAGCTATTTCACAAAATTAATGTGTGTAAAGCCACAGGACAGAGATTTATCAACCAAACACCCCACTGCTGTAGTTTTCTTCTCTCATCTGCATTCTTCTTGAAATCTCCATTCACTCCAGTCAGTCACTGGAGGGAACAATCTGATTGATTGTTGATTGTGAAAACACTGCTTCGTCATCTGCTTTTGAAATTGTGGCGTTGTTTGACAAAATCCAACGCCCCTGTTGCCATTTAGGCGACCTTATAACCCATTCTGGATATTAATTAATTAGTCATATTTCAACGAGTCTGTTAACCTTTATAGAGTGGACAGGTTGAGAGGTTCACTGGTGCAGCAGTGGAAGGTGGAGGGCTGTTAAAAGAAGATGAATCCCTTCATAGGCAAGAGTGAGTGTGTGTAGTAAGTTTGTGTATATTGGCATATGGAGCTCAGGTTGTGTGTGTGTGTGTGTGTGTGTGTGTGCATGTGCATGCATTTTTTTATCCATTGTGGGGTCGCATCTGGACTCGTGTTATTTCCCTCTTGGTGCACACTATTGTTTTGTTTTCCCTCAGACCTTCATACTTTAAGCTGTGTTGATGCCCTCAGGCCCTGTCGATCTGCAGCTCCCTTGTCTGTCATTAATGTCTCTCCAAACAAAGACTTGCTCCAGGACACAGTTTGATAGAGAAGAAAAAAATTCATTCCCTGTTTTCACCGGACCTTGAAACATTGTCTGTTTTAGATGCAAAGACTTCAGGTCCTTTCTGTTCTCGGTGACTAGAGGAGATTGCTACAGTAGCTCATGTCTGACCTCGGAGGGCTGCTTCAAAGATCGAGTGCTGAGCAGCTCAAAAAGGTGAACACATATGAAGTGTGCAGCCGCTCCTCCCACTTATCAGCAAGTGTGTATTTGGTCCATCCAATAGAGGCAGATAGAAACAATGGGTGCTATGAGGGTGAGAAGCACAGGCTCCACAACTCTGTGTAATTGATTTAGTAAGCCTGAAAGCTCTGAGATTGCAGCACACATGGAATTGAATTGTGGCGTGCAGCCCCTACAGGCATTCTCATAACCCTCTGCCAATATTGCAACAAGCCCTCACCCCCTCACCCCCCCCCCCCCCCCCCCCCCCCCCCCCAAACAAACCGGAGGGACTGAAGACAACCTCTTATCAAAACAAGTGCATATCGCTGTGATAGCACATTGTTCCCCATCTATGGCTCTGATTGGTTTTGCTCACAGGTCAGCCAGTGAGCCGAGCCCAAAGCATCTGCTTCTTAGCCGCGAGGGCTACACTCCAACTTGGCGATAAGATGGCTCTTCAAACTCAAGTGGCCTCTATTCCTTCATCTGCCTTACCAAACGCATGCCAGTGAATACGGTTCAGTCGGGTTGGGGCTTGGGATCCCCTGATGCTTTTACAGGCTTGATCCCCACCTCTTTCATGGCAGTAATTAGTGTGTTCATTGGTTAATATTTAAGCAGCTCTGATGAATATTTCATAATGTGTCTATGCAGTTTGCTACATCATTCTTTAATTATAACCAAAGTAGTAAATGTGAATCCTGGTGCATTGTAGAATGAGCCCTTTCTATATCTCAGCTTACCAGACCGTCTCAGAGTTCCCATGTACAATGACTTAAGGGAAACTGGGGCTTCAGCTCTGTGGTTCCACTGTGACGCACACTTTTAGTAATAAATGTTGGAAAAAAA